>NW_027590325.1:0-320000 GCF_964213995.1 Mustelus asterias | reverse complement strand
TCTCACACAGCGAGTGGTTAGGGTGCGGTAGGTGCTGCTTGGGAGTGTGGGTGAAACTCTCTCACACGGCGAGTGGTTAGGGTGCGGTCGGTGCTGCTTGGGAGTGTGGGTGAAACTCTCTCACACAGCGAGTGGTTAGCGTGAGGTAGGTGCTGCCTGGGAGTGTGGGTGAAACTCTCTCACACGGCGAGTGGTTAGGGTGCGGTAGGTGCTGCGTGGGAGTGTGGGTGAAACTCTCACACACAGCGAGTGGTTAGGGTGCGGTAGGTGCAGCTTGGGAGTGTGGGTCACACTCTCACACAGCGAGTGGTTAGGGTGCGGTCGGTGCTGCTTGGGAGTGTGGGTGAAACTCTCTCACACAGCGAGTGGTTAGGGTGCGGTCGGTGCTGCTTGGGAGTGTGGGTGAAACTCTCTCACACAGCGAGTGGTTAGGGTGCGGTCGGTGCTGCCTGGGAGTGTGGGTGAAACTCTCTCACACAGTGAGTGGTTAGGGTGCGGTCGGTGCTGCTTGGGAGTGTGGGGAAAACTCTCTCACACAGCGAGTGGTTAGGGTGTGGTCGGTGCTGCTTGGGAGTGTGGGTGAAACTCTCTCACACAGCGAGTGGTTAGCGTGAGGTAGGTGCTGCTTGGGAGTGTGGGTGAAACTCTCTCACACAGCGAGTGGTTAGGGTGAGGTAGGTGCTGCTTGGGAGTGTGGGTGAAACTCTCTCACACAGCGAGTGGTTAGGGTGCGGTCGGTGCTGCTGGGGAGTGTGGGTGAAACTCTCCCACAGGGCGAGTGGTTAGGGTGCGGTAGGTGCTGCTGGGGAGTGTGGGTGAAACTCTCACACACAGCGAGTGGTTAGGGTGCGGTAGGTGCTGCTTGGGAGTGTGGGTGAACATCTCTCACACAGCGAGTGGTTAGGGTGCGGTAGGTGCTGCCTGGGAGTGTGGGTGAAAATCTCTCACACAGCGAGTGGTTAGGGTGCGGTCGGTGCTGCTGGGGAGTGTGGGTGAAACTCTCCCACAGGGCGAGTGGTTAGGGTGCGGTAGGTGCTGCTGGGGAGTGTGGGTGAAACTCTCACACACAGCGAGTGGTTAGGGTGCGGTAGGTGCTGCTTGGGAGTGTGGGTGAACATCTCTCACACAGCGAGTGGTTAGGGTGCGGTAGGTGCTGCTTGGGAGTGTGGGTGAAACTCTCTCACACAGCGAGTGGTTAGGGTGCGGTAGGTGCTGCCTGGGAGTGTGGGTGAAACTCTCTCACACAGCGAGTGGTTAGGGTGCGGTAGGTGCTGCGTGGGAGTGTGGGTGAAACACTCACACACAGCGAGTGGTTAGGGTGCGGTAGGTGCTGCTGGGGAGTGTGGGTGAATCTCTCTCACACAGCGAGTGGTTAGGGTGTGGTTGGTGCTGCTTGGGAGTGTGGGTCACACTCTCTCACAGCGAGTGGTTAGGGTGCGGTCGGTGCTGCTGGGGAGTGTGGGTGAAACTCTCTCACACGGCGAGTGGTTAGGGTGCGGTAGGTGCTGCTTGGGAGTGTGGGTGAAACTCTCTCACACGGCGAGTGGTTAGGGTGCGGTAGGTGCTGCTTGGGAGTGTGGGTGAAACTCTCTCACACAGCGAGTGGTTAGGGTGAGGTAGGTGCAGCTTGGGAGTGTGGGTCCAGTCTCTCACACACAGCGAGTGGTTAGGGTGTGGTCGGTGCTGCTTGGGAGTGTGGGTGAAACTCTCTCACACAGCGAGTGGTTAGCGTGAGGTAGGTGCTGCTTGGGAGTGTGGGTGAAACTCTCTCACACAGCGAGTGGTTAGGGTGTGGTAGGTGCTGCCTGGGAGTGTGGGTGAAACTCTCTCACACAGCGAGAGGTTAGCGTGAGGTAGGTGCTGCTTGGGAGTGTGGGTGAAACTCTCTCACACAGCGAATGGTTAGGGTGCGGTCGGTGCTGCTTGGGAGTGTGGGTGAAACTCTCACACAGCGAGTGGTTAGGGTGCGGTGGGTGCTGCTTGGGAGTGTGGGTGAAACTCTCTCACACAGCGAGTGGTTAGGGTGCGGTAGGTGCAGCTTGGGAGTGTG
The DNA here is from genome assembly GCF_964213995.1 of Mustelus asterias. NCBI lineage: Eukaryota > Metazoa > Chordata > Chondrichthyes > Carcharhiniformes > Triakidae > Mustelus > Mustelus asterias. The sequence goes on along the minus strand of NW_027590325.1, from coordinate 317,950 downwards.
GGTCCAGTGTCTCACACACAGCGAGTGGTTAGGGTGCGGTAGGTGCTGCCTGGGAGTGTGGGTCACACTCTCTCACACAGCGAGTGGTTAGGGAGCGGTAGGTGCTGCTTGGGAGTGTGGGTGAAACTCTCTCACACAGCGAGTGGTTAGGGTGCGGGAGGTGCTGCTTGGGAGTGTTGGTGAAACTCTCTCACACAGCGAGTGGTTAGGGTGCGGTAGGTGCTGCCTGGGAGTGTGGGTGAAAATCTCTCACACAGTGAGTGGTTAGGGTGCGGTCGGTGCTGCTGGGGAGTGTGTGTGAAACTCTCCCACAGGGCGAGTGGTTAGGGTGCGGTAGGTGCTACCTGGGAGTGTGGGTGAAACTCTCACACACAGCGAGTGGTTAGGGTGCGGTAGGTGCTGCTGGGGAGTGTCAGTGAAACTCTCACACACAGCGAGTGGTTAGGGTGCGGTAGGTGCTGCTTGGGAGTGTGGGTGAACATCTCTCACACAGCGAGTGGTTAGGGTGCGGTAGGTGCTGCTTGGGAGTGTGGTGAAACTCTCTCACACGGCGAGTGGTTAGGGTGTGATAGGTGCTGCGTGGGAGTGTGGGTGAAACTCTCACACACAGCGAGTGGTTAGGGTGCGGTAGGTGCTGCTGGGGAGTGTGGGTGAAACTCTCACACACAGCGAGTGGTTAGGGTGCGGTAGGTGCTGCTGGGGAGTGTGGGTGAATCTCTCTCACACAGTGAGTGGTTAGGGTGTGATTGTTGCTGCTTGGGAGTGTGGGTCACACTCTCTCTCACAGCGAGTGGTTAGCGTGCGGTAGGTGCTGCTTGGGAGTGTGGGTGAAACTCTCACACACAGCGAGTGGTTAGGGTGCGGTAGGTGCTGCCTGGGAGTGTGGGTGAAACTCTCTCACACAGCGAGTGGTTAGGGTGCGGTAGGTGCTGCCTGGGAGTGTGGGTGAAAATCTCTCACACAGCGAGTGGTTAGGGTGCGGTCGGTGCTGCTGGGGAGTGTGGGTGAAACTCACTCACACGGCGAGTGGTTAGGGTGCGGTAGGTGCTGCCTGGGAGTGTGGGTGAAACTCTCACACACAGCGAGTGGTTAGGGTGCGGTAGGTGCTGCTGGGGAGTGTGGGTGAAACTCTCACACAGCGAGTGGTTAGGGTGCGGTAGGTGCTGCTTGGGAGTGTGGGTGAAACTCACTCACACGGCGAGTGGTTAGGGTGCGGTAGGTGCTGCCTGGGAGTGTGGGTGAAACTCTCACACACAGCGAGTGGTTAGGGTGCGGTAGGTGCTGCTGGGGAGTGTGGGTGAAACTCTCACACAGCGTGTGGTTAGGGTGCGGTAGGTGCTGCTGGGGAGTGTGGGTGATACTCTCTCACACAGCGAGTGGTTAGGGTGCGGTAGGTGCTGCTGGGGAGTGTGGGTGAAACTCTCACACACAGCGAGTGGTTAGGGTGCGGTAGGTGCTGCTGGGGAGTGTGGGTGAAACTCTCTCACACAGCGAGTGGTTAGGGTGTGGTAGGTGCTGCTTGGGAGTGTGGGTCACACTCTCACACAGCGAGTGGTGAGGGTGCGGTCGGTGCTGCTTGCGAGTGTGGGTGAAACTCTCTCACACAGCGAGTGGTTAGGGTGCGGTAGGTGCTGCTTGGGAGTGTGGATGAAACTCTCTCACACAGCGAGTGGCTAGGGTGAGGTAGGTGCAGCTTGGGAGTGTGGGTCCAGTCTCTCACACACAGCGAGTGGTTAGGGTGTGATCGGTGCTGCGTGGGAGTGTGGGTGAAACTCTCTCACACAGCGAGTGGTTAGGGTGTGGTAGGTGCTGCTTGGGAGTGTGGGTGAAACTCTCTCACACAGCGAGTGGTTAGGGTGTGGTCGGTGCTGCTTGGGAGTGTGGGTGAAACTCTCTCACACAGCGAGTGGTTAGCGTGAGGTAGGTGCTGCTTGGGAGTGTGGGTGAAACTCTCTCACACAGCGAGTGGTTAGGGTGTGGTAGGTGCTGCCTGGGAGTGTGGGTGAAACTCTCTCACACAGCGAGTGGTTAGCGTGAGGTAGGTGCTGCTTGGGAGTGTGGGTGAAACTCTCTCACACAGCGAATGGTTAGGGTGCGGTCGGTGCTGCTTGGGAGTGTGGGTGAAACTCTCACACAGCGAGTGGTTAGGGTGCGGTAGGTGCAGCTTGGGAGTGTGGGTGAAACTCTCTCACACAGCGAGTGGTTAGGGTGCGGTGGGTGCTGCTTGGGAGTGTGGGTGAAACTCTCTCACACAGCGAGTGGTTAGGGTGAGGTAGGTGCAGCTTGGGAGTGTGGGTCCAGTCTCTCACACACAGCGAGTGGTTAGGGTGCGGTAGGTGCAGCTTGGGAGTGTGGGTGAAACTCTCTCACACAGCGAGTGGTTAGGGTGCGGTAGGTGCTGCTTGGGAGTGTGGGTCACACTCTCTCACACAGCGAGTGGTTAGGGTGCGGTAGGTGCAGCTTGGGAGTGTGGGTGAAACTCTCTCACACAGCGAGTGGTTAGGGTGCGGTAGGTGCTGCTTGGGAGTGTGGGTGAAACTCTCTCACACAGCGAGTGGTTAGGGTGTGATAGGTGCTGCTTGGGAGTGTGGGTGAAACTCACACACAGCGAGTGGTTAGGGTGCGGTAGGTGCTGCTTGGGAGTGTGGGTGAAACTCTCTCACACAGCGAGTGGTTAGGGTGCGGTAGGTGCTGCTTGGGAGTGTGGGTGAAACTCTCTCACACAGCGAGTGGTTAGGGTGCGGTAGGTGCTGCTTGGGAGTGTGGGTGAAACTCTCTCACACAGCGAGTGGTTAGGGTGCGGTAGGTGCTGCTTGGGAGTGTGGGTGAAACTCTCTCACACATCGAGTGGTTAGGGTGTGATAGGTGCTGCTTGGGAGTGTGGGTGAAACTCACACACAGCGAGTGGTTAGGGTGCGGTAGGTGCTGCTGGGGAGTGTGGGTGAAACTCTCACACACAGCGAGTGGTTAGGGTGCGGTAGGTGCTGCTTGGGAGTGTGGGTGAAACTCTCTCACACAGCGAGTGGTTAGGGTGCGGTAGGTGCTGCTGGGGAGTGTGGGTGAAACTCTCTCACACAGCGAGTGGTTAGGGTGAGGTAGGTACAGCTTGGGAGTGTGGGTCACACACTCTCACACAGCGACTGGTTAGGGTGTGGTCGGTGCTGCTTGGGAGTGTGGGTGAAACTCTCTCACACAGCGAGTGGTTAGGGTGAGGTAGGTACAGCTTGGGAGTGTGGGTCCAGTCTCTCACACACAGCGAGTGGTTAGGGTGTGATAGGTGCTGCGTGGGAGTGTGGGTGAAACTCTCTCACACAGCGAGTGGTTAGGGTGCGGTCGGTGCTGCGTGGGAGTGTGGGTGAAACTCTCTCACACAGCGTGTGGTTAGGGTGTGGGCGGTGCTGCTTGGGAGTGTGGGTGAAACTCTCTCACACAGCGAGTGGTTAGGGTGTGGTCGGTGCTGCTTGGGAGTGTGGGTGAAACTCTCTCACACAGCGAGTAGTTAGGGTGCGGTAGGTGCTGCTTGGGAGTGTGGGTGAAACTCTCTCACACAGCGAATGGTTAGGGTGCGGTCGGTGCTGCTTGGGAGTGTGGGTGAAACTCTCACACAGCGAGTGGTTAGGGTGCGGTAGGTGCAGCTTGGGAGTGTGGGTGAAACACTCTCACACAGCGAGTGGTTAGGGTGCGGTCGGTGCTGCTTGGGAGTGTGGGTGAAACTCTCTGACACAGTGAGTGGTTAGGGTGCGGTAGGTGCTGCTTGGGAGTGTGGGTGAAACTCTCTCACACAGCGAGTGGTTAGGGTGCGGTAGTTGCTGCCTGGGAGTGTGGGTGAAACTCTCTCACACAGCGAGTGGTTAGGGTGCGGTAGGTGCTGCTTGGGGGTGTGGGTGAAACTCTCTCACACAGCGAGTGGTTAGGGTGCGGTCGGTGCTGCTTGGGAGTGTGGGTGAAACTCTCACACAGCGCGTGGTTAGGGTGTGGTAGGTGCTGCTTGGGAGTGTGGGTGAAACTCTCACACAGCGAGTGGTTAGGGTGCGGTAGGTGCTGCTTGGCAGTGCGAGTGAAACTCTCTCACACAGCGAGTGGTTAGGGTGCGGTAGGTGCTGCTTGGGAGTGTGGGTGAAAATCTCTCACAGTGAGTGGTTAGGGTGCGGTCGGTGCTGCTTCGGAGTGTGGATGAAACTCTCTCACAGCGAGTGGTTAGGGTGCGGTAGGTGCTGCTGGGGAGTGTGGGTGAAACTCTCACACACAGCGAGTGGTTAGGGTGCGGTAGGTGCTGCTTGGGAGTGTGGGTGAAACTCTCTCACACAGCGAGTGGTTAGGGTGCGGTAGGTGCTGCTGGGGAGTGTGGGTGAAACTCTCTCACACAGCGAGTGGTTAGGGTGAGGTAGGTACAGCTTGGGAGTGTGGGTCACACACTCTCACACAGCGACTGGTTAGGGTGTGGTCGGTGCTGCTTGGGAGTGTGGGTGAAACTCTCTCACACAGCGAGTGGTTAGGGTGAGGTAGGTACAGCTTGGGAGTGTGGGTCCAGTCTCTCACACACAGCGAGTGGTTAGGGTGTGATAGGTGCTGCGTGGGAGTGTGGGTGAAACTCTCTCACACAGCGAGTGGTTAGGGTGCGGTCGGTGCTGCGTGGGAGTGTGGGTGAAACTCTCTCACACAGCGAGTGGTTCGGGTGTGGGCGGTGCTGCTTGGGAGTGTGGGTGAAACTCTCTCACACAGCGAGTGGTTAGGGTGTGGTCGGTGCTGCTTGGGAGTGTGGGTGAAACTCTCTCACACAGCGAGTGGTTAGCGTGAGGTAGGTGCTGCTTGGGAGTGTGGGTGAAACTCTCTCACACAGCGAATGGTTAGGGTGCGGTCGGTGCTGCTTGGGAGTGTGGGTGAAACTCTCACACAGCGAGTGGTTAGGGTGCGGTAGGTGCAGCTTGGGAGTGTGGGTGAAACCCTCTCACACAGCGAGTGGTTAGGGTGCGGTGGGTGCTGCATGGGAGTGTGGGTGAAACTCTCTCACACAGCGAGTGGTTAGGGTGAGGTAGGTGCAGCTTGGGAGTGTGGGTCCAGTCTCTCACACACAGCGAGTGGTTAGGGTGCGGTAGGTGCTGCCTGGGAGTGTGGGTCACACTCTCTCACACAGCGAGTGGTTAGGGTGCGGTAGGTGCTGCTTGGGAGTGTGGATCACACTCTCTCACACAGCGAGTGGTTAGGGTGCGGTAGGTGCTGCGTGGGAGTGTGGGTGAAACTCTCTCACACAGCGAGTGGTTAGGGTGCGGTAGGTGCTGCTTGGGAGTGTGGGTGAAACTCTCTCACACAGCGAGTGGTTAGGGTGCGGTAGGTGCTGCCTGGGAGTGTGGGTGAAAATCTCTCACACAGCGAGTGGTTAGGGTGCGGTCGGTGCTGCTGGGGAGTGTGTGTGAAACTCTCCCACAGGGCGAGTGGTTAGGTTGCGGTAGGTGCTACCTGGGAGTGTGGGTGAAAGTCTCACACACAGCGAGTGGTTAGGGTGCGGTAGGTGCTGCTGGGGAATGTGAGTGAAACTCTCACACACAGCGAGTGGTTAGGGTGCGGTAGGTGCTGCTTGGGAGTGTGGGTGAACATCTCTCACACAGCGAGTGGTTAGGGTGCGGTAGGTGCTGCTTGGGAGTGTGGTGAAACTCTCTCACACAGCGAGTGGTTAGCGTGCGGTAGGTGCTGCTTGGGAGTGTGGGTGAAACTCTCACACACAGCGAGTGGTTAGGGTGCGGTAGGTGCTGCCTGGGAGTGTGGGTGAAACTCTCTCACACAGCGAGTGGTTAGGGTGCGGTAGGTGCTGCCTGGGAGTGTGGGTGAAAATCTCTCACACAGCGAGTGGTTAGGGTGCGGTCGGTGCTGCTGGGGAGTGTGGGTGAAACTCACTCACACGGCGAGTGGTTAGGGTGCGGTAGGTGCTGCCTGGGAGTGTGGGTGAAACTCTCACACACAGCGAGTGGTTAGGGTGCGGTAGGTGCTGCTGGGGAGTGTGGGTGAAACTCTCACACAGCGAGTGGTTAGGGTGCGGTAGGTGCTGCTTGGGAGTGTGGGTGAAACTCACTCACACGGCGAGTGGTTAGGGTGCGGTAGGTGCTGCCTGGGAGTGTGGGTGAAACTCTCACACACAGCGAGTGGTTAGGGTGCGGTAGGTGCTGCTGGGGAGTGTGGGTGAAACTCTCACACAGCGTGTGGTTAGGGTGCGGTAGGTGCTGCTGGGGAGTGTGGGTGATACTCTCTCACACAGCGAGTGGTTAGGGTGCGGTAGGTGCTGCTGGGGAGTGTGGGTGAAACTCTCACACACAGCGAGTGGTTAGGGTGCGGTAGGTGCTGCTGGGGAGTGTGGGTGAAACTCTCTCACACAGCGAGTGGTTAGGGTGTGGTAGGTGCTGCTTGGGAGTGTGGGTCACACTCTCACACAGCGAGTGGTGAGGGTGCGGTCGGTGCTGCTTGCGAGTGTGGGTGAAACTCTCTCACACAGCGAGTGGTTAGGGTGCGGTAGGTGCTGCTTGGGAGTGTGGATGAAACTCTCTCACACAGCGAGTGGCTAGGGTGAGGTAGGTGCAGCTTGGGAGTGTGGGTCCAGTCTCTCACACACAGCGAGTGGTTAGGGTGTGATCGGTGCTGCGTGGGAGTGTGGGTGAAACTCTCTCACACAGCGAGTGGTTAGGGTGTGGTAGGTGCTGCTTGGGAGTGTGGGTGAAACTCTCTCACACAGCGAGTGGTTAGGGTGTGGTCGGTGCTGCTTGGGAGTGTGGGTGAAACTCTCTCACACAGCGAGTGGTTAGCGTGAGGTAGGTGCTGCTTGGGAGTGTGGGTGAAACTCTCTCACACAGCGAGTGGTTAGGGTGTGGTAGGTGCTGCCTGGGAGTGTGGGTGAAACTCTCTCACACAGCGAGTGGTTAGCGTGAGGTAGGTGCTGCTTGGGAGTGTGGGTGAAACTCTCTCACACAGCGAATGGTTAGGGTGCGGTCGGTGCTGCTTGGGAGTGTGGGTGAAACTCTCACACAGCGAGTGGTTAGGGTGCGGTAGGTGCAGCTTGGGAGTGTGGGTGAAACTCTCTCACACAGCGAGTGGTTAGGGTGCGGTGGGTGCTGCTTGGGAGTGTGGGTGAAACTCTCTCACACAGCGAGTGGTTAGGGTGAGGTAGGTGCAGCTTGGGAGTGTGGGTCCAGTCTCTCACACACAGCGAGTGGTTAGGGTGCGGTAGGTGCAGCTTGGGAGTGTGGGTGAAACTCTCTCACACAGCGAGTGGTTAGGGTGCGGTAGGTGCTGCTTGGGAGTGTGGGTCACACTCTCTCACACAGCGAGTGGTTAGGGTGCGGTAGGTGCAGCTTGGGAGTGTGGGTGAAACTCTCTCACACAGCGAGTGGTTAGGGTGCGGTAGGTGCTGCTTGGGAGTGTGGGTGAAACTCTCTCACACAGCGAGTGGTTAGGGTGTGATAGGTGCTGCTTGGGAGTGTGGGTGAAACTCACACACAGCGAGTGGTTAGGGTGCGGTAGGTGCTGCTTGGGAGTGTGGGTGAAACTCTCTCACACAGCGAGTGGTTAGGGTGCGGTAGGTGCTGCTTGGGAGTGTGGGTGAAACTCTCTCACACAGCGAGTGGTTAGGGTGCGGTAGGTGCTGCTTGGGAGTGTGGGTGAAACTCTCTCACACAGCGAGTGGTTAGGGTGCGGTAGGTGCTGCTTGGGAGTGTGGGTGAAACTCTCTCACACATCGAGTGGTTAGGGTGTGATAGGTGCTGCTTGGGAGTGTGGGTGAAACTCACACACAGCGAGTGGTTAGGGTGCGGTAGGTGCTGCTGGGGAGTGTGGGTGAAACTCTCACACACAGCGAGTGGTTAGGGTGCGGTAGGTGCTGCTTGGGAGTGTGGGTGAAACTCTCTCACACAGCGAGTGGTTAGGGTGCGGTAGGTGCTGCTGGGGAGTGTGGGTGAAACTCTCTCACACAGCGAGTGGTTAGGGTGAGGTAGGTACAGCTTGGGAGTGTGGGTCACACACTCTCACACAGCGACTGGTTAGGGTGTGGTCGGTGCTGCTTGGGAGTGTGGGTGAAACTCTCTCACACAGCGAGTGGTTAGGGTGAGGTAGGTACAGCTTGGGAGTGTGGGTCCAGTCTCTCACACACAGCGAGTGGTTAGGGTGTGATAGGTGCTGCGTGGGAGTGTGGGTGAAACTCTCTCACACAGCGAGTGGTTAGGGTGCGGTCGGTGCTGCGTGGGAGTGTGGGTGAAACTCTCTCACACAGCGTGTGGTTAGGGTGTGGGCGGTGCTGCTTGGGAGTGTGGGTGAAACTCTCTCACACAGCGAGTGGTTAGGGTGTGGTCGGTGCTGCTTGGGAGTGTGGGTGAAACTCTCTCACACAGCGAGTAGTTAGGGTGCGGTAGGTGCTGCTTGGGAGTGTGGGTGAAACTCTCTCACACAGCGAATGGTTAGGGTGCGGTCGGTGCTGCTTGGGAGTGTGGGTGAAACTCTCACACAGCGAGTGGTTAGGGTGCGGTAGGTGCAGCTTGGGAGTGTGGGTGAAACACTCTCACACAGCGAGTGGTTAGGGTGCGGTCGGTGCTGCTTGGGAGTGTGGGTGAAACTCTCTGACACAGTGAGTGGTTAGGGTGCGGTAGGTGCTGCTTGGGAGTGTGGGTGAAACTCTCTCACACAGCGAGTGGTTAGGGTGCGGTAGTTGCTGCCTGGGAGTGTGGGTGAAACTCTCTCACACAGCGAGTGGTTAGGGTGCGGTAGGTGCTGCTTGGGGGTGTGGGTGAAACTCTCTCACACAGCGAGTGGTTAGGGTGCGGTCGGTGCTGCTTGGGAGTGTGGGTGAAACTCTCACACAGCGCGTGGTTAGGGTGTGGTAGGTGCTGCTTGGGAGTGTGGGTGAAACTCTCACACAGCGAGTGGTTAGGGTGCGGTAGGTGCTGCTTGGCAGTGCGAGTGAAACTCTCTCACACAGCGAGTGGTTAGGGTGCGGTAGGTGCTGCTTGGGAGTGTGGGTGAAAATCTCTCACAGTGAGTGGTTAGGGTGCGGTCGGTGCTGCTTCGGAGTGTGGATGAAACTCTCTCACAGCGAGTGGTTAGGGTGCGGTAGGTGCTGCTGGGGAGTGTGGGTGAAACTCTCACACACAGCGAGTGGTTAGGGTGCGGTAGGTGCTGCTTGGGAGTGTGGGTGAAACTCTCTCACACAGCGAGTGGTTAGGGTGCGGTAGGTGCTGCTGGGGAGTGTGGGTGAAACTCTCTCACACAGCGAGTGGTTAGGGTGAGGTAGGTACAGCTTGGGAGTGTGGGTCACACACTCTCACACAGCGACTGGTTAGGGTGTGGTCGGTGCTGCTTGGGAGTGTGGGTGAAACTCTCTCACACAGCGAGTGGTTAGGGTGAGGTAGGTACAGCTTGGGAGTGTGGGTCCAGTCTCTCACACACAGCGAGTGGTTAGGGTGTGATAGGTGCTGCGTGGGAGTGTGGGTGAAACTCTCTCACACAGCGAGTGGTTAGGGTGCGGTCGGTGCTGCGTGGGAGTGTGGGTGAAACTCTCTCACACAGCGAGTGGTTCGGGTGTGGGCGGTGCTGCTTGGGAGTGTGGGTGAAACTCTCTCACACAGCGAGTGGTTAGGGTGTGGTCGGTGCTGCTTGGGAGTGTGGGTGAAACTCTCTCACACAGCGAGTGGTTAGCGTGAGGTAGGTGCTGCTTGGGAGTGTGGGTGAAACTCTCTCACACAGCGAATGGTTAGGGTGCGGTCGGTGCTGCTTGGGAGTGTGGGTGAAACTCTCACACAGCGAGTGGTTAGGGTGCGGTAGGTGCAGCTTGGGAGTGTGGGTGAAACCCTCTCACACAGCGAGTGGTTAGGGTGCGGTGGGTGCTGCATGGGAGTGTGGGTGAAACTCTCTCACACAGCGAGTGGTTAGGGTGAGGTAGGTGCAGCTTGGGAGTGTGGGTCCAGTCTCTCACACACAGCGAGTGGTTAGGGTGCGGTAGGTGCTGCCTGGGAGTGTGGGTCACACTCTCTCACACAGCGAGTGGTTAGGGTGCGGTAGGTGCTGCTTGGGAGTGTGGATCACACTCTCTCACACAGCGAGTGGTTAGGGTGCGGTAGGTGCTGCGTGGGAGTGTGGGTGAAACTCTCTCACACAGCGAGTGGTTAGGGTGCGGTAGGTGCTGCTTGGGAGTGTGGGTGAAACTCTCTCACACAGCGAGTGGTTAGGGTGCGGTAGGTGCTGCCTGGGAGTGTGGGTGAAAATCTCTCACACAGCGAGTGGTTAGGGTGCGGTCGGTGCTGCTGGGGAGTGTGTGTGAAACTCTCCCACAGGGCGAGTGGTTAGGTTGCGGTAGGTGCTACCTGGGAGTGTGGGTGAAAGTCTCACACACAGCGAGTGGTTAGGGTGCGGTAGGTGCTGCTGGGGAATGTGAGTGAAACTCTCACACACAGCGAGTGGTTAGGGTGCGGTAGGTGCTGCTTGGGAGTGTGGGTGAACATCTCTCACACAGCGAGTGGTTAGGGTGCGGTAGGTGCTGCTTGGGAGTGTGGTGAAACTCTCTCACACAGCGAGTGGTTAGCGTGCGGTAGGTGCTGCTTGGGAGTGTGGGTGAAACTCTCACACACAGCGAGTGGTTAGGGTGCGGTAGGTGCTGCCTGGGAGTGTGGGTGAAACTCTCTCACACAGCGAGTGGTTAGGGTGCGGTAGGTGCTGCCTGGGAGTGTGGGTGAAAATCTCTCACACAGCGAGTGGTTAGGGTGCGGTCGGTGCTGCTGGGGAGTGTGGGTGAAACTCACTCACACGGCGAGTGGTTAGGGTGCGGTAGGTGCTGCCTGGGAGTGTGGGTGAAACTCTCACACACAGCGAGTGGTTAGGGTGCGGTAGGTGCTGCTGGGGAGTGTGGGTGAAACTCTCACACAGCGAGTGGTTAGGGTGCGGTAGGTGCTGCTTGGGAGTGTGGGTGAAACTCACTCACACGGCGAGTGGTTAGGGTGCGGTAGGTGCTGCCTGGGAGTGTGGGTGAAACTCTCACACACAGCGAGTGGTTAGGGTGCGGTAGGTGCTGCTGGGGAGTGTGGGTGAAACTCTCACACAGCGTGTGGTTAGGGTGCGGTAGGTGCTGCTGGGGAGTGTGGGTGATACTCTCTCACACAGCGAGTGGTTAGGGTGCGGTAGGTGCTGCTGGGGAGTGTGGGTGAAACTCTCACACACAGCGAGTGGTTAGGGTGCGGTAGGTGCTGCTGGGGAGTGTGGGTGAAACTCTCTCACACAGCGAGTGGTTAGGGTGTGGTAGGTGCTGCTTGGGAGTGTGGGTCACACTCTCACACAGCGAGTGGTGAGGGTGCGGTCGGTGCTGCTTGCGAGTGTGGGTGAAACTCTCTCACACAGCGAGTGGTTAGGGTGCGGTAGGTGCTGCTTGGGAGTGTGGATGAAACTCTCTCACACAGCGAGTGGCTAGGGTGAGGTAGGTGCAGCTTGGGAGTGTGGGTCCAGTCTCTCACACACAGCGAGTGGTTAGGGTGTGATCGGTGCTGCGTGGGAGTGTGGGTGAAACTCTCTCACACAGCGAGTGGTTAGGGTGTGGTAGGTGCTGCTTGGGAGTGTGGGTGAAACTCTCTCACACAGCGAGTGGTTAGGGTGTGGTCGGTGCTGCTTGGGAGTGTGGGTGAAACTCTCTCACACAGCGAGTGGTTAGCGTGAGGTAGGTGCTGCTTGGGAGTGTGGGTGAAACTCTCTCACACAGCGAGTGGTTAGGGTGTGGTAGGTGCTGCCTGGGAGTGTGGGTGAAACTCTCTCACACAGCGAGTGGTTAGCGTGAGGTAGGTGCTGCTTGGGAGTGTGGGTGAAACTCTCTCACACAGCGAATGGTTAGGGTGCGGTCGGTGCTGCTTGGGAGTGTGGGTGAAACTCTCACACAGCGAGTGGTTAGGGTGCGGTAGGTGCAGCTTGGGAGTGTGGGTGAAACTCTCTCACACAGCGAGTGGTTAGGGTGCGGTGGGTGCTGCTTGGGAGTGTGGGTGAAACTCTCTCACACAGCGAGTGGTTAGGGTGAGGTAGGTGCAGCTTGGGAGTGTGGGTCCAGTCTCTCACACACAGCGAGTGGTTAGGGTGCGGTAGGTGCAGCTTGGGAGTGTGGGTGAAACTCTCTCACACAGCGAGTGGTTAGGGTGCGGTAGGTGCTGCTTGGGAGTGTGGGTCACACTCTCTCACACAGCGAGTGGTTAGGGTGCGGTAGGTGCAGCTTGGGAGTGTGGGTGAAACTCTCTCACACAGCGAGTGGTTAGGGTGCGGTAGGTGCTGCTTGGGAGTGTGGGTGAAACTCTCTCACACAGCGAGTGGTTAGGGTGTGATAGGTGCTGCTTGGGAGTGTGGGTGAAACTCACACACAGCGAGTGGTTAGGGTGCGGTAGGTGCTGCTTGGGAGTGTGGGTGAAACTCTCTCACACAGCGAGTGGTTAGGGTGCGGTAGGTGCTGCTTGGGAGTGTGGGTGAAACTCTCTCACACAGCGAGTGGTTAGGGTGCGGTAGGTGCTGCTTGGGAGTGTGGGTGAAACTCTCTCACACAGCGAGTGGTTAGGGTGCGGTAGGTGCTGCTTGGGAGTGTGGGTGAAACTCTCTCACACATCGAGTGGTTAGGGTGTGATAGGTGCTGCTTGGGAGTGTGGGTGAAACTCACACACAGCGAGTGGTTAGGGTGCGGTAGGTGCTGCTGGGGAGTGTGGGTGAAACTCTCACACACAGCGAGTGGTTAGGGTGCGGTAGGTGCTGCTTGGGAGTGTGGGTGAAACTCTCTCACACAGCGAGTGGTTAGGGTGCGGTAGGTGCTGCTGGGGAGTGTGGGTGAAACTCTCTCACACAGCGAGTGGTTAGGGTGAGGTAGGTACAGCTTGGGAGTGTGGGTCACACACTCTCACACAGCGACTGGTTAGGGTGTGGTCGGTGCTGCTTGGGAGTGTGGGTGAAACTCTCTCACACAGCGAGTGGTTAGGGTGAGGTAGGTACAGCTTGGGAGTGTGGGTCCAGTCTCTCACACACAGCGAGTGGTTAGGGTGTGATAGGTGCTGCGTGGGAGTGTGGGTGAAACTCTCTCACACAGCGAGTGGTTAGGGTGCGGTCGGTGCTGCGTGGGAGTGTGGGTGAAACTCTCTCACACAGCGTGTGGTTAGGGTGTGGGCGGTGCTGCTTGGGAGTGTGGGTGAAACTCTCTCACACAGCGAGTGGTTAGGGTGTGGTCGGTGCTGCTTGGGAGTGTGGGTGAAACTCTCTCACACAGCGAGTAGTTAGGGTGCGGTAGGTGCTGCTTGGGAGTGTGGGTGAAACTCTCTCACACAGCGAATGGTTAGGGTGCGGTCGGTGCTGCTTGGGAGTGTGGGTGAAACTCTCACACAGCGAGTGGTTAGGGTGCGGTAGGTGCAGCTTGGGAGTGTGGGTGAAACACTCTCACACAGCGAGTGGTTAGGGTGCGGTCGGTGCTGCTTGGGAGTGTGGGTGAAACTCTCTGACACAGTGAGTGGTTAGGGTGCGGTAGGTGCTGCTTGGGAGTGTGGGTGAAACTCTCTCACACAGCGAGTGGTTAGGGTGCGGTAGTTGCTGCCTGGGAGTGTGGGTGAAACTCTCTCACACAGCGAGTGGTTAGGGTGCGGTAGGTGCTGCTTGGGGGTGTGGGTGAAACTCTCTCACACAGCGAGTGGTTAGGGTGCGGTCGGTGCTGCTTGGGAGTGTGGGTGAAACTCTCACACAGCGCGTGGTTAGGGTGTGGTAGGTGCTGCTTGGGAGTGTGGGTGAAACTCTCACACAGCGAGTGGTTAGGGTGCGGTAGGTGCTGCTTGGCAGTGCGAGTGAAACTCTCTCACACAGCGAGTGGTTAGGGTGCGGTAGGTGCTGCTTGGGAGTGTGGGTGAAAATCTCTCACAGTGAGTGGTTAGGGTGCGGTCGGTGCTGCTTCGGAGTGTGGATGAAACTCTCTCACAGCGAGTGGTTAGGGTGCGGTAGGTGCTGCTGGGGAGTGTGGGTGAAACTCTCACACACAGCGAGTGGTTAGGGTGCGGTAGGTGCTGCTTGGGAGTGTGGGTGAAACTCTCTCACACAGCGAGTGGTTAGGGTGCGGTAGGTGCTGCTGGGGAGTGTGGGTGAAACTCTCTCACACAGCGAGTGGTTAGGGTGAGGTAGGTACAGCTTGGGAGTGTGGGTCACACACTCTCACACAGCGACTGGTTAGGGTGTGGTCGGTGCTGCTTGGGAGTGTGGGTGAAACTCTCTCACACAGCGAGTGGTTAGGGTGAGGTAGGTACAGCTTGGGAGTGTGGGTCCAGTCTCTCACACACAGCGAGTGGTTAGGGTGTGATAGGTGCTGCGTGGGAGTGTGGGTGAAACTCTCTCACACAGCGAGTGGTTAGGGTGCGGTCGGTGCTGCGTGGGAGTGTGGGTGAAACTCTCTCACACAGCGAGTGGTTCGGGTGTGGGCGGTGCTGCTTGGGAGTGTGGGTGAAACTCTCTCACACAGCGAGTGGTTAGGGTGTGGTCGGTGCTGCTTGGGAGTGTGGGTGAAACTCTCTCACACAGCGAGTGGTTAGCGTGAGGTAGGTGCTGCTTGGGAGTGTGGGTGAAACTCTCTCACACAGCGAATGGTTAGGGTGCGGTCGGTGCTGCTTGGGAGTGTGGGTGAAACTCTCACACAGCGAGTGGTTAGGGTGCGGTAGGTGCAGCTTGGGAGTGTGGGTGAAACCCTCTCACACAGCGAGTGGTTAGGGTGCGGTGGGTGCTGCATGGGAGTGTGGGTGAAACTCTCTCACACAGCGAGTGGTTAGGGTGAGGTAGGTGCAGCTTGGGAGTGTGGGTCCAGTCTCTCACACACAGCGAGTGGTTAGGGTGCGGTAGGTGCTGCCTGGGAGTGTGGGTCACACTCTCTCACACAGCGAGTGGTTAGGGTGCGGTAGGTGCTGCTTGGGAGTGTGGATCACACTCTCTCACACAGCGAGTGGTTAGGGTGCGGTAGGTGCTGCGTGGGAGTGTGGGTGAAACTCTCTCACACAGCGAGTGGTTAGGGTGCGGTAGGTGCTGCTTGGGAGTGTGGGTGAAACTCTCTCACACAGCGAGTGGTTAGGGTGCGGTAGGTGCTGCCTGGGAGTGTGGGTGAAAATCTCTCACACAGCGAGTGGTTAGGGTGCGGTCGGTGCTGCTGGGGAGTGTGTGTGAAACTCTCCCACAGGGCGAGTGGTTAGGTTGCGGTAGGTGCTACCTGGGAGTGTGGGTGAAAGTCTCACACACAGCGAGTGGTTAGGGTGCGGTAGGTGCTGCTGGGGAATGTGAGTGAAACTCTCACACACAGCGAGTGGTTAGGGTGCGGTAGGTGCTGCTTGGGAGTGTGGGTGAACATCTATCACACAGCGAGTGGTTAGGGTGCGGTAGGTGCTGCTTGGGAGTGTGGTGAAACTCTCTCACACAGCGAGTGGTTAGGGTGCGGTAGGTGCTGCGTGGGAGTGTGGGTGAAACTCTCACACACAGCGAGTGGTTAGGGTGCGGTAGGTGCTGCTGGGGAGTGTGGGTGAAACTCTCACACACAGCGAGTGGTTAGGGTGCGGTAGGTGCTGCTGGGGAGTGTGGGTGAATCTCTCTCGCACAGCGAGTGGTTATGGTGTGGTTGGTGCTGCTTGGGAGTGTGGGTCACACTCTCTCTCACAGCGAGTGGTTAGGGTGCGGTAGGTGCTGCTTGGGAGTGTGGGTGAAACTCTCACACACAGCGAGTGGTTAGCGTGAGGTAGGTGCTGCTTGGGAGTGTGGGTGAAACTCTCTCACACAGCGAATGGTTAGGGTGCGGTCGGTGCTGCTTGGGAGTGTGGGTGAAACTCTCACACAGCGAGTGGTTAGGGTGCGGTAGGTGCAGCTTGGGAGTGTGGGTGAAACCCTCTCACACAGCGAGTGGTTAGGGTGCGGTGGGTGCTGCATGGGAGTGTGGGTGAAACTCTCTCACACAGCGAGTGGTTAGGGTGAGGTAGGTGCAGCTTGGGAGTGTGGGTCCAGTCTCTCACACACAGCGAGTGGTTAGGGTGCGGTAGGTGCTGCCTGGGAGTGTGGGTCACACTCTCTCACACAGCGAGTGGTTAGGGTGCGGTAGGTGCTGCTTGGGAGTGTGGATCACACTCTCTCACACAGCGAGTGGTTAGGGTGCGGTAGGTGCTGCGTGGGAGTGTGGGTGAAACTCTCTCACACAGCGAGTGGTTAGGGTGCGGTAGGTGCTGCTTGGGAGTGTGGGTGAAACTCTCTCACACAGCGAGTGGTTAGGGTGCGGTAGGTGCTGCCTGGGAGTGTGGGTGAAAATCTCTCACACAGCGAGTGGTTAGGGTGCGGTCGGTGCTGCTGGGGAGTGTGTGTGAAACTCTCCCACAGGGCGAGTGGTTAGGGTGCGGTAGGTGCTACCTGGGAGTGTGGGTGAAAGTCTCACACACAGCGAGTGGTTAGGGTGCGGTAGGTGCTGCTGGGGAATGTGAGTGAAACTCTCACACACAGCGAGTGGTTAGGGTGCGGTAGGTGCTGCTTGGGAGTGTGGGTGAACATCTCTCACACAGCGAGTGGTTAGGGTGCGGTAGGTGCTGCTTGGGAGTGTGGTGAAACTCTCTCACACAGCGAGTGGTTAGGGTGCGGTAGGTGCTGCGTGGGAGTGTGGGTGAAACTCTCACACACAGCGAGTGGTTAGGGTGCGGTAGGTGCTGCTGGGGAGTGTGGGTGAAACTCTCACACACAGCGAGTGGTTAGGGTGCGGTAGGTGCTGCTGGGGAGTGTGGGTGAATCTCTCTCGCACAGCGAGTGGTTATGGTGTGGTTGGTGCTGCTTGGGAGTGTGGGTCACACTCTCTCTCACAGCGAGTGGTTAGGGTGCGGTAGGTGCTGCTTGGGAGTGTGGGTGAAACTCTCACACACAGCGAGTCGTTAGGGTGCGGTAGTTGCTGCCTGGGAGTGTGGGTGAAACTCTCTCACACAGCGAGTGGTTAGGGTGCGGTAGGTGCTGCCTGGGAGTGTGGGTGAAAATCTCTCACACAGCGAGTGGTTAGGGTGCGGTAGGTGCTGCTTGGGAGTGTGGGTGAAACTCACTCACATGGCGAGTGGTTAGGGTGCGGTAGGTGCTGCTTGGGAGTGTGGGTGAAACTCTCACACACAGCGAGTGGTTAGGGTGCGGTAGGTGCTGCTGGGGAGTGTGGGTCCAGTCTCTCACACACAGCGAGTGGTTAGGGTGCGGTAGGTGCTGCTTGGGAGTGTGGGTGAAACTCTCTCACACGGCGAGTGGTTAGGGTGTGATAGGTGCTGCGTGGGAGTGTGGGTGAAACTCTCTCACACAGCGAGTGGTTAGGGTGCGGTAGGTGCTGCTTGGGAGTGTGGGTGAAACTCTCACACACAGCGAGTGGTTAGCGTGAGGTAGGTGCTGCTTGGGAGTGTGGGTGAAACTCTCTCACACAGCGAGTGGTTAGGGTGTGGTAGGTGCTGCCTGGGAGTGTGGGTGAAACTCTCTCACACAGCGAGTGGTTAGCGTGAGGTAGGTGCTGCTTGGGAGTGTGGGTGAAACTCTCTCACACAGCGAATGGTTAGGGTGCGGTCGGTGCTGCTTGGGAGTGTGGGTGAAACTCTCACACAGCGAGTGGTTAGGGTGCGGTAGGTGCAGCTTGGGAGTGTGGGTGAAACTCTCTCACACAGCGAGTGGTTAGGGTGCGGTAGGTGCTGCTTGGGAGTGTGGGTGAAACTCTCTCACACCGCGAGTGGTTAGGGTGAGGTAGGTGCAGCTTGGGAGTGTGGGTCCAGTCTCTCACACACAGCGAGTGGTTCGGGTGCGGTAGGTGCAGCTTGGGAGTGTGGGTGGAACTCTCTCACACAGCGAGTGGTTAGGGTGCAGTAGGTGCTGCTTGGGAGTGTGGGTCACACTCTCTCACACAGCGAGTGGTTAGGGTGCGGTAGGTGCAGCTTGGGAGTGTGGGTGAAACTCTCTCACACAGCGAGTGGTTCGGGTGCGGTCGGTGCTGCTTGGGAGTGTGGGTGAATCTCTCTCTCACAGCGAGTGGTTAGGGTGTGGTCGGTGCTGCTTGGGAGTGTGGGTGAAACTCTCTCACACAGCGAGTGGTTAGGGTGAGGTAGGTACAGCTTGGGAGTGTGGGTCCAGTCTCTCACACACAGCGAGTGGTTAGGGTGCGGTAGGTGCTGCTGGGGAGTGTGGGTGAAACACTCTCACACAGCGAGTGGTTAGGGTGCGGTCGGTGCTGCTTGGGAGTGTGGGTGAAACTCTCTGACACAGTGAGTGGTTAGGGTGCGGTAGGTGCTGCTTGGGAGTGTGGGTGAAACTCTCTCACACAGCGAGTGGTTAGGGTGCGGTAGTTGCTGCCTGGGAGTGTGGGTGAAACTCTCTCACACAGCGAGTGGTTAGGGTGCGGTAGGTGCTGCTTGGGGGTGTGGGTGAAACTCTCTCACACAGCGAGTGGTTAGGGTGCGGTCGGTGCTGCTTGGGAGTGTGGGTGAAACTCTCACACAGCGAGTGGTTAGGGTGCGGTCGGTGCTGCTTGGGAGTGTGGGTGAAACTCTCTCACACAGCGAGTGGTTAGGGTGCGGTCGGTGCTGCTTGGGAGTGTGGGTGAAACTCTCACACAGCGAGTGGTTAGGGTGTGGTAGGTGCTGCTTGGGAGTGTGGGTGAAACTCTCACACAGCGAGTGGTTAGGGTGCGGTAGGTGCTGCTTGGCAGTGTGAGTGAAACTCTCTCACACAGCGAGTGGTTAGGGTGCGGTAGGTGCTGCTTGGGAGAGTGGGTGAAAATCTCTCACAGTGAGTGGTTAGGGTGCGGTCGGTGCTGCTTCGGAGTGTGGATGAAACTCTCACACAGCGAGTGGTTAGGGTGCGGTAGGTGCTGCTTGCGAGTGTGGGTGAAACTCTCTCACAGTGAGTGGTTAGGGTGCGGTCGGTGCTGCTTGGGAGTGTGGGTGAAACTCTCTCACACAGCGAGTGGTTAGGGTGCGGTAGGTTCTGCTGGGGAGTGTGGGTGAAACTCTCACACACAGCGAGTGGTTAGGGTGCGGTTGGTGCTGCTGGGGAGTGTGGGTGAACATCTCTCACACAGCGAGTGGTTAGGGTGTGGTAGGTGCTGCTTGGGAGTGTGGGTCACACTCTCACACTGCGAGTGGTTAGGGTGCGGTCGGTGCAGCTTGGGAGTGTGGGTGAAACTCTCTCACACAGCGAGTGGTTAGGGTCCGGTAGGTGCTGCTTGGGAGTGTGGATCACACTCTCTCACACAGCGAGTGGTTAGGGTGCGGTAGGTGCTGCGTGGGAGTGTGGGTGAAACTCTCTCACACAGCGAGTGGTTAGGGTGCGGTAGGTGCTGCTTGGGAGTGTGGGTGAAACTCTCTCACACAGCGAGTGGTTAGGGTGCGGTAGGTGCTGCCTGGGAGTGTGGGTGAAAATCTCTCACACAGCGAGTGGTTAGGGTGCGGTCGGTGCTGCTGGGGAGTGTGTGTGAAACTCTCCCACAGGGCGAGTGGTTAGGGTGCGGTAGGTGCTACCTGGGAGTGTGGGTGAAAGTCTCACACACAGCGAGTGGTTAGGGTGCGGTAGGTGCTGTTGGGGAATGTGAGTGAAACTCTCACACACAGCGAGTGGTTAGGGTGCGGTAGGTGCTGCTTGGGAGTGTGGGTGAACATCTCTCACACAGCGAGTGGTTAGGGTGCGGTAGGTGCTGCTTGGGAGTGTGGTGAAACTCTCTCACACAGCGAGTGGTTAGGGTGCGGTAGGTGCTGCTTGGGAGTGTGGGTGAAACTCTCACACACAGCGAGTGGTTAGGGTGCGGTAGGTGCTGCTGGGGAGTGTGGGTGAAACTCTCACACACAGCGAGTGGTTAGGGTGCGGTAGGTGCTGCTGGGGAGTGTGGGTGAATCTCTCTCGCACAGCGAGTGGTTATGGTGTGGTTGGTGCTGCTTGGGAGTGTGGGTCACACTCTCTCTCACAGCGAGTGGTTAGGGTGCGGTAGGTGCTGCTTGGGAGTGTGGGTGAAACTCTCACACACAGCGAGTCGTTAGGGTGCGGTAGTTGCTGCCTGGGAGTGTGGGTGAAACTCTCTCACACAGCGAGTGGTTAGGGTGCGGTAGGTGCTGCCTGGGAGTGTGGGTGAAAATCTCTCACACAGCGAGTGGTTAGGGTGCGGTAGGTGCTGCTTGGGAGTGTGGGTGAAACTCACTCACACGGCGAGTGGTTAGGGTGCGGTAGGTGCTGCTTGGGAGTGTGGGTGAAACTCTCACACACAGCGAGTGGTTAGGGTGCGGTAGGTGCTGCTGGGGAGTGTGGGTCCAGTCTCTCACACACAGCGAGTGGTTAGGGTGCGGTAGGTGCTGCTTGGGAGTGTGGGTGAAACTCTCTCACACGGCGAGTGGTTAGGGTGTGATAGGTGCTGCGTGGGAGTGTGGGTGAAACTCTCTCACACAGCGAGTGGTTAGGGTGCGGTAGGTGCAGCTTGGGAGTGTGGGTGAAACTCTCACACAGCGAGTGGTTAGGGTGCGGTAGGTGCAGCTTGGGAGTGTGGGTGAAACTCTCTCACACAGCGAGTGGTTAGGGTGCGGTAGGTGCTGCTTGGGAGTGTGGGTGAAACTCTCTCACACCGCGAGTGGTTAGGGTGAGGTAGGTGCAGCTTGGGAGTGTGGGTCCAGTCTCTCACACACAGCGAGTGGTTCGGGTGCGGTAGGTGCAGCTTGGGAGTGTGGGTGGAACTCTCTCACACAGCGAGTGGTTAGGGTGCAGTAGGTGCTGCTTGGGAGTGTGGGTCACACTCTCTCACACAGCGAGTGGTTAGGGTGCGGTAGGTGCAGCTTGGGAGTGTGGGTGAAACTCTCTCACACAGCGAGTGGTTCGGGTGCGGTCGGTGCTGCTTGGGAGTGTGGGTGAATCTCTCTCTCACAGCGAGTGGTTAGGGTGTGGTCGGTGCTGCTTGGGAATGTGGGTGAAACTCTCTCACACAGCGAGTGGTTAGGGTGAGGTAGGTACAGCTTGGGAGTGTGGGTCCAGTCTCTCACACACAGCGAGTGGTTAGGGTGCGGTAGGTGCTGCTGGGGAGTGTGGGTGAAACACTCTCACACAGCGAGTGGTTAGGGTGCGGTCGGTGCTGCTTGGGAGTGTGGGTGAAACTCTCTGACACAGTGAGTGGTTAGGGTGCGGTAGGTGCTGCTTGGGAGTGTGGGTGAAACTCTCTCACACAGCGAGTGGTTAGGGTGCGGTAGTTGCTGCCTGGGAGTGTGGGTGAAACTCTCTCACACAGCGAGTGGTTAGGGTGCGGTAGGTGCTGCTTGGGGGTGTGGGTGAAACTCTCTCACACAGCGAGTGGTTAGGGTGCGGTCGGTGCTGCTTGGGAGTGTGGGTGAAACTCTCACACAGCGCGTGGTTAGGGTGTGGTAGGTGCTGCTTGGGAGTGTGGGTGAAACTCTCACACAGCGAGTGGTTAGGGTGCGGTAGGTGCTGCTTGGCAGTGTGAGTGAAACTCTCTCACACAGCGAGTGGTTAGGGTGCGGTAGGTGCTGCTTGGGAGAGTGGGTGAAAATCTCTCACAGTGAGTGGTTAGGGTGCGGTCGGTGCTGCTTCGGAGTGTGGATGAAACTCTCACACAGCGAGTGGTTAGGGTGCGGTAGGTGCTGCTTGCGAGTGTGGGTGAAACTCTCTCACAGTGAGTGGTTAGGGTGCGGTCGGTGCTGCTTGGGAGTGTGGGTGAAACTCTCTCACACAGCGAGTGGTTAGGGTGCGGTAGGTTCTGCTGGGGAGTGTGGGTGAAACTCTCACACACAGCGAGTGGTTAGGGTGCGGTTGGTGCTGCTGGGGAGTGTGGGTGAACATC
Source organism: Mustelus asterias (assembly GCF_964213995.1). Classification (NCBI taxonomy): domain Eukaryota; kingdom Metazoa; phylum Chordata; class Chondrichthyes; order Carcharhiniformes; family Triakidae; genus Mustelus; species Mustelus asterias. The sequence continues at coordinate 296,136 of NW_027590325.1, read as the reverse complement.
TCTCACACAGCGAGTGGTTAGGGTGTGGTAGGTGCTGCTTGGGAGTGTGGGTCACACTCTCACACTGCGAGTGGTTAGGGTGCGGTCGGTGCAGCTTGGGAGTGTGGGTGAAACTCTCTCACACAGCGAGTGGTTAGGGTCCGGTAGGTGCTGCTTGGGAGTGTGGATCACACTCTCTCACACAGCGAGTGGTTAGGGTGCGGTAGGTGCTGCGTGGGAGTGTGGGTGAAACTCTCTCACACAGCGAGTGGTTAGGGTGCGGTAGGTGCTGCTTGGGAGTGTGGGTGAAACTCTCTCACACAGCGAGTGGTTAGGGTGCGGTAGGTGCTGCCTGGGAGTGTGGGTGAAAATCTCTCACACAGCGAGTGGTTAGGGTGCGGTCGGTGCTGCTGGGGAGTGTGTGTGAAACTCTCCCACAGGGCGAGTGGTTAGGGTGCGGTAGGTGCTACCTGGGAGTGTGGGTGAAAGTCTCACACACAGCGAGTGGTTAGGGTGCGGTAGGTGCTGCTGGGGAATGTGAGTGAAACTCTCACACACAGCGAGTGGTTAGGGTGCGGTAGGTGCTGCTTGGGAGTGTGGGTGAACATCTCTCACACAGCGAGTGGTTAGGGTGCGGTAGGTGCTGCTTGGGAGTGTGGTGAAACTCTCTCACACAGCGAGTGGTTAGGGTGCGGTAGGTGCTGCGTGGGAGTGTGGGTGAAACTCTCACACACAGCGAGTGGTTAGGGTGCGGTAGGTGCTGCTGGGGAGTGTGGGTGAAACTCTCACACACAGCGAGTGGTTAGGGTGCGGTAGGTGCTGCTGGGGAGTGTGGGTGAATCTCTCTCGCACAGCGAGTGGTTATGGTGTGGTTGGTGCTGCTTGGGAGTGTGGGTCACACTCTCTCTCACAGCGAGTGGTTAGGGTGCGGTAGGTGCTGCTTGGGAGTGTGGGTGAAACTCTCACACACAGCGAGTCGTTAGGGTGCGGTAGTTGCTGCCTGGGAGTGTGGGTGAAACTCTCTCACACAGCGAGTGGTTAGGGTGCGGTAGGTGCTGCCTGGGAGTGTGGGTGAAAATCTCTCACACAGCGAGTGGTTAGGGTGCGGTAGGTGCTGCTTGGGAGTGTGGGTGAAACTCACTCACACGGCGAGTGGTTAGGGTGCGGTAGGTGCTGCTTGGGAGTGTGGGTGAAACTCTCACACACAGCGAGTGGTTAGGGTGCGGTAGGTGCTGCTGGGGAGTGTGGGTCCAGTCTCTCACACACAGCGAGTGGTTAGGGTGCGGTAGGTGCTGCTTGGGAGTGTGGGTGAAACTCTCTCACACGGCGAGTGGTTAGGGTGTGATAGGTGCTGCGTGGGAGTGTGGGTGAAACTCTCTCACACAGCGAGTGGTTAGGGTGCGGTAGGTGCTGCTTGGGAGTGTGGGTGAAACTCTCACACACAGCGAGTGGTTAGCGTGAGGTAGGTGCTGCTTGGGAGTGTGGGTGAAACTCTCTCACACAGCGAGTGGTTAGGGTGTGGTAGGTGCTGCCTGGGAGTGTGGGTGAAACTCTCTCACACAGCGAGTGGTTAGCGTGAGGTAGGTGCTGCTTGGGAGTGTGGGTGAAACTCTCTCACACAGCGAATGGTTAGGGTGCGGTCGGTGCTGCTTGGGAGTGTGGGTGAAACTCTCACACAGCGAGTGGTTAGGGTGCGGTAGGTGCAGCTTGGGAGTGTGGGTGAAACTCTCTCACACAGCGAGTGGTTAGGGTGCGGTAGGTGCTGCTTGGGAGTGTGGGTGAAACTCTCTCACACCGCGAGTGGTTAGGGTGAGGTAGGTGCAGCTTGGGAGTGTGGGTCCAGTCTCTCACACACAGCGAGTGGTTCGGGTGCGGTAGGTGCAGCTTGGGAGTGTGGGTGGAACTCTCTCACACAGCGAGTGGTTAGGGTGCAGTAGGTGCTGCTTGGGAGTGTGGGTCACACTCTCTCACACAGCGAGTGGTTAGGGTGCGGTAGGTGCAGCTTGGGAGTGTGGGTGAAACTCTCTCACACAGCGAGTGGTTCGGGTGCGGTCGGTGCTGCTTGGGAGTGTGGGTGAATCTCTCACAGCGAGTGGTTAGGGTGTGGTCGGTGCTGCTTGGGAGTGTGGGTGAAACTCTCTCACACAGCGAGTGGTTAGGGTGAGGTAGGTACAGCTTGGGAGTGTGGGTCCAGTCTCTCACACACAGCGAGTGGTTAGGGTGCGGTAGGTGCTGCTGGGGAGTGTGGGTGAAACACTCTCACACAGCGAGTGGTTAGGGTGCGGTCGGTGCTGCTTGGGAGTGTGGGTGAAACTCTCTGACACAGTGAGTGGTTAGGGTGCGGTAGGTGCTGCTTGGGAGTGTGGGTGAAACTCTCTCACACAGCGAGTGGTTAGGGTGCGGTACTTGCTGCCTGGGAGTGTGGGTGAAACTCTCTCACACAGCGAGTGGTTAGGGTGCGGTAGGTGCTGCTTGGGGGTGTGGGTGAAACTCTCTCACACAGCGAGTGGTTAGGGTGCGGTCGGTGCTGCTTGGGAGTGTGGGTGAAACTCTCACACAGCGCGTGGTTAGGGTGTGGTAGGTGCTGCTTGGGAGTGTGGGTGAAACTCTCACACAGCGAGTGGTTAGGGTGCGGTAGGTGCTGCTTGGCAGTGTGAGTGAAACTCTCTCACACAGCGAGTGGTTAGGGTGCGGTAGGTGCTGCTTGGGAGAGTGGGTGAAAATCTCTCACAGTGAGTGGTTAGGGTGCGGTCGGTGCTGCTTCGGAGTGTGGATGAAACTCTCACACAGCGAGTGGTTAGGGTGCGGTAGGTGCTGCTTGCGAGTGTGGGTGAAACTCTCTCACAGTGAGTGGTTAGGGTGCGGTCGGTGCTGCTTGGGAGTGTGGGTGAAACTCTCTCACACAGCGAGTGGTTAGGGTGCGGTAGGTTCTGCTGGGGAGTGTGGGTGAAACTCTCACACACAGCGAGTGGTTAGGGTGCGGTTGGTGCTGCTGGGGAGTGTGGGTGAACATCTCTCACACAGCGAGTGGTTAGGGTGTGGTAGGTGCTGCTTGGGAGTGTGGGTCACACTCTCACACTGCGAGTGGTTAGGGTGCGGTCGGTGCAGCTTGGGAGTGTGGGTGAAACTCTCTCACACAGCGAGTGGTTAGGGTGCGGTAGGTGCTGCTTGGGAGTGTGGGTGAAACTCTCTCACACAGCAAGTGGTTAGGGTGAGGTCGGTGCAGCTTGGCAGTGTGGGTCCAGTCTCTCACACACAGCGAGTGGTTAGGGTGCGGTAGGTGCTGCTTGGGAGTGTGGGTCACACTCTCTCACACAGCAAGTGGTTAGGGTGCGGTAGGTGCTGCTTGGGAGTGTGGGTCACACTCTCTCACACAGCGAGTGGTTAGGGTGCGGTAGGTGCTGCTTCGGAGTGTGGGTAACACTCTCTCACACAGCGAGTGGTTAGGGTGTGGTAGGTGCTGCTTGGGAGTGTGGGTCACACTCTCTCACACAGCGAGTGGTTAGGGTGCGGTAGGTGCTGCTTGGTAGTGTGGGTCACACTCTCTCACACAGCGAGTCGTTATGGTGTGGTAGGTGCTGCTTGGGAGTGTGGGTCACACTCTCTCACATAGCGAGTGGTAAGGGTGCGGTAGGTGCTGCTTGGGAGTGTGGGTGATACTCTCTCACACAGCGAGTGGTTAGGGTGCGGTAGGTGCTGCTTGGGAGTGTGGGTGAAACTCTCTCACACAGCGAGTGGTTCGGGTGCGGTCGGTGCTGCTTGGGAGTGTGGGTGAATCTCTCACAGCGAGTGGTTAGGGTGTGGTCGGTGCTGCTTGGGAGTGTGGGTGAAACTCTCTCACACAGCGAGTGGTTAGGGTGAGGTAGGTACAGCTTGGGAGTGTGGGTCCAGTCTCTCACACACAGCGAGTGGTTAGGGTGCGGTAGGTGCTGCTGGGGAGTGTGGGTGAAACACTCTCACACAGCGAGTGGTTAGGGTGCGGTCGGTGCTGCTTGGGAGTGTGGGTGAAACTCTCTGACACAGTGAGTGGTTAGGGTGCGGTAGGTGCTGCTTGGGAGTGTGGGTGAAACTCTCTCACACAGCGAGTGGTTAGGGTGCGGTACTTGCTGCCTGGGAGTGTGGGTGAAACTCTCTCACACAGCGAGTGGTTAGGGTGCGGTAGGTGCTGCTTGGGGGTGTGGGTGAAACTCTCTCACACAGCGAGTGGTTAGGGTGCGGTCGGTGCTGCTTGGGAGTGTGGGTGAAACTCTCACACAGCGCGTGGTTAGGGTGTGGTAGGTGCTGCTTGGGAGTGTGGGTGAAACTCTCACACAGCGAGTGGTTAGGGTGCGGTAGGTGCTGCTTGGCAGTGTGAGTGAAACTCTCTCACACAGCGAGTGGTTAGGGTGCGGTAGGTGCTGCTTGGGAGAGTGGGTGAAAATCTCTCACAGTGAGTGGTTAGGGTGCGGTCGGTGCTGCTTCGGAGTGTGGATGAAACTCTCACACAGCGAGTGGTTAGGGTGCGGTAGGTGCTGCTTGCGAGTGTGGGTGAAACTCTCTCACAGTGAGTGGTTAGGGTGCGGTCGGTGCTGCTTGGGAGTGTGGGTGAAACTCTCTCACACAGCGAGTGGTTAGGGTGCGGTAGGTTCTGCTGGGGAGTGTGGGTGAAACTCTCACACACAGCGAGTGGTTAGGGTCCGGTTGGTGCTGCTGGGGAGTGTGGGTGAACATCTCTCACACAGCGAGTGGTTAGGGTGTGGTAGGTGCTGCTTGGGAGTGTGGGTCACACTCTCACACTGCGAGTGGTTAGGGTGCGGTCGGTGCAGCTTGGGAGTGTGGGTGAAACTCTCTCACACAGCGAGTGGTTAGGGTGCGGTAGGTGCTGCTTGGGAGTGTGGGTGAAACTCTCTCACACAGCAAGTGGTTAGGGTGAGGTCGGTGCAGCTTGGCAGTGTGGGTCCAGTCTCTCACACACAGCGAGTGGTTAGGGTGCGGTAGGTGCTGCTTGGGAGTGTGGGTCACACTCTCTCACACAGCAAGTGGTTAGGGTGCGGTAGGTGCTGCTTGGGAGTGTGGGTCACACTCTCTCACACAGCGAGTGGTTAGGGTGCGGTAGGTGCTGCTTCGGAGTGTGGGTCACACTCTCTCACACAGCGAGTGGTTAGGGTGTGGTAGGTGCTGCTTGGGAGTGTGGGTCACACTCTCTCACACAGTGAGTGGTTAGGGTGCGGTAGGTGCTGCTTGGTAGTGTGGGTCACACTCTCTCACACAGCGAGTCGTTATGGTGTGGTAGGTGCTGCTTGGGAGTGTGGGTCACACTCTCTCACATAGCGAGTGGTAAGGGTGCGGTAGGTGCTGCTTGGGAGTGTGGGTGATACTCTCTCACACAGCGAGTGGTTAGGGTGCGGTAGGTGCTGCTTGGGAGTGTGGGTGAAACTCTCACACAGCGAGTGGTTAGGGTGTGGTCGGTGCTGCTTGGGAGTGTGGGTCACACACTCTCACACAGCGAGTGGTTAGGGTGTGGTCGGTGCTGCTGGGGAGTGTGGGTGAAACTCTCCCACACGGCGAGTGGTTAGGGTGCGGTAGGTGCTGCTGGGGAGTGTGGGTGAAACTCTCTCACACAGCGAGTGGTTAGGGTGCGGTAGGTGCTGCTTGGGAGTGTGGGTGAAACTCTCTCACACGGCGAGTGGTTAGGGTGTGATAGGTGCTGCGTGGGAGTGTGGGTGAAACTCACACACAGCGAGTGGTTAGGGTGCGGTAGGTGCTGCTGGGGAGTGTGGGTGAACATCTCTCACACAGCGAGTGGTTAGGGTGTGGTAGGTGCTGCTTGGGAGTGTGGGTCACACTCTCACAATGCGAGTGGTTAGGGTGCGGTCGGTGCTGCTTGGGAGTGTGGGTGAAACTCTCTCACACAGCCACTGGTTAGGGTGCGGTAGGTGCTGCTTGGGAGTGTCGGTGAAACTCTCTCACACAGCGAGTGGTTAGGGTGAGGTAGGTACAGCTTGGGAGTGTGGGTCCAGTGTCTCACACACAGCGAGTGGTTAGGGTGTGATAGGTGCTGCGTGGGAGTGTGGGTGAAACTCTCTCACACAGCGAGTGCTTAGGTTGTGGTCGGTGCTGCTTGGGAGTGTGGGTGAAACTCTCACACAGCGAGTGGTTAGGGTGCGGTAGGTGCTGCTTGGGAGTGTGGGTGAAACTCTCACACAGCGAGTGGTTAGGGTGCGGTAGGTGCTGCTTGGGAGTGTGGGTGAAACTCTCTCACACAGCGAGTGGTTAGGGTGCGGTCGGTGCTGCTTGGGAGTGTGGGTGAAACTCTCTCACACAGCGAGTGGTTAGCGTGAGGTAGGTGCTGCTTGGGAGTGTGGGTGAAACTCTCTCACACAGCGAGTGGTTAGGGTGTGGTAGGTGCTGCCTGGGAGTGTGGGTGAAACTCTCTCACACAGCAAGTGGTTAGGGTGAGGAAGGTGCTGCTTGGGAGTGTGGGTGAAACTCTCTCACACTGCGAATGGTTAGGGTGCGGTCGGTGCTGCTTGGGAGTGTGGGTGAAACTCTCACACAGCGAGTGGTTAGGGTGCGGTAGGTGCAGCTTGGGAGTGTGGGTGAAACTCTCTCACACAGCGAGGGGTTAGGGTGCGGTAGGTGCTGCTTGGGAGTGTGGGTGAAACTCTCTCACACAGCAAGTGGTTAGGGTGAGGTCGGTACAGCTTGGCAGTGTGGTTCCAGTCTCTCACACACAGCGAGTGGTTAGGGTGCGGTAGATGCTGCTTGGGAGTGTGGGTCACACTCTCTCACACAGCGAGTGGTTAGGGTGCGGTAGGTGCTGCTTGGGAGTGTGGGTCACACTCTCTCACACAGCGAGTGGTTAGGGTGCGGTAGGTGCGGCTTGGGAGTGTGGGTCACCCTCTCTCACACAGCGAGTGCTTAGGGTGTGGTAGGTGCTGCTTGGGAGTGTGGGTCACACTCTCTCACACAGCGAGTGGTTATGGTGCGGTAGGTGCTGCTTGGTAGTGTGGGTCACACTCTCTCACACAGCGTGTGGTTAGGGTGCGGTAGGTGCTGCTTGGGAGTGTGGGTCACACTCTCTCACATAGCGAGTGGTTAGGGTGCGGTAGGTGCTGCTTGGGAGTGTGGGTGATACTCTCTCACACAGCGAGTGGTTAGGGTGCGGTAGGTGCTGCTTGGGAGTGTGGGTGAAACTCTCTCACACAGCGACTGGTTAGGGTGTGGTCGGTGCTGCTTGGGAGTGTGGGTGAAACTCTCTCACACAGCGAGTGGTTAGGGTGAGGTAGGTACAGCTTGGGAGTGTGGGTCCAGTCTCTCACACACAGCGAGTGGTTAGGGTGTGATAGGTGCTGCGTGGGAGTGTGGGTGAAACTCTCTCACACAGCGACTGGTTAGGGTGCGGTCGGTGCTGCTTGGGAGTGTGGGTGAAACTCTCTCACACAGCGAGTGGTTAGGGTGCGGTCGGTGCTGCTTGGGAGTGTGGGTGAAACTCTCTCACACAGCGAGTGGTTCGGAAGCGGTCGGTGTTGCTTGGGAGTGTGGGTGAAACTCTCTCACACAGCGAGTGGTTAGGGTGCGGTCGGTGCTGCTTGGGAGTGTGGGTGAAACTCTCTCACACAGCGAGTGGTTAGGGTGCGGTCGGTGCTGCTTGGGAGTGTGGGTGAAACTCTCTCACACAGCGAGTGGTTAGGGTGCGGTCGGTGCTGCTTGGGAGTGTGGGTGAAACTCACTGACACAGCGAGTGGTTAGGGTGCGGTAGGTGCTGCTTGGGAGTGTGGGTGAAACTCTCTCACACAGCGAGTGGTTAGGGTGCGGTAGGTGCTGCTTGGGAGTGTGGGTGAAACTCTCTCACACAGCGAGTGGTTAGCGTGAGGTAGGTGCTGCTTGGGAGTGTGGGTGAAACTCTGTCACACAGCGAGTGGTTAGGGTGTGGTAGGTGCTGCCTGGGAGTGTGGGTGAAACTCTCTCACACAGCGAGTGGTTAGCGTGAGGTAGGTGCTGCTTGGGAGTGTGGGTGAAACTCTCTCACACAGCGAGTGGTTAGGGTGAGTTAGGTGCTGCTTGGGAGTGTGGGTGAAACTCTCACACACAGCGAGTGGTTAGGGTGCGGTAGGTGCTGCCTGGGAGTGTGGGTGAAACTCTCTCACACAGCGAGTGGTTAGGGTGCGGTCGGTGCTGCCTGGGAGTGTGGGTGAAAATCTCTCACACAGCGAGTGGTTAGGGTGCGGTCGGTGCTGCTGGGGAGTGTGGGTGAAACTCACCCACACGGCGAGTGGTTACTGTGCGGTAGGTGCTGCCTGGGAGTGTGGGTGAAACTCTCACACACAGCGAGTGGTTAGGGTGCGGTAGGTGCTGCTGGGGAGTGTGGGTGAAACTCTCTCACACAGCGAGTGGTTAGCGTGCGGTAGGTGCTGCTTGGGAGTGTGGGTAAAACTCTCTCACACGGCGAGTGGTTAGGGTGTGATAGGTGCTGCGTGGGAGTGTGGGTGAAACTCACACACAGCGAGTGGTTAGGGTGCGGTAGGTTCTGCTGGGGAGTGTGGGTGAAACTCTCACACACAGCGAGTGGTTAGGGTGCGGTAGGTGCTGCTGGGGAGTGTGGGTGAACATCTCTCACACAGCGAGTGGTTAGGGTGTGGTAGGTGCTGCTTGGGAGTGTGGGTCACACTCTCACACTGCGAGCGGTTAGGGTGCGGTCGGTGCTGCTTGGGAGTGTGGGTGAAACTCTCTCACACAGCGAGTGGTTAGGGTGCGGTAGGTGCTGCTTGGGAGTGTGGGTGAAACTCTCTCACACAGCGAGTGGTTAGGGTGTGATAGGTGCTGCTTGGGAGTGTGGGTGAAACTCTCTCACACAGCGAGTGGTTAGGGTGCGGTAGGTGCTGCTTGGGAGTGTGGGTGAAACTCTCTCACACAGCGAGTGGTTAGGGTGTGATAGGTGCTGCTTGGGAGTGTGGGTGAAACTCTCTCACACAGCGAGTGGTTAGGGTGCGGTAGGTGCTGCTTGGGAGTGTGGGTGAAACTCTCTCACACAGTGAGTGGTTAGGGTGCGGTAGGTGCTGCTTGGGAGTGTGGGTGAAACTCTCTCACACAGTGAGTGGTTAGGGTGCGGTAGGTGCTGCTTGGGAGTGTGGGTGAAACTCTCTCACACAGTGAGTGGTTAGGGTGCGGTAGGTGCTGCCTGGGAGTGTGGGTGAATCTCTCACACACAGCGATTGGTTAGGGTGCGGTAGGTGCTGCTTGCGAGTGTGGGTGAAACTCTCTCACACAGCGAGTGGTTAGGTTGTGGTAGGTGCTGCTTGGGAGTGTGGTTCACACTCTCTCACACAGCGAGTGGTTAGGGTGCGGTCGGTGCTGCTTGGGAGTGTGGGTGAAACTCTCACACACCGAGTGGTTAGGGTGCGGTAGCTGCTGCTTCGGAGTGTGGATGCAACTCTCTCACACAGCGAGTGATTAGGGTGCGGTAGGTGCTGCCTGGGAGTGTGGGTCACACTCTCTCACACAGCGAGTGGTTAGGGTGCGGTCGGTGCTGCTTGGGAGTGTGGGTGAAAATCTCTCACACAGCGAGTGGTTAGGGGGCGGTCGGTGCTGCTGGGGAGTGTGGGTGAAACTCTCACACACAGCGAGTGGTTAGGGTGCGGTAGGTGCTGCTTGGGAGTGGGGGTGCACAGCTCTCACACAGTGAGTGGTTAGGGTGCGGTAGGTGTTGCTTGGGAGTGTGGGTGAAACTCTCTCACACAGCGAGTGGTTAGGGTACGGTAGGTGCTGCTGGGGAGTGTGGGTGAAACTCTCACACACAGCGCGTCGTTAGGGTGCGGTAGGTGCTGCTGGGGAGTGTGGGTGAATCTCTCTCACACAGCGAGTGGTTAGGGTGTGGTTGGTGCTGCTTGGGAGTGTGGGTCACACTCTCTCTCACAGCGAGTGGTTAGGGTGCGGTAGGTGCTGCCTGGGAGTGTGGGTGAAACTCTCTCACACAGCGAGTGGTTAGGGTGCGGTAGGTGCTGCCTGGGAGTGTGGGTGAAAATCTCTCACACAGCGAGTGGTTAGGGTGCGGTCGGTGCTGCTGGGGAGTGTGGGTGAAACTCACCCACACGGCGAGTGGTTAGGGTGCGGTAGGTGCTGCCTGGGAGTGTGGGTGAAACTCTCACACACAGCGAGTGGTTAGGGTGCGGTAGGTGCTGCTTGGGAGTGTGGGTGAAACTCTCTCACACAGCGAGTGGTTAGCGTGCGGTAGGTGCTGCTTGGGAGTGTGGGTGAAACTCTCTCACACAGCGAGTGGTTAGGGTGTGATAGGTGCTGCGTGGGAGTGTGGGTGAAACTCACACACAGCGAGTGGTTAGGGTTCGGTAGGTTCTGCTGGGGAGTGTGGGTGAAACTCTCACACACAGCGAGTGGTTAGGGTGCGGTAGGTGCTGCTGGGGAGTGTGGGTGAACATCTCTCACACAGCGAGTGGTTAGGGTGTGGTAGGTGCTGCTTGGAAGTGTGGGTCACACTCTCACACTGCGAGCGGTTAGGGTGCGGTCGGTGCTGCTTGGGAGTGTGGGTGAAACTCTCACACACTGCGAGCGGTTAGGGTGCGGTAGGTTCTGCTGGGGAGTGTGGGTGAAACTCTCACACACAGCGAGTGGTTAGGGTGCGGTAGGTGCTGCTGGGGAGTGTGGGTGAACATCTCTCACACAGCGAGTGGTTAGGGTGTGGTAGGTGCTGCTTGGGAGTGTGGGTCACACTCTCACACTGCGAGCGGTTAGGGTGCGGTCGGTGCTGCTTGGGAGTGTGGGTGAAACTCTCACACACTGCGAGTGGTTAGGGTGCGGTAGGTGCTGGTGGGGAGTGTGGGTGAACATCTCTCACACAGCGAGTGGTTAGGGTGTGGTAGGTGCTGCTTGGGAGTGTGGGTCACACTCTCACACTGCGAGCGGTTAGGGTGCGGTCGGTGCTGCTTGGGAGTGTGGGTGAAACTCTCTCACACAGCGAGTGGTTAGGGTGAGGTCGGTACAGCTTGGGAGTGTGGGTGAAACTCTCACACACAGCGAGTGGTTAGGGTGCGGTCGGTGCTGCTTGGGAGTGTGGGTGAAACTCTCCCACACAGCGAGTGGTTAGGGTGTGGTCGGTGCTGCGTGGGAGTGTGGGTGAAACTCTCTCACACAGCGAGTGGTTAGGGTGTGGTAGGTGCTGCCAGGGGGTGTGGGTGAAACTCTCTCACACAGCGAGTGGTTAGCGTGAGGTAGGTGCTGCATGGGAGTGTGGGTGAAACTCTCTCACACAGCGAGTGGTTAGGGTGAGGTAGGTGCTGCTTGGGAGTGTGGGTGAAACTCTCTCACACTGCGAATGGTTAGGGTGCGGTCGGTGCTGCTTGGGAGTGTGGGTGAAACTCTCACACAGCGAGTGGTTAGGGTGCGGTAGGTGCAGCTTGGGAGTGTGGGTGAAACTCTCTCACACAGCGAGTGGTTAGGGTGCGGTAGGTGCTGCTTGGGAGTGTGGGTGAAACTCTCTCACACAGCAAGTGGTTAGGGTGAGGTCGGTGCAGCTTGGCAGTTTGGGTCCAGTCTCTCACACACAGCGAGTGGTTAGGGTGCGGTAGGTGCTGCTTGGTAGTGTGGGTCACACTCTCTCACACAGCGAGTGGTTATGGTGCGGTAGGTGCTGCTTGGGAGTGTGGGTGAAACTCTCACACAGCGAGTGGTTAGGGTGTGGTCGGTGCTGCTTGGGAGTGTGGGTGAAACTCTCTCACACAGCGAGTGGTTAGGGTGAGGGAGGTACAGCTTGGGAGTGTGGGTGAAACTCTCTCACACAGCGAGTGGTTAGGGTGAGGTAGGTGCTGCTTGGGAGTGTGGGTCCAGTCTCTCACACACAGCGAGTGGTTAGGGTGTGATAGGTGCTGCTTGGGAGTGTGGGTGAAACTCTCTCACACAGCGAGTGGTTAGGAAGCAGTCGGTGTTGCTTGGGAGTGTGGGTGAAACTCTCTCACACAGCGAGTGGTTCGGGTGCGGTCGGTGCTGCTTGGGAGTGTGGGTGAAACTCTCTGACACAGCGAGTGGTTAGGGTGTGGTAGGTGCTGCTTGGGAGTGTGGCTGAAACTCTCTCACAGCGAGTGGTTAGGGTGCGGTAGTTGCTGCTTGGGAGTGTGGGTGAAACTCTCTCACACAGCGAGTGGTTAGGGTGCGGTAGGTGCTGCTTGGGAGTGTGGGTGAAACTCTCTCACACAGCGAGTGGTTAGCGTGAGGTAGGTGCTGCTTTGGAGTGTGGGTGCAACTCTGTCACACAGCGAGTGGTTAGGGTGTGGTAGGTGCTGCTTGGGAGTGTGGGTGAAACTCTCTCACACAGCGAGTGGTTAGGGTGAGGTAGGTGCTGCTTGGGAGTGTGGGTGAAAATCTCTCACACAGCGAGTGGTTAGGGTGCGGTCGGTGCTGCTTGGGAGTGTGGGTGAAACTCTCACACAGCGAGTGGTTAGGGTGCGGTAGGTGCAGCTTGGGAGTGTGGGTGAAACTCTCTCACACAGCGAGTGGTTAGGGTGCGGCAGGTGCTGCTTGGGAGTGTGGGTGAAACTCTCTCACACAGCGAGTGGTTAGGGTGAGGTAGGTGCAGCTTGGGAGGGTGGGTCCCGTCTCTCACACACAGCGAGTGGTTAGGGTGCGGTAGGTGCTGCTTGGGAGTGTGGGTCACACTCTCTCACACAGCGAGTGGTGAGGGTGCGGTAGGTGCTGCTTGGGAGTGTGGGTTACACTCTCTCACACAGCGAGTGGTTAGGGTGCGGTAGGTGCTGCTTGGGAGTGTGGGTCACACTCTCTCACACAGCGAGTGGTTAGGGTGCGGTAGGTGCTGCTTGGGAGTGTGGGTCACACTCTCTCACATAGCGAGTGGTTAGGGTGCGGTAGGTGCTGCTTGGGAGTGTGGGTGATACTCTCCCACACAGCGAGTGGTTAGGGTGCGGTAGGTGCTGCTTGGGAGTGTGGGTGAAACTCTCTCACACAGCGACTGGTTAGGGTGTGGTCGGTGCTGCTTGGGAGTGTGGGTGAAACTCTCTCACACAGCGAGTGGTGAGGGTGAGGGAGGTACAGCTTGGGAGTGTGGGTCCTGTCTCTCACACACAGCGAGTGGTTAGGGTGTGATAGGTGCTGCGTGGGAGTGTGGGTGAAACTCTCTCACACAGCGAGTGGTTAGGGTGCGGTCGGTGCTGCTTGGGAGTGTGGGTGAAACTCTCTCACACAGCGAGTGGTTAGGGTGCGGTCGGTGCTGCTTGGGAGTGTGGGTGAAACTCTCTCACACAGCGAGTGGTTAGGAAGCGGTCGGTGTTGCTTGGGAGTGTGGGTGAAACTCTCTCACACAGCGAGTGGTTAGGGTGCGGTAGGTGCTGCTTGGGAGTGTGGGTGAAACTCTCTCACACAGCGAGTGGTTAGGGTGCGGTCGGTGCTGCTTGGGAGTGTGGGTGAAACTCTCTCACACAGCGAGTGGTTAGGGTGCGGTCGGTGCTGCTTGGGAGTGTGGGTGAAACTCACTGACACAGCGAGTGGTTAGGGTGCGGTAGGTGCTGCTTGGGAGTGTGGGTGAAACTCTCTCACAGCGAGTGGTTAGGGTGCGGTAGTTGCTGCTTGGGAGTGTGGGTGAAACTCTCTCACACAGCGAGTGGTTAGGGTGCGGTTGGTGCTGCTTGGGAGTGTGGGTGAAACTCTCTCACACAGCGAGTGGTTAGGAAGCGGTCGGTGTTGCTTGGGAGTGTGGGTGAAACTCTCTCACACAGCGAGTGGTTAGGGTGCGGTCGGTGCTGCTTGGGAGTGTGGTTGAAACTCACTGACACAGCGAGTGGTTAGGGTGCGGTAGGTGCTGCCTGGGAGTGTGGGTGAAACTCTCTCACAGCGAGTGGGTAGGGTGCGGTAGGTGCTGCTTGGGAGTGTGGGACACACACTCTCACACAGCGAGTGGTTAGGGTGTGGTCGGTGCTGCTGGGGAGTGTGGGTGAAACTCTCCCACACGGCGAGTGGTTAGCGTGCGGTAGGTGCTGCTTGGGAGTGTGGGTGAAACTCTCTCACACGGCGAGTGGTTAGGGTGTGATAGGTGCTGCGTGGGAGTGTGGGTGAAACTCACACACAGCGAGTGGTTAGGGTGCGGTAGGTGCTGCTGGGGAGTGTGGGTGAACATCTCTCACACAGCGAGTGGTTAGGGTGTGGTAGGTGCTGCTTGGGAGTGTGGGTCACACTCTCACATTGCGATTGGTTAGGGTGCGGTCGGTGCTGCTTGGGAGTGTGGGTGAAACTCTCTCACACAGCGAGTGGTTAGGGTGCGGTAGGTGCTGCTTGGGAGTGTCGGTGAAACTCTCTCACACAGCGAGTGGTTAGGGTGAGGTAGGTACAGCTTGGGAGTGTGGGTCCAGTGTCTCACACACAGCGAGTGGTTAGGGTGTGATAGGTGCTGCGTGGGAGTGTGGGTGAAACTCTCTCACACAGCGAGTGGTTAGGTTGTGGTCGGTGCTGCTTGGGAGTGTGGGTGAAACTCTCACACAGCGAGTGCTTAGGTTGTGGTCGGTGCTGCTTGGGAGTGTGGGTGAAACTCTCACACAGCGAGTGGTTAGGGTGCGGTAGGTGCTGCTTGGGAGTGTGGGTGAAACTCTCACACAGCGAGTGGTTAGGGTGCGGTAGGTGCTGCTTGGGAGTGTGGGTGAAACTCTCTCACACAGCGAGTGGTTAGGGTGCGGTCGGTGCTGCTTGGGAGTGTGGGTGAAACTCTCTCACACAGCGAGTGGTTAGCGTGAGGTAGGTGCTGCTTGGGAGTGTGGGTGAAACTCTCTCACACAGCGAGTGGTTAGGGTGTGGTAGGTGCTGCCTGGGAGTGTGGGTGAAACTCTCTCACACAGCGAGTGGTTAGGGTGAGGAAGGTGCTGCTTGGGAGTGTGGGTGAAACTCTCTCACACTGCGAATGGTTAGGGTGCGGTCGGTGCTGCTTGGGAGTGTGGGTGAAACTCTCACACAGCGAGTGGTTAGGGTGCGGTAGGTGCAGCTTGGGAGTGTGGGTGAAACTCTCTCACACAGCGAGGGGTTAGGGTGCGGTAGGTGCTGCTTGGGAGTGTGGGTGAAACTCTCTCACACAGCAAGTGGTTAGGGTGAGGTCGGTACAGCTTGGCAGTGTGGTTCCAGTCTCTCACACACAGCGAGTGGTTAGGGTGCGGTAGATGCTGCTTGGGAGTGTGGGTCACACTCTCTCACACAGCGAGTGGTTAGGGTGCGGTAGGTGCTGCTTGGGAGTGTGGGTCACACTCTCTCACACAGCGAGTGGTTAGGGTGCGGTAGGTGCGGCTTGGGAGTGTGGGTCACCCTCTCTCACACAGCGAGTGCTTAGGGTGTGGTAGGTGCTGCTTGGGAGTGTGGGTCACACTCTCTCACACAGCGAGTGGTTATGGTGCGGTAGGTGCTGCTTGGTAGTGTGGGTCACACTCTCTCACACAGCGTGTGGTTAGGGTGCGGTAGGTGCTGCTTGTGAGTGTGGGTCACACTCTCTCACATAGCGAGTGGTTAGGGTGCGGTAGGTGCTGCTTGGGAGTGTGGGTGATACTCTCTCACACAGCGAGTGGTTAGGGTGCGGTAGGTGCTGCTTGGGAGTGTGGGTGAAACTCTCTCACACAGCGACTGGTTAGGGTGTGGTCGGTGCTGCTTGGGAGTGTGGGTGAAACTCTCTCACACAGCGAGTGGTTAGGGTGAGGTAGGTACAGCTTGGGAGTGTGGGTCCAGTCTCTCACACACAGCGAGTGGTTAGGGTGTGATAGGTGCTGCGTGGGAGTGTGGGTGAAACTCTCTCACACAGCGACTGGTTAGGGTGCGGTCGGTGCTGCTTGGGAGTGTGGGTGAAACTCTCTCACACAGCGAGTGGTTAGGGTGCGGTCGGTGCTGCTTGGGAGTGTGGGTGAAACTCTCTCACACAGCGAGTGGTTCGGAAGCGGTCGGTGTTGCTTGGGAGTGTGGGTGAAACTCTCTCACACAGCGAGTGGTTAGGGTGCGGTCGGTGCTGCTTGGGAGTGTGGGTGAAACTCTCTCACCCAGCGAGTGGTTAGGGTGCGGTCGGTGCTGCTTGGGAGTGTGGGTGAAACTCTCTCACACAGCGAGTGGTTAGGGTGCGGTCCGTGCTGCTTGGGAGTGTGGGTGAAACTCACTGGCACAGCGAGTGGTTAGGGTGCGGTAGGTGCTGCTTGGGAGTGTGGGTGAAACTCTCTCACAGCGAGTGGTTAGGGTGCGGTAGTTGCTGCTTGGGAGTGTGGGTGAAACTCTCTCACACAGCGAGTGGTTAGGGTGCGGTAGGTGCTGCTTGGGAGTGTGGGTGAAACTCTCTCACACAGCGAGTGGTTAGCGTGAGGTAGGTGCTGCTTGGGAGTGTGGGTGAAACTCTGTCACACAGCGAGTGGTTAGGGTGTGGTAGGTGCTGCCTGGGAGTGTGGGTGAAACTCTCTCACACAGCGAGTGGTTAGCGTGAGGTAGGTGCTGCTTGGGAGTGTGGGTGAAACTCTCTCACACAGCGAGTGGTTAGGGTGAGGTAGGTGCTGCTTGGGAGTGTGGGTGAAACTCTCACACACAGCGAGTGGTTAGGGTGCGGTAGGTGCTGCCTGGGAGTGTGGGTGAAACTCTCTCACACAGCGAGTGGTTAGGGTGCGGTCGGTGCTGCCTGGGAGTGTGGGTGAAAATCTCTCACACAGCGAGTGGTTAGGGTGCGGTCGGTGCTGCTGGGGAGTGTGGGTGAAACTCACCCACACGGCGAGTGGTTACGGTGCGGTAGGTGCTGCCTGGGAGTGTGGGTGAAACTCTCACACACAGCGAGTGGTTAGGGTGCGGTAGGTGCTGCTGGGGAGTGTGGGTGAAACTCTCTCACACAGCGAGTGGTTAGCGTGCGGTAGGTGCTGCTTGGGAGTGTGGGTAAAACTCTCTCACACGGCGAGTGGTTAGGGTGTGATAGGTGCTGCGTGGGAGTGTGGGTGAAACTCACACACAGCGAGTGGTTAGGGTGCGGTAGGTTCTGCTGGGGAGTGTGGGTGAAACTCTCACACACAGCGAGTGGTTAGGGTGCGGTAGGTGCTGCTGGGGAGTGTGGGTGAACATCTCTCACACAGCGAGTGGTTAGGGTGTGGTAGGTGCTGCTTGGGAGTGTGGGTCACACTCTCACACTGCGAGCGGTTAGGGTGCGGTCGGTGCTGCTTGGGAGTGTGGGTGAAACTCTCTCACACAGCGAGTGGTTAGGGTGCGGTAGGTGCTGCTTGGGAGTGTGGGTGAAACTCTCTCACACAGCGAGTGGTTAGGGTGTGATAGGTGCTGCTTGGGAGTGTGGGTGAAACTCTCTCACACAGCGAGTGGTTAGGGTGCGGTAGGTGCTGCTTGGGAGTGTGGGTGAAACTCTCTCACACAGCGAGTGGTTAGGGTGTGATAGGTGCTGCTTGGGAGTGTGGGTGAAACTCTCTCACACAGCGAGTGGTTAGGGTGCGGTAGGTGCTGCTTGGGAGTGTGGGTGAAACTCTCTCACACAGTGAGTGGTTAGGGTGCGGTAGGTGCTGCTTGGGAGTGTGGGTGAAACTCTCTCACACAGTGAGTGGTTAGGGTGCGGTAGGTGCTGCTTGGGAGTGTGGGTGAAACTCTCTCACACAGTGAGTGGTTAGGGTGCGGTAGGTGCTGCCTGGGAGTGTGGGTGAATCTCTCACACACAGCGATTGGTTAGGGTGCGGTAGGTGCTGCTTGCGAGTGTGGGTGAAACTCTCTCACACAGCGAGTGGTTAGGTTGTGGTAGGTGCTGCTTGGGAGTGTGGTTCACACTCTCTCACACAGCGAGTGGTTAGGGTGCGGTCGGTGCTGCTTGGGAGTGTGGGTGAAACTCTCACACACCGAGTGGTTAGGGTGCGGTAGCTGCTGCTTCGGAGTGTGGATGCAACTCTCTCACACAGCGAGTGATTAGGGTGCGGTAGGTGCTGCCTGGGAGTGTGGGTCACACTCTCTCACACAGCGAGTGGTTAGGGTGCGGTCGGTGCTGCTTGGGAGTGTGGGTGAAAATCTCTCACACAGCGAGTGGTTAGGGGGCGGTCGGTGCTGCTGGGGAGTGTGGGTGAAACTCTCACACACAGCGAGTGGTTAGGGTGCGGTAGGTGCTGCTTGGGAGTGGGGGTGCACAGCTCTCACACAGTGAGTGGTTAGGGTGCGGTAGGTGTTGCTTGGGAGTGTGGGTGTAACTCTCTCACACAGCGAGTGGTTAGGGTACGGTAGGTGCTGCTGGGGAGTGTGGGTGAAACTCTCACACACAGCGCGTCGTTAGGGTGCGGTAGGTGCTGCTGGGGAGTGTGGGTGAATCTCTCTCACACAGCGAGTGGTTAGGGCGTGGTTGGTGCTGCTTGGGAGTGTGGGTCACACTCTCTCTCACAGCGAGTGGTTAGGGTGCGGTAGGTGCTGCCTGGGAGTGTGGGTGAAACTCTCTCACACAGCGAGTGGTTAGGGTGCGGTAGGTGCTGCCTGGGAGTGTGGGTGAAAATCTCTCACACAGCGAGTGGTTAGGGTGCGGTCGGTGCTGCTGGGGAGTGTGGGTGAAACTCACCCACACGGCGAGTGGTTAGGGTGCGGTAGGTGCTGCCTGGGAGTGTGGGTGAAACTCTCACACACAGCGAGTGGTTAGGGTGCGGTAGGTGCTGCTTGGGAGTGTGGGTGAAACTCTCTCACACAGCGAGTGGTTAGCGTGCGGTAGGTGCTGCTTGGGAGTGTGGGTGAAACTCTCTCACACAGCGAGTGGTTAGGGTGTGATAGGTGCTGCGTGGGAGTGTGGGTGAAACTCACACACAGCGAGTGGTTAGGGTTCGGTAGGTTCTGCTGGGGAGTGTGGGTGAAACTCTCACACACAGCGAGTGGTTAGGGTGCGGTAGGTGCTGCTGGGGAGTGTGGGTGAACATCTCTCACACAGCGAGTGGTTAGGGTGTGGTAGGTGCTGCTTGGAAGTGTGGGTCACACTCTCACACTGCGAGCGGTTAGGGTGCGGTCGGTGCTGCTTGGGAGTGTGGGTGAAACTCTCACACACTGCGAGCGGTTAGGGTGCGGTAGGTGCTGCTGGGGAGTGTGGGTGAAACTCTCTCACACAGCGAGTGGTTAGCGTGCGGTAGGTGCTGCTTGGGAGTGTGGGTAAAACTCTCTCACACGGCGAGTGGTTAGGGTGTGATAGGTGCTGCGTGGGAGTGTGGGTGAAACTCACACACAGCGAGTGGTTAGGGTGCGGTAGGTTCTGCTGGGGAGTGTGGGTGAAACTCTCACACACAGCGAGTGGTTAGGGTGCGGTAGGTGCTGCTGGGGAGTGTGGGTGAACATCTCTCACACAGCGAGTGGTTAGGGTGTGGTAGGTGCTGCTTGGGAGTGTGGGTCACACTCTCACACTGCGAGCGGTTAGGGTGCGGTCGGTGCTGCTTGGGAGTGTGGGTGAAACTCTCTCACACAGCGAGTGGTTAGGGTGCGGTAGGTGCTGCTTGGGAGTGTGGGTGAAACTCTCTCACACAGCGAGTGGTTAGGGTGTGATAGGTGCTGCTTGGGAGTGTGGGTGAAACTCTCTCACACAGCGAGTGGTTAGGGTGCGGTAGGTGCTGCTTGGGAGTGTGGGTGAAACTCTCTCACACAGCGAGTGGTTAGGGTGTGATAGGTGCTGCTTGGGAGTGTGGGTGAAACTCTCTCACACAGCGAGTGGTTAGGGTGCGGTAGGTGCTGCTTGGGAGTGTGGGTGAAACTCTCTCACACAGTGAGTGGTTAGGGTGCGGTAGGTGCTGCTTGGGAGTGTGGGTGAAACTCTCTCACACAGTGAGTGGTTAGGGTGCGGTAGGTGCTGCTTGGGAGTGTGGGTGAAACTCTCTCACACAGCGAGTGGTTAGGGTGAGGTAGGTGCTGCTTGGGAGTGTGGGTGAAACTCTCACACACAGCGAGTGGTTAGGGTGCGGTAGGTGCTGCCTGGGAGTGTGGGTGAAACTCTCTCACACAGCGAGTGGTTAGGGTGCGGTCGGTGCTGCCTGGGAGTGTGGGTGAAAATCTCTCACACAGCGAGTGGTTAGGGTGCGGTCGGTGCTGCTGGGGAGTGTGGGTGAAACTCACCCACACGGCGAGTGGTTACGGTGCGGTAGGTGCTGCCTGGGAGTGTGGGTGAAACTCTCACACACAGCGAGTGGTTAGGGTGCGGTAGGTGCTGCTGGGGAGTGTGGGTGAAACTCTCTCACACAGCGAGTGGTTAGCGTGCGGTAGGTGCTGCTTGGGAGTGTGGGTAAAACTCTCTCACACGGCGAGTGGTTAGGGTGTGATAGGTGCTGCGTGGGAGTGTGGGTGAAACTCACACACAGCGAGTGGTTAGGGTGCGGTAGGTTCTGCTGGGGAGTGTGGGTGAAACTCTCACACACAGCGAGTGGTTAGGGTGCGGTAGGTGCTGCTGGGGAGTGTGGGTGAACATCTCTCACACAGCGAGTGGTTAGGGTGTGGTAGGTGCTGCTTGGGAGTGTGGGTCACACTCTCACACTGCGAGCGGTTAGGGTGCGGTCGGTGCTGCTTGGGAGTGTGGGTGAAACTCTCTCACACAGCGAGTGGTTAGGGTGCGGTAGGTGCTGCTTGGGAGTGTGGGTGAAACTCTCTCACACAGCGAGTGGTTAGGGTGTGATAGGTGCTGCTTGGGAGTGTGGGTGAAACTCTCTCACACAGCGAGTGGTTAGGGTGCGGTAGGTGCTGCTTGGGAGTGTGGGTGAAACTCTCTCACACAGCGAGTGGTTAGGGTGTGATAGGTGCTGCTTGGGAGTGTGGGTGAAACTCTCTCACACAGCGAGTGGTTAGGGTGCGGTAGGTGCTGCTTGGGAGTGTGGGTGAAACTCTCTCACACAGTGAGTGGTTAGGGTGCGGTAGGTGCTGCTTGGGAGTGTGGGTGAAACTCTCTCACACAGTGAGTGGTTAGGGTGCGGTAGGTGCTGCTTGGGAGTGTGGGTGAAACTCTCTCACACAGTGAGTGGTTAGGGTGCGGTAGGTGCTGCCTGGGAGTGTGGGTGAATCTCTCACACACAGCGATTGGTTAGGGTGCGGTAGGTGCTGCTTGCGAGTGTGGGTGAAACTCTCTCACACAGCGAGTGGTTAGGTTGTGGTAGGTGCTGCTTGGGAGTGTGGTTCACACTCTCTCACACAGCGAGTGGTTAGGGTGCGGTCGGTGCTGCTTGGGAGTGTGGGTGAAACTCTCACACACCGAGTGGTTAGGGTGCGGTAGCTGCTGCTTCGGAGTGTGGATGCAACTCTCTCACACAGCGAGTGATTAGGGTGCGGTAGGTGCTGCCTGGGAGTGTGGGTCACACTCTCTCACACAGCGAGTGGTTAGGGTGCGGTCGGTGCTGCTTGGGAGTGTGGGTGAAAATCTCTCACACAGCGAGTGGTTAGGGGGCGGTCGGTGCTGCTGGGGAGTGTGGGTGAAACTCTCACACACAGCGAGTGGTTAGGGTGCGGTAGGTGCTGCTTGGGAGTGGGGGTGCACAGCTCTCACACAGTGAGTGGTTAGGGTGCGGTAGGTGTTGCTTGGGAGTGTGGGTGTAACTCTCTCACACAGCGAGTGGTTAGGGTACGGTAGGTGCTGCTGGGGAGTGTGGGTGAAACTCTCACACACAGCGCGTCGTTAGGGTGCGGTAGGTGCTGCTGGGGAGTGTGGGTGAATCTCTCTCACACAGCGAGTGGTTAGGGCGTGGTTGGTGCTGCTTGGGAGTGTGGGTCACACTCTCTCTCACAGCGAGTGGTTAGGGTGCGGTAGGTGCTGCCTGGGAGTGTGGGTGAAACTCTCTCACACAGCGAGTGGTTAGGGTGCGGTAGGTGCTGCCTGGGAGTGTGGGTGAAAATCTCTCACACAGCGAGTGGTTAGGGTGCGGTCGGTGCTGCTGGGGAGTGTGGGTGAAACTCACCCACACGGCGAGTGGTTAGGGTGCGGTAGGTGCTGCCTGGGAGTGTGGGTGAAACTCTCACACACAGCGAGTGGTTAGGGTGCGGTAGGTGCTGCTTGGGAGTGTGGGTGAAACTCTCTCACACAGCGAGTGGTTAGCGTGCGGTAGGTGCTGCTTGGGAGTGTGGGTGAAACTCTCTCACACAGCGAGTGGTTAGGGTGTGATAGGTGCTGCGTGGGAGTGTGGGTGAAACTCACACACAGCGAGTGGTTAGGGTTCGGTAGGTTCTGCTGGGGAGTGTGGGTGAAACTCTCACACACAGCGAGTGGTTAGGGTGCGGTAGGTGCTGCTGGGGAGTGTGGGTGAACATCTCTCACACAGCGAGTGGTTAGGGTGTGGTAGGTGCTGCTTGGAAGTGTGGGTCACACTCTCACACTGCGAGCGGTTAGGGTGCGGTCGGTGCTGCTTGGGAGTGTGGGTGAAACTCTCACACACTGCGAGCGGTTAGGGTGCGGTAGGTGCTGCTGGGGAGTGTGGGTGAAACTCTCTCACACAGCGAGTGGTTAGCGTGCGGTAGGTGCTGCTTGGGAGTGTGGGTAAAACTCTCTCACACGGCGAGTGGTTAGGGTGTGATAGGTGCTGCGTGGGAGTGTGGGTGAAACTCACACACAGCGAGTGGTTAGGGTGCGGTAGGTTCTGCTGGGGAGTGTGGGTGAAACTCTCACACACAGCGAGTGGTTAGGGTGCGGTAGGTGCTGCTGGGGAGTGTGGGTGAACATCTCTCACACAGCGAGTGGTTAGGGTGTGGTAGGTGCTGCTTGGGAGTGTGGGTCACACTCTCACACTGCGAGCGGTTAGGGTGCGGTCGGTGCTGCTTGGGAGTGTGGGTGAAACTCTCTCACACAGCGAGTGGTTAGGGTGCGGTAGGTGCTGCTTGGGAGTGTGGGTGAAACTCTCTCACACAGCGAGTGGTTAGGGTGTGATAGGTGCTGCTTGGGAGTGTGGGTGAAACTCTCTCACACAGCGAGTGGTTAGGGTGCGGTAGGTGCTGCTTGGGAGTGTGGGTGAAACTCTCTCACACAGCGAGTGGTTAGGGTGTGATAGGTGCTGCTTGGGAGTGTGGGTGAAACTCTCTCACACAGCGAGTGGTTAGGGTGCGGTAGGTGCTGCTTGGGAGTGTGGGTGAAACTCTCTCACACAGTGAGTGGTTAGGGTGCGGTAGGTGCTGCTTGGGAGTGTGGGTGAAACTCTCTCACACAGTGAGTGGTTAGGGTGCGGTAGGTGCTGCTTGGGAGTGTGGGTGAAACTCTCTCACACAGTGAGTGGTTAGGGTGCGGTAGGTGCTGCCTGGGAGTGTGGGTGAATCTCTCACACACAGCGATTGGTTAGGGTGCGGTAGGTGCTGCTTGCGAGTGTGGGTGAAACTCTCTCACACAGCGAGTGGTTAGGTTGTGGTAGGTGCTGCTTGGGAGTGTGGTTCACACTCTC
This sequence comes from Mustelus asterias, assembly GCF_964213995.1. Classification (NCBI taxonomy): domain Eukaryota; kingdom Metazoa; phylum Chordata; class Chondrichthyes; order Carcharhiniformes; family Triakidae; genus Mustelus; species Mustelus asterias. The sequence goes on along the minus strand of NW_027590325.1, from coordinate 272,812 downwards.
TCACACAGCGAGTGGTTAGGGTGCGGTCGGTGCTGCTTGGGAGTGTGGGTGAAACTCTCACACACCGAGTGGTTAGGGTGCGGTAGCTGCTGCTTCGGAGTGTGGATGCAACTCTCTCACACAGCGAGTGATTAGGGTGCGGTAGGTGCTGCCTGGGAGTGTGGGTCACACTCTCTCACACAGCGAGTGGTTAGGGTGCGGTCGGTGCTGCTTGGGAGTGTGGGTGAAAATCTCTCACACAGCGAGTGGTTAGGGGGCGGTCGGTGCTGCTGGGGAGTGTGGGTGAAACTCTCACACACAGCGAGTGGTTAGGGTGCGGTAGGTGCTGCTTGGGAGTGGGGGTGCACAGCTCTCACACAGTGAGTGGTTAGGGTGCGGTAGGTGTTGCTTGGGAGTGTGGGTGTAACTCTCTCACACAGCGAGTGGTTAGGGTACGGTAGGTGCTGCTGGGGAGTGTGGGTGAAACTCTCACACACAGCGCGTCGTTAGGGTGCGGTAGGTGCTGCTGGGGAGTGTGGGTGAATCTCTCTCACACAGCGAGTGGTTAGGGCGTGGTTGGTGCTGCTTGGGAGTGTGGGTCACACTCTCTCTCACAGCGAGTGGTTAGGGTGCGGTAGGTGCTGCCTGGGAGTGTGGGTGAAACTCTCTCACACAGCGAGTGGTTAGGGTGCGGTAGGTGCTGCCTGGGAGTGTGGGTGAAAATCTCTCACACAGCGAGTGGTTAGGGTGCGGTCGGTGCTGCTGGGGAGTGTGGGTGAAACTCACCCACACGGCGAGTGGTTAGGGTGCGGTAGGTGCTGCCTGGGAGTGTGGGTGAAACTCTCACACACAGCGAGTGGTTAGGGTGCGGTAGGTGCTGCTTGGGAGTGTGGGTGAAACTCTCTCACACAGCGAGTGGTTAGCGTGCGGTAGGTGCTGCTTGGGAGTGTGGGTGAAACTCTCTCACACAGCGAGTGGTTAGGGTGTGATAGGTGCTGCGTGGGAGTGTGGGTGAAACTCACACACAGCGAGTGGTTAGGGTTCGGTAGGTTCTGCTGGGGAGTGTGGGTGAAACTCTCACACACAGCGAGTGGTTAGGGTGCGGTAGGTGCTGCTGGGGAGTGTGGGTGAACATCTCTCACACAGCGAGTGGTTAGGGTGTGGTAGGTGCTGCTTGGAAGTGTGGGTCACACTCTCACACTGCGAGCGGTTAGGGTGCGGTCGGTGCTGCTTGGGAGTGTGGGTGAAACTCTCACACACTGCGAGCGGTTAGGGTGCGGTAGGTTCTGCTGGGGAGTGTGGGTGAAACTCTCACACGCAGCGAGTGGTTAGGGTGCGGTAGGTGCTGCTGGGGAGTGTGGGTGAACATCTCTCACACAGCGAGTGGTTAGGGTGTGGTAGGTGCTGCTTGGGAGTGTGGGTCACACTCTCACACTGCGAGCGGTTAGGGTGCGGTCGGTGCTGCTTGGGAGTGTGGGTGAAACTCTCACACACTGCGAGTGGTTAGGGTGCGGTAGGTGATGGTGGGGAGTGTGGGTGAACATCTCTCACACAGCGAGTGGTTAGGGTGTGGTAGGTGCTGCTTGGGAGTGTGGGTCACACTCTCACACTGCGAGCGGTTAGGGTGCGGTCGGTGCTGCTTGGGAGTGTGGGTGAAACTCTCTCACACAGCGAGTGGTTAGGGTGCGGTAGGTGCTGCTTGGGAGTGTGGGTGAAACTCTCTCACACAGCGAGTGGTTAGGGTGAGGTCGGTACAGCTTGGGAGTGTGGGTGAAACTCTCACACACAGCGAGTGGTTAGGGTGCGGTCGGTGCTGCTTGGGAGTGTGGGTGAAACTCTCCCACACAGCGAGTGGTTAGGGTGTGGTCGGTGCTGCGTGGGAGTGTGGGTGAAACTCTCTCACACAGCGAGTGGTTAGGGTGTGGTCGGTGCTGCTTGGGAGTGTGGGTGAAACTCTCTCACACAGCGAGTGGTTCGCGTGAGGTAGGTGCTGCTTGGGAGTGTGGGTGAAACTCTCTCACACAGCGAGTGGTTAGGGTGTGGTAGGTGCTGCCAGGGGGTGTGGGTGAAACTCTCTCACACAGCGAGTGGTTAGCGTGAGGTAGGTGCTGCATGGGAGTGTGGGTGAAACTCTCTCACACAGCGAGTGGTTAGGGTGAGGTAGGTGCTGCTTGGGAGTGTGGGTGAAACTCTCTCACACTGCGAATGGTTAGGGTGCGGTCGGTGCTGCTTGGGAGTGTGGGTGAAACTCTCACACAGCGAGTGGTTAGGGTGCGGTAGGTGCAGCTTGGGAGTGTGGGTGAAACTCTCTCACACAGCGAGTGGTTAGGGTGCGGTAGGTGCTGCTTGGGAGTGTGGGTGAAACTCTCTCACACAGCAAGTGGTTAGGGTGAGGTCGGTGCAGCTTGGCAGTTTGGGTCCAGTCTCTCACACACAGCGAGTGGTTAGGGTGCGGTAGGTGCTGCTTGGTAGTGTGGGTCACACTCTCTCACACAGCGAGTGGTTATGGTGCGGTAGGTGCTGCTTGGGAGTGTGGGTGAAACTCTCTCACACAGCGAGTGGTTAGGTTGCGGTAGGTGCTGCTTGGGAGTGTGGGTGAAACTCTCACACAGCGAGTGGTTAGGGTGTGGTCGGTGCTGCTTGGGAGTGTGGGTGAAACTCTCTCACACAGCGAGTGGTTAGGGTGAGGGAGGTACAGCTTGGGAGTGTGGGTGAAACTCTCTCACACAGCGAGTGGTTAGGGTGAGGTAGGTGCTGCTTGGGAGTGTGGGTCCAGTCTCTCACACACAGCGAGTGGTTAGGGTGTGATAGGTGCTGCTTGGGAGTGTGGGTGAAACTCTCTCACACAGCGAGTGGTTAGGAAGCGGTCGGTGTTGCTTGGGAGTGTGGGTGAAACTCTCTCACACAGCGAGTGGTTCGGGTGCGGTCGGTGCTGCTTGGGAGTGTGGGTGAAACTCTCTGACACAGCGAGTGGTTAGGGTGTGGTAGGTGCTGCTTGGGAGTGTGGCTGAAACTCTCTCACAGCGAGTGGTTAGGGTGCGGTAGTTGCTGCTTGGGAGTGTGGGTGAAACTCTCTCACACAGCGAGTGGTTAGGGTGCGGTAGGTGCTGCTTGGGAGTGTGGGTGAAACTCTCTCACACAGCGAGTGGTTAGCGTGAGGTAGGTGCTGCTTTGGAGTGTGGGTGCAACTCTGTCACACAGCGAGTGGTTAGGGTGTGGTAGGTGCTGCTTGGGAGTGTGGGTGAAACTCTCTCACACAGCGAGTGGTTAGGGTGAGGTAGGTGCTGCTTGGGAGTGTGGGTGAAAATCTCTCACACAGCGAGTGGTTAGGGTGCGGTCGGTGCTGCTTGGGAGTGTGGGTGAAACTCTCACACAGCGAGTGGTTAGGGTGTGGTAGGTGCAGCTTGGGAGTGTGGGTGAAACTCTCTCACACAGCGAGTGGTTAGGGTGCGGTAGGTGCTGCTTGGGAGTGTGGGTGAAACTCTCTCACACAGTGAGTGGTTAGGGTGAGGTAGGTGCAGCTTGGGAGGGTGGGTCCCGTCTCTCACACACAGCGAGTGGTTAGGGTGCGGTAGGTGCTGCTTGGGAGTGTGGGTCACACTCTCTCACACAGCGAGTGGTGAGGGTGCGGTAGGTGCTGCTTGGGAGTGTGGGTTACACTCTCTCACACAGCGAGTGGTTAGGGTGCGGTAGGTGCTGCTTGGGAGTGTGGGTCACACTCTCTCACACAGCGAGTGGTTAGGGTGCGGTAGGTGCTGCTTGGGAGTGTGGGTCACACTCTCTCACATAGCGAGTGGTTAGGGTGCGGTAGGTGCTGCTTGGGAGTGTGGGTGATACTCTCCCACACAGCGAGTGGTTAGGGTGCGGTAGGTGCTGCTTGGGAGTGTGGGTGAAACTCTCTCACACAGCGACTGGTTAGGGTGTGGTCGGTGCTGCTTGGGAGTGTGGGTGAAACTCTCTCACACAGCGAGTGGTGAGGGTGAGGGAGGTACAGCTTGGGAGTGTGGGTCCTGTCTCTCACACACAGCGAGTGGTTAGGGTGTGATAGGTGCTGCGTGGGAGTGTGGGTGAAACTCTCTCACACAGCGAGTGGTTAGGGTGCGGTCGGTGCTGCTTGGGAGTGTGGGTGAAACTCTCTCACACAGCGAGTGGTTAGGGTGCGGTCGGTGCTGCTTGGGAGTGTGGGTGAAACTCTCTCACACAGCGAGTGGTTAGGAAGCGGTCGGTGTTGCTTGGGAGTGTGGGTGAAACTCTCTCACACAGCGAGTGGTTAGGGTGCGGTAGGTGCTGCTTGGGAGTGTGGGTGAAACTCTCTCACACAGCGAGTGGTTAGGGTGCGGTCGGTGCTGCTTGGGAGTGTGGGTGAAACTCTCTCACACAGCGAGTGGTTAGGGTGCGGTCGGTGCTGCTTGGGAGTGTGGGTGAAACTCTCTCACACAGTGAGTGATTAGGGTGCGGTCGGTGCTGCTTGGGAGTGTGGGTGAAACTCACTGACACAGCGAGTGGTTAGGGTGCGGTCGGTGCTGCTTGGGAGTGTGGGTGAAACTCTCTCACACAGCGAGTGGTTAGGGTGCGGTCGGTGCTGCTTGGGAGTGTGGGTGAAACTCTCTCACACAGTGAGTGATTAGGGTGCGGTCGGTGCTGCTTGGGAGTGTGGGTGAAACTCACTGACACAGCGAGTGGTTAGGGTGTGGTAGGTGCTGCTTGGGAGTGTGGGTGAAACTCTCTCACAGCGAGTGGTTAGGGTGCGGTAGTTGCTGCTTGGGAGTGTGGGTGAAACTCTCTCACACAGCGAGTGGTTAGGGTGCGGTCGGTGCTGCTTGGGAGTGTGGTTGAAACTCACTGACACAGCGAGTGGTTAGGGTGCGGTAGGTGCTGCCTGGGAGTGTGGGTGAAACTCTCTCACAGCGAGTGGGTAGGGTGCGGTAGGTGCTGCTTGGGAGTGTGGGACACACACTCTCACACGGCGAGTGGTTAGCGTGCGGTAGGTTCTGCCTGGGAGTGTGGGTGAAACTCTCACACACAGCGAGTGGTTAGGGTGCGGTAGGTGCTGCTGGGGAGTGTGGGTGAAACTCTCTCACACAGCGAGTGGTTAGGGTGCGGTAGGTGCTGCTTGGGAGTGTGGGTGAAACTCTCTCACACGGCGAGTGGTTAGGGTGTGATAGGTGCTGCGTGGGAGTGTGGGTGAAACTCACACACAGCGAGTGGTTAGGGTGCGGTAGGTGCTGCTGGGGAGTGTGGGTGAACATCTCTCACACAGCGAGTGGTTAGGGTGTGGTAGGTGCTGCTTGGGAGTGTGGGTCACACTCTCACATTGCGAGTGGTTAGGGTGCGGTCGGTGCTGCTTGGGAGTGTGGGTGAAACTCTCTCACACAGCGAGTGGTTAGGGTGCGGTAGGTGCTGCTTGGGAGTGTCGGTGAAACTCTCTCACACAGCGAGTGGTTAGGGTGAGGTAGGTACAGCTTGGGAGTGTGGGTCCAGTGTCTCACACACAGCGAGTGGTTAGGGTGTGATAGGTGCTGCGTGGGAGTGTGGGTGAAACTCTCTCACACAGCGAGTGCTTAGGTTGTGGTCGGTGCTGCTTGGGAGTGTGGGTGAAACTCTCACACAGCGAGTGGTTAGGGTGCGGTAGGTGCTGCTTGGGAGTGTGGGTGAAACTCTCACACAGCGAGTGGTTAGGGTGCGGTAGGTGCTGCTTGGGAGTGTGGGTGAAACTCTCTCACACAGCGAGTGGTTAGGGTGCGGTCGGTGCTGCTTGGGAGTGTGGGTGAAACTCTCTCACACAGCGAGTGGTTAGCGTGAGGTAGGTGCTGCTTGGGAGTGTGGGTGAAACTCTCTCACACAGCGAGTGGTTAGGGTGTGGTAGGTGCTGCCTGGGAGTGTGGGTGAAACTCTCTCACACAGCGAGTGGTTAGGGTGAGGAAGGTGCTGCTTGGGAGTGTGGGTGAAACTCTCTCACACTGCGAATGGTTAGGGTGCGGTCGGTGCTGCTTGGGAGTGTGGGTGAAACTCTCACACAGCGAGTGGTTAGGGTGCGGTAGGTGCAGCTTGGGAGTGTGGGTGAAACTCTCTCACACAGCGAGGGGTTAGGGTGCGGTAGGTGCTGCTTGGGAGTGTGGGTGAAACTCTCTCACACAGCAAGTGGTTAGGGTGAGGTCGGTACAGCTTGGCAGTGTGGTTCCAGTCTCTCACACACAGCGAGTGGTTAGGGTGCGGTAGATGCTGCTTGGGAGTGTGGGTCACACTCTCTCACACAGCGAGTGGTTAGGGTGCGGTAGGTGCTGCTTGGGAGTGTGGGTCACACTCTCTCACACAGCGAGTGGTTAGGGTGCGGTAGGTGCGGCTTGGGAGTGTGGGTCACCCTCTCTCACACAGCGAGTGCTTAGGGTGTGGTAGGTGCTGCTTGGGAGTGTGGGTCACACTCTCTCACACAGCGAGTGGTTATGGTGCGGTAGGTGCTGCTTGGTAGTGTGGGTCACACTCTCTCACACAGCGTGTGGTTAGGGTGCGGTAGGTGCTGCTTGGGAGTGTGGGTCACACTCTCTCACATAGCGAGTGGTTAGGGTGCGGTAGGTGCTGCTTGGGAGTGTGGGTGATACTCTCTCACACAGCGAGTGGTTAGGGTGCGGTAGGTGCTGCTTGGGAGTGTGGGTGAAACTCTCTCACACAGCGACTGGTTAGGGTGTGGTCGGTGCTGCTTGGGAGTGTGGGTGAAACTCTCTCACACAGCGAGTGGTTAGGGTGAGGTAGGTACAGCTTGGGAGTGTGGGTCCAGTCTCTCACACACAGCGAGTGGTTAGGGTGTGATAGGTGCTGCGTGGGAGTGTGGGTGAAACTCTCTCACACAGCGACTGGTTAGGGTGCGGTCGGTGCTGCTTGGGAGTGTGGGTGAAACTCTCTCACACAGCGAGTGGTTCGGAAGCGGTCGGTGTTGCTTGGGAGTGTGGGTGAAACTCTCTCACACAGCGAGTGGTTAGGGTGCGTTAGGTGCTGCTTGGGAGTGTGGGTGAAACTCTCTCACACAGCGAGTGGTTAGGGTGCGGTCGGTGCTGCTTGGGAGTGTGGGTGAAACTCTCTCACACAGCGAGTGGTTAGGGTGCGGTCGGTGCTGCTTGGGAGTGTGGGTGAAACTCACTGACACAGCGAGTGGTTAGGGTGCGGTAGGTGCTGCTTGGGAGTGTGGGTGAAACTCTCTCACAGCGAGTGGTTAGGGTGCGGTAGTTGCTGCTTGGGAGTGTGGGTGAAACTCTCTCACACAGCGAGTGGTTAGGGTGCGGTAGGTGCTGCTTGGGAGTGTGGGTGAAACTCTCTCACACAGCGAGTGGTTAGCGTGAGGTAGGTGCTGCTTGGGAGTGTGGGTGAAACTCTGTCACACAGCGAGTGGTTAGGGTGTGGTAGGTGCTGCCTGGGAGTGTGGGTGAAACTCTCTCACACAGCGAGTGGTTAGCGTGAGGTAGGTGATGCTTGGGAGTGTGGGTGAAACTCTCTCACACAGCGAGTGGTTAGGGTGAGGTAGGTGCTGCTTGGGAGTGTGGGTGAAACTCTCACACAGCGAGTGGTTAGGGTGCGGTCGGTGCTGCTTGGGAGTGTGGGTGAAACTCTCTCACACAGCGAGTGGTTAGGAAGCGGTCGGTGTTGCTTGGGAGTGTGGGTGAAACTCTCTCACACAGCGAGTGGTTAGGGTGCGGTAGGTGCTGCTTGGGAGTGTGGGTGAAACTCTCTCACACAGCGAGTGGTTAGGGTGCGGTCGGTGCTGCTTGGGAGTGTGGGTGAAACTCTCTCACACAGCGAGTGGTTAGGGTGCGGTCGGTGCTGCTTGGGAGTGTGGGTGAAACTCACTGACACAGCGAGTGGTTAGGGTGCGGTAGGTGCTGCCTGGGAGTGTGGGTGAAACTCTCTCACAGCGAGTGGTTAGGGTGCGGTAGGTGCGGCTTGGGAGTGTGGGTCACACTCTCTCACACAGCGAGTGGTTAGGGTGCGGTAGGTGCTGCTTGGGAGTGTGGGTCACACTCTCTCACACAGTGAGTGGTTAGGGTGCGGTAGGTGCTGCTTGGGAGTGTGGGTCACACTCTCTCACACAGCGAGTGGTTAGGGTGCGGTAGGTGCTGCTGGGGAGTGTGGGTGAACATCTCTCACACAGCGAGTGGTTAGGGTGCGGTCGGTGCTGCTTGGGAGTGTGGGTGAAACTCTCTCACACAGCGAGTGGTTAGGGTGCGGTAGGTGCTGCTTGGGAGTGTGGGTGAAACTCTCTCACACGGCGAGTGTTTAGTGTGTGATAGGTGCTGCTGGGGAGTGTGGGTGAAACTCACACACAGCGAGTGGTTAGGGTGCGGTAGGTGCTGCTGGGGAGTGTGGGTGAAACTCTCTCACACAGATATCAGAAGGACATATTTCACACAGAGGGTCGTGGGGGCCTGGAATGTGTTGCCGGGCAAGGTGGTGGAGGCGGACACACTGGGAACGTTTAAGACTTATCTAGACAGCGATATGAACGGAGTGGGAATGGAGGGATACAAAAGAGTGGTCTAGTTTGGACCAGGGAGCGGCGCGGGCTAATTGTTCCTGGTTTCTCGTTTCAAGGCTTCATTCTATGATCATCTTGCTGGTCCCAGTACAGAGTGAGACTGCGGATAGTTGGGAACCTGTCTCGGGGGCAGGGAATTCATATGGTGTTCGTGGAAGTGGAAATGACTAGGGTTGGGAAGCATTTTCCGATCGGGGCCATTGTGATCTCCTGGACTCGTTTCGATCGCCTCAGGGGGTCGGAGAGGAATTTCCCAGATTTTTTTTTCCCCATATTGGCCCTGGGGTTTTTCACTCTGGGTTTTCGCCTCTCCCTGGAGATCACATGGTCTGGAATGGGGGGGTGGGGGTGAGTTAATAGGTTGTAATGAACAAAGCATCATAGCTGTGAGGGACAGCTCGGTGGATAGGATATTGGTATGTAGATAGGCTGGAAAATTGGGCGGGGATCCTGGATTCAGGATTCAATCCTGGACCGGGGAGCGGCGCGGGCTTGGAGGGCCGAAGGGCCTGTTCCTGTGCTGTATTGTTCTTTGTTTGTTCTTTGTTTGGTTAGCGTGAGGTCGGTGCTGCTTGGGAGTGTGGGTGAAACTCTCTCACACAGCGAGTGGTTAGGGTGAGGTCGGTGCTGCTTGGGAGTGTGGGTGAAACTCTCTCACACAGCGAGTGGTTAGGGTGTGGTAGGTGCTGCCTGGGAGTGTGGGTGAAACTCTCTCACACAGCGAGTGGTTAGCGTGAGGTAGGTGCTGCTTGGGAGTGTGGGTGAATCTCTCTCACACAGCGAGTGGTTAGGGTGTGGTAGGTGCTGCTGGGGAGTGTGGGTGAAACTCTCTCACACAGCGAGTGGTTAGGGAGCGGTCGGTGCTGCTTGGGAATGTGGGTGAAACTCTCTCACAGCGAGTGGTTAGGGTGCGGTAGGTGCGGCTTGGGAGTGTGGGTCACACTCTCTCACACAGCGAGTGGTTAGGGTGCGGTAGGTGCTGCCTGGGAGTGTGGGTGAAACTCTCACACACAGCGAGTGGTTAGGGTGCGGTAGGTGCTGCTTGGGAGTGTGGGTGAAACTCTCTCACACGGCGAGTGGTTAGGGTGCGGTAGGTGCTGCTTGGGAGTGTGGGTGAAACTCTCTCACACGGCGAGTGGTTTGGGTGTGATAGGTGCTGCGTGGGAGTGTGGGTGAAACTCACACACAGCGAGTGGTTAGGGTGCGGTAGGTGCTGCTGGGGAGTGTGGGTGAAACTCTCACACACAGCGAGTGGTTAGGGTGCGGTAGGTGCTGCTGGGGAGTGTGGGTGAACATCTCTCACACAGCGAGTGGTTAGGGTGTGGTAGGTGCTGCTTGGGAGTGTGGGTCACACTCTCACACTGCGAGTGGTTAGGGTGCGGTCGGTGCTGCTTGGGAGTGTGGGTGAAACTCTCTCACACAGCGAGTGGTTAGGGTGCGGTAGGTGCTGCTTGGGAGTGTCGGTGAAACTCTCTCACACAGCGAGTGGTTAGGAAGCGGTCGGTGTTGCTTGGGAGTGTGGGTGATACTCTCTCACACAGCGAGTGGTTAGGGTGCGGTAGGTGCTGCTTGGGAGTGTGGGTCCAGTCTCTCACACACAGCGAGTGGTTAGGGTGCGGTAGGTGCTGCTTGGGAGTGTGGGTCACACTCTCTCACATAGCGAGTGGTTAGGGTGCGGTAGGTGCTGCTTGGGAGTGTGGGTGAAACTCTCTCACACAGCGAGTGGTTAGGGTGTGGTCGGTGCTGCTTGGGAGTGTGGGTGAAACTCTCTCACACAGCGAGTGGTTAGGGTGAGGGAGGTACAGCTTGGGAGTGTGGGTCCAGTCTCTCTCACACAGCGAGTGGTTAGGGTGTGATAGGTGCTGCGTGGGAGTGTGGGTGAAACTCTCTCACACAGCGAGTGGTTAGGGTGCGGTCGGTGCTGCTTGGGAGTGTGGGTGAAACTCTCTCACACAGCGAGTGGTTAGGGTGCGGTCGGTGCTGCTTGGGAGTGTGGGTGAAAGTCTCTCACACAGCGAGTGGTTAGGAAGCGGTCGGTGTTGCTTGGGAGTGTGGGTGAAACTCTCTCACACAGCGAGTGGTTAGGGTGCGGTAGGTGCTGCTTGGGAGTGTGGGTGAAACTCTCTCACACAGCGAGTGGTTAGGGTGCGGTCGGTGCTGCTTGGGAGTGTGGGTGAAACTCTCTCACACAGCGAGTGGTTAGGGTGCGGTCGGTGCTGCTTGGGAGTGTGGGTGAAACTCACTGACACAGCGAGTGGTTAGGGTGCGGTAGGTGCTGCTTGGGAGTGTGGGTGAAACTCTCTCACAGCGAGTGGTTAGGGTGCGGTAGTTGCTGCTTGGGAGTGTGGGTGAAACTCTCTCACACAGCGAGTGGTTAGGGTGCGGTAGGTGCTGCTTGGGAGTGTGGGTGAAACTCTCTCACACAGCGAGTTGTTAGCATGAGGTAGGTGCTGCTTGGGAGTGTGGGTGAAACTCTGTCACACAGCGAGTGGTTAGGGTGTGGTAGGTGCTGCCTGGGAGTGTGGGTGAAACTCTCTCACACAGCGAGTGGTTAGGGTGAGGTAGGTGCTGCTTGGGAGTGTGGGTGAAACTCTCACACAGCGAGTGGTTAGGGTGCGGTCGGTGCTGCTTGGGAGTGTGGGTGAAACTCTCTCACACAGCGAGTGGTTAGGAAGCGGTCGGTGTTGCTTGGGAGTGTGGGTGAAACTCTCTCACACAGCGAGTGGTTAGGGTGCGGTCGGTGCTGCTTGGGAGTGTGGGTGAAACTCTCTCACACAGCGAGTGGTTAGGGTGCGGTCGGTGCTGCTTGGGAGTGTGGGTGAAACTCTCTCACACAGCGAGTGGTTAGGGTGCGGTAGGTGCTGCTTGGGAGTGTCGGTGAAACTCTCTCACACAGCGAGTGGTTAGCGTGAGGTAGGTGCTGCTTGGGAGTGTGGGTGAAACTCTCTCACACAGCGAGTGGTTAGGGTGTGGTAGGTGCTGCCTGGGAGTGTGGGTGAAACTCTCTCACACAGCGAGTGGTTAGGGTGAGGAAGGTGCTGCTTGGGAGTGTGGGTGAAACTCTCTCACACTGCGAATGGTTAGGGTGCGGTCGGTGCTGCTTGGGAGTGTGGGTGAAACTCTCTCACACAGCGAGTGGTTAGGGTGAGGTCGGTGCTGCTTGGGAGTGTGGGTGAAACTCTCTCACACAGCGAGTGGTTAGGGTGTGGTAGGTGCTGCCTGGGAGTGTGGGTGAAACTCTCTCACACAGCGAGTGGTTAGCGTGAGGTAGGTGCTGCTTGGGAGTGTGGGTGAATCTCTCTCACACAGCGAGTGGTTAGGGTGTGGTAGGTGCTGCTGGGGAGTGTGGGTGAAACTCTCTCACACAGCGAGTGGTTAGGGAGCGGTCGGTGCTGCTTGGGAATGTGGGTGAAACTCTCTCACAGCGAGTGGTTAGGGTGCGGTAGGTGCGGCTTGGGAGTGTGGGTCACACTCTCTCACACAGCGAGTGGTTAGGGTGCGGTAGGTGCTGCCTGGGAGTGTGGGTGAAACTCTCACACACAGCGAGTGGTTAGGGTGCGGTAGGTGCTGCTTGGGAGTGTGGGTGAAACTCTCTCACACGGCGAGTGGTTAGGGTGCGGTAGGTGCTGCTTGGGAGTGTGGGTGAAACTCTCTCACACGGCGAGTGGTTTGGGTGTGATAGGTGCTGCGTGGGAGTGTGGGTGAAACTCACACACAGCGAGTGGTTAGGGTGCGGTAGGTGCTGCTGGGGAGTGTGGGTGAAACTCTCACACACAGCGAGTGGTTAGGGTGCGGTAGGTGCTGCTGGGGAGTGTGGGTGAACATCTCTCACACAGCGAGTGGTTAGGGTGTGGTAGGTGCTGCTTGGGAGTGTGGGTCACACTCTCACACTGCGAGTGGTTAGGGTGCGGTCGGTGCTGCTTGGGAGTGTGGGTGAAACTCTCTCACACAGCGAGTGGTTAGGGTGCGGTAGGTGCTGCTTGGGAGTGTCGGTGAAACTCTCTCACACAGCGAGTGGTTAGGAAGCGGTCGGTGTTGCTTGGGAGTGTGGGTGATACTCTCTCACACAGCGAGTGGTTAGGGTGCGGTAGGTGCTGCTTGGGAGTGTGGGTCCAGTCTCTCACACACAGCGAGTGGTTAGGGTGCGGTAGGTGCTGCTTGGGAGTGTGGGTCACACTCTCTCACATAGCGAGTGGTTAGGGTGCGGTAGGTGCTGCTTGGGAGTGTGGGTGAAACTCTCTCACACAGCGAGTGGTTAGGGTGTGGTCGGTGCTGCTTGGGAGTGTGGGTGAAACTCTCTCACACAGCGAGTGGTTAGGGTGAGGGAGGTACAGCTTGGGAGTGTGGGTCCAGTCTCTCTCACACAGCGAGTGGTTAGGGTGTGATAGGTGCTGCGTGGGAGTGTGGGTGAAACTCTCTCACACAGCGAGTGGTTAGGGTGCGGTCGGTGCTGCTTGGGAGTGTGGGTGAAACTCTCTCACACAGCGAGTGGTTAGGGTGCGGTCGGTGCTGCTTGGGAGTGTGGGTGAAAGTCTCTCACACAGCGAGTGGTTAGGAAGCGGTCGGTGTTGCTTGGGAGTGTGGGTGAAACTCTCTCACACAGCGAGTGGTTAGGGTGCGGTAGGTGCTGCTTGGGAGTGTGGGTGAAACTCTCTCACACAGCGAGTGGTTAGGGTGCGGTCGGTGCTGCTTGGGAGTGTGGGTGAAACTCTCTCACACAGCGAGTGGTTAGGGTGCGGTCGGTGCTGCTTGGGAGTGTGGGTGAAACTCACTGACACAGCGAGTGGTTAGGGTGCGGTAGGTGCTGCTTGGGAGTGTGGGTGAAACTCTCTCACAGCGAGTGGTTAGGGTGCGGTAGTTGCTGCTTGGGAGTGTGGGTGAAACTCTCTCACACAGCGAGTGGTTAGGGTGCGGTAGGTGCTGCTTGGGAGTGTGGGTGAAACTCTCTCACACAGCGAGTTGTTAGCATGAGGTAGGTGCTGCTTGGGAGTGTGGGTGAAACTCTGTCACACAGCGAGTGGTTAGGGTGTGGTAGGTGCTGCCTGGGAGTGTGGGTGAAACTCTCTCACACAGCGAGTGGTTAGGGTGAGGTAGGTGCTGCTTGGGAGTGTGGGTGAAACTCTCACACAGCGAGTGGTTAGGGTGCGGTCGGTGCTGCTTGGGAGTGTGGGTGAAACTCTCTCACACAGCGAGTGGTTAGGAAGCGGTCGGTGTTGCTTGGGAGTGTGGGTGAAACTCTCTCACACAGCGAGTGGTTAGGGTGCGGTCGGTGCTGCTTGGGAGTGTGGGTGAAACTCTCTCACACAGCGAGTGGTTAGGGTGCGGTCGGTGCTGCTTGGGAGTGTGGGTGAAACTCTCTCACACAGCGAGTGGTTAGGGTGCGGTAGGTGCTGCTTGGGAGTGTCGGTGAAACTCTCTCACACAGCGAGTGGTTAGCGTGAGGTAGGTGCTGCTTGGGAGTGTGGGTGAAACTCTCTCACACAGCGAGTGGTTAGGGTGTGGTAGGTGCTGCCTGGGAGTGTGGGTGAAACTCTCTCACACAGCGAGTGGTTAGGGTGAGGAAGGTGCTGCTTGGGAGTGTGGGTGAAACTCTCTCACACTGCGAATGGTTAGGGTGCGGTCGGTGCTGCTTGGGAGTGTGGGTGAAACTCTCACACAGCAAGTGGTTAGGGTGAGGTCGGTGCAGCTTGGCAGTGTGGGTCACACTCTCTCACACAGCGAGTGGTTAGGGTGCGGTAGGTGCTGCTTGGGAGTGAGGGTGAAACTCTCTCACACAGCGAGTGGTTAGGGTGCGGTCGGTACAGCTTGGGAGTGTGGGTCCAGTGTCTCACACACAGCGAGTGGTTAGGGTGTGATAGGTGCTGCGTGGGAGTGTGGGTGAAACTCTCTCACACAGCGAGTGGTTAGGGTGCGGTAGGTGCTGCTTGGGAGTGTGGGTGAAACTCTCTCACACAGCGAGTGGTTAGCGTGAGGTAGGTGCTGCTTGGGAGTGTGGGTGAAACTCTCTCACACAGCGAGTGGTTAGGGTGTGGTAGGTGCTGCCTGGGAGTGTGGGTGAAACTCTCTCACACAGCGAGTGGTTAGGGTGAGGAAGGTGCTGCTTGGGAGTGTGGGTGAAACTCTCTCACACTGCGAATGGTTAGGGTGCGGTCGGTGCTGCTTGGGAGTGTGGGTGAAACTCTCACACAGCAAGTGGTTAGGGTGAGGTCGGTGCAGCTTGGCAGTGTGGGTCCAGTCTCTCACACACAGCGAGTGGTTAGGGTGCGGTAGATGCTGCTTGGGAGTGTGGGTCACACTCTCTCACACAGCGAGTGGTTAGGGTGCGGTAGGTGCTGCTTGGGAGTGTGGGTCACACTCTCTCACACAGCGAGTGGTTAGGGTGCGGTAGGTGCTGCTTGGGAGTGTGGGTCACCCTCTCTCACACAGCGAGTGGTTAGGGTGTGGTAGGTGCTGCTTGGGAGTGTGGGTCACACTCTCTCACACAGCGAGTGGTTAGGGTGCGGTAGGTGCTGCTTGGGAGTGTGGGTCACACTCTCTCACACAGCGAGTGGTTAGGGTGTGGTAGGTGCTGCTTGGGAGTGTGGGTCACACTCTCTCACACAGCGAGTGGTTAGGGTGCGGTAGGTGCTGCTTGGTAGTGTGGGTCACACTCTCTCACACAGCGAGTGGTTAGGGTGCGGTCGGTGCTGCTTGGGAGTGTGGGTCACACTCTCTCACATAGCGAGTGGTTAGGGTGTGGTAGGTGCTGCTTGGGAGTGTGGGTGATACTCTCTCACACAGCGAGTGGTTAGGGTGTGGTCGGTGCTGCTTGGGAGTGTGGGTGAAACTCTCTCACACAGCGAGTGGTTAGGGTGAGGGAGGTACAGCTTGGGAGTGTGGGTCCAGTCTCTCACACAGCGAGTGGTTAGGGTGTGATAGGTGCTGCGTGGGAGTGTGGGTGAAACTCTCTCACACAGCGAGTGGTTAGGGTGCGGTCGGTGCTGCTTGGGAGTGTGGGTGAAACTCTCTCACACAGCGAGTGGTTAGGGTGCGGTCGGTGCTGCTTGGGAGTGTGGGTGAAACTCTCTCACACAGCGAGTGGTTAGGAAGCGGTCGGTGTTGCTTGGGAGTGTGGGTGAAACTCTCTCACACAGCGAGTGGTTAGGGTGCGGTAGGTGCTGCTTGGGAGTGTGGGTGAAACTCTCTCACACAGCGAGTGGTTAGGGTGCGGTCGGTGCTGCTTGGGAGTGTGGGTGAAACTCTCTCACACAGCGAGTGGTTAGGGTGCGGTCGGTGCTGCTTGGGAGTGTGGGTGAAACTCACTGACACAGCGAGTGGTTAGGGTGCGGTAGGTGCTGCTTGGGAGTGTGGGTGAAACTCTGTCACACAGCGAGTGGTTACGGTGTGGTAGGTGCTGCCTGGGAGTGTGGGTGAAACTCTCTCACACAGCGAGTGGTTAGGGTGAGGTAGGTGCTGCTTGGGAGTGTGGGTGAAACTCTCACACAGCGAGTGGTTAGGGTGCGGTCGGTGCTGCTTGGGAGTGTGGGTGAAACTCTCTCACACAGCGAGTGGTTAGGGTGAGGTAGGTGCTGCTTGGGAGTGTGGGTGAAACTCTCTCACACAGCGAGTGGTTAGCGTGAGGTAGGTGCTGCTTGGGAGTGTGGGTGAAACTCTCTCACACAGCGAGTGGTTAGGAAGCGGTCGGTGTTGCTTGGGAGTGTGGGTGAAACTCTCTCACACAGCGAGTGGTTAGGGTGCGGTCGGTGCTGCTTGGGAGTGTGGGTGAAACTCTCTCACACAGCGAGTGGTTAGGGTGCGGTCGGTGCTGCTTGGGAGTGTGGGTGAAACTCTCTCACACAGCGAGTGGTTAGGGCGGTCGGTGCTGCTTGGGAGTGTGGGTGAAACTCTCTCACACAGCGAGTGGTTAGGGTGCGGTAGGTGCTGCTTGGGAGTGTCGGTGAAACTCTCTCACACAGCGAGTGGTTAGCTTTAGGTAGGTGCTGCTTGGGAGTGTGGGTGAAACTCTCTCACACAGCGAGTGGTTAGGGTGTGGTAGGTGCTGCCTGGGAGTGTGGGTGAAACTCTCTCACACAGCGAGTGGTTAGGGTGAGGAAGGTGCTGCTTGGGAGTGTGGGTGAAACTCTCTCACACTGCGAATGGTTAGGGTGCGGTCGGTGCTGCTTGGGAGTGTGGGTGAAACTCTCACACAGCAAGTGGTTAGGGTGAGGTCGGTGCAGCTTGGCAGTGTGGGTCACACTCTCTCACACAGCGAGTGGTTAGGGTGCGGTAGGTGCTGCTTGGGAGTGAGGGTGAAACTCTCTCACACAGCGAGTGGTTAGGGTGCGGTAGGTACAGCTTGGGAGTGTGGGTCCAGTGTCTCACACACAGCGAGTGGTTAGGGTGTGATAGGTGCTGCGTGGGAGTGTGGGTGAAACTCTCTCACACAGCGAGTGGTTAGGGTGCGGTAGGTGCTGCTTGGGAGTGTGGGTGAAACTCTCTCACACAGCGAGTGGTTAGCGTGAGGTAGGTGCTGCTTGGGAGTGTGGGTGAAACTCTCTCACACAGCGAGTGGTTAGGGTGTGGTAGGTGCTGCCTGGGAGTGTGGGTGAAACTCTCTCACACAGCGAGTGGTTAGGGTGCGGTAGGTGCTGCTTGGGAGTGTGGGTGAAACTCTCTCACACGGCGAGTGGTTAGGGTGCGGTAGGTGCTGCTTGGGAGTGTGGGTGAAACTCTCTCACACGGCGAGTGGTTTGGGTGTGATAGGTGCTGCGTGGGAGTGTGGGTGAAACTCACACACAGCGAGTGGTTAGGGTGCGGTAGGTGCTGCTGGGGAGTGTGGGTGAAACTCTCACACACAGCGAGTGGTTAGGGTGCGGTAGGTGCTGCTGGGGAGTGTGGGTGAACATCTCTCACACAGCGAGTGGTTAGGGTGTGGTAGGTGCTGCTTGGGAGTGTGGGTCACACTCTCACACTGCGAGTGGTTAGGGTGCGGTCGGTGCTGCTTGGGAGTGTGGGTGAAACTCTCTCACACAGCGAGTGGTTAGGGTGCGGTAGGTGCTGCTTGGGAGTGTCGGTGAAACTCTCTCACACAGCGAGTGGTTAGGAAGCGGTCGGTGTTGCTTGGGAGTGTGGGTGATACTCTCTCACACAGCGAGTGGTTAGGGTGCGGTAGGTGCTGCTTGGGAGTGTGGGTCCAGTCTCTCACACACAGCGAGTGGTTAGGGTGCGGTAGGTGCTGCTTGGGAGTGTGGGTCACACTCTCTCACATAGCGAGTGGTTAGGGTGCGGTAGGTGCTGCTTGGGAGTGTGGGTGAAACTCTCTCACACAGCGAGTGGTTAGGGTGTGGTCGGTGCTGCTTGGGAGTGTGGGTGAAACTCTCTCACACAGCGAGTGGTTAGGGTGAGGGAGGTACAGCTTGGGAGTGTGGGTCCAGTCTCTCTCACACAGCGAGTGGTTAGGGTGTGATAGGTGCTGCGTGGGAGTGTGGGTGAAACTCTCTCACACAGCGAGTGGTTAGGGTGCGGTCGGTGCTGCTTGGGAGTGTGGGTGAAACTCTCTCACACAGCGAGTGGTTAGGGTGCGGTCGGTGCTGCTTGGGAGTGTGGGTGAAAGTCTCTCACACAGCGAGTGGTTAGGAAGCGGTCGGTGTTGCTTGGGAGTGTGGGTGAAACTCTCTCACACAGCGAGTGGTTAGGGTGCGGTAGGTGCTGCTTGGGAGTGTGGGTGAAACTCTCTCACACAGCGAGTGGTTAGGGTGCGGTCGGTGCTGCTTGGGAGTGTGGGTGAAACTCTCTCACACAGCGAGTGGTTAGGGTGCGGTCGGTGCTGCTTGGGAGTGTGGGTGAAACTCACTGACACAGCGAGTGGTTAGGGTGCGGTAGGTGCTGCTTGGGAGTGTGGGTGAAACTCTCTCACAGCGAGTGGTTAGGGTGCGGTAGTTGCTGCTTGGGAGTGTGGGTGAAACTCTCTCACACAGCGAGTGGTTAGGGTGCGGTAGGTGCTGCTTGGGAGTGTGGGTGAAACTCTCTCACACAGCGAGTTGTTAGCATGAGGTAGGTGCTGCTTGGGAGTGTGGGTGAAACTCTGTCACACAGCGAGTGGTTAGGGTGTGGTAGGTGCTGCCTGGGAGTGTGGGTGAAACTCTCTCACACAGCGAGTGGTTAGGGTGAGGTAGGTGCTGCTTGGGAGTGTGGGTGAAACTCTCACATAGCGAGTGGTTAGGGTGCGGTCGGTGCTGCTTGGGAGTGTGGGTGAAACTCTCTCACACAGCGAGTGGTTAGGAAGCGGTCGGTGTTGCTTGGGAGTGTGGGTGAAACTCTCTCACACAGCGAGTGGTTAGGGTGCGGTCGGTGCTGCTTGGGAGTGTGGGTGAAACTCTCTCACACAGCGAGTGGTTAGGGTGCGGTCGGTGCTGCTTGGGAGTGTGGGTGAAACTCTCTCACACAGCGAGTGGTTAGGGTGCGGTAGGTGCTGCTTGGGAGTGTCGGTGAAACTCTCTCACACAGCGAGTGGTTAGCGTGAGGTAGGTGCTGCTTGGGAGTGTGGGTGAAACTCTCTCACACAGCGAGTGGTTAGGGTGTGGTAGGTGCTGCCTGGGAGTGTGGGTGAAACTCTCTCACACAGCGAGTGGTTAGGGTGAGGAAGGTGCTGCTTGGGAGTGTGGGTGAAACTCTCTCACACTGCGAATGGTTAGGGTGCGGTCGGTGCTGCTTGGGAGTGTGGGTGAAACTCTCACACAGCAAGTGGTTAGGGTGAGGTCGGTGCAGCTTGGCAGTGTGGGTCACACTCTCTCACACAGCGAGTGGTTAGGGTGCGGTAGGTGCTGCTTGGGAGTGAGGGTGAAACTCTCTCACACAGCGAGTGGTTAGGGTGCGGTCGGTACAGCTTGGGAGTGTGGGTCCAGTGTCTCACACACAGCGAGTGGTTAGGGTGTGATAGGTGCTGCGTGGGAGTGTGGGTGAAACTCTCTCACACAGCGAGTGGTTAGGGTGCGGTAGGTGCTGCTTGGGAGTGTGGGTGAAACTCTCTCACACAGCGAGTGGTTAGCGTGAGGTAGGTGCTGCTTGGGAGTGTGGGTGAAACTCTCTCACACAGCGAGTGGTTAGGGTGTGGTAGGTGCTGCCTGGGAGTGTGGGTGAAACTCTCTCACACAGCGAGTGGTTAGGGTGAGGAAGGTGCTGCTTGGGAGTGTGGGTGAAACTCTCTCACACTGCGAATGGTTAGGGTGCGGTCGGTGCTGCTTGGGAGTGTGGGTGAAACTCTCACACAGCAAGTGGTTAGGGTGAGGTCGGTGCAGCTTGGCAGTGTGGGTCCAGTCTCTCACACACAGCGAGTGGTTAGGGTGCGGTAGATGCTGCTTGGGAGTGTGGGTCACACTCTCTCACACAGCGAGTGGTTAGGGTGCGGTAGGTGCTGCTTGGGAGTGTGGGTCACACTCTCTCACACAGCGAGTGGTTAGGG
Organism: Mustelus asterias; assembly: GCF_964213995.1. Taxonomy (NCBI): domain Eukaryota; kingdom Metazoa; phylum Chordata; class Chondrichthyes; order Carcharhiniformes; family Triakidae; genus Mustelus; species Mustelus asterias. The sequence continues at coordinate 252,869 of NW_027590325.1, read as the reverse complement.
TGCGGTAGGTGCTGCTTGGGAGTGTGGGTCACCCTCTCTCACACAGCGAGTGGTTAGGGTGTGGTAGGTGCTGCTTGGGAGTGTGGGTCACACTCTCTCACACAGCGAGTGGTTAGGGTGCGGTAGGTGCTGCTTGGGAGTGTGGGTCACACTCTCTCACACAGCGAGTGGTTAGGGTGTGGTAGGTGCTGCTTGGGAGTGTGGGTCACACTCTCTCACACAGCGAGTGGTTAGGGTGCGGTAGGTGCTGCTTGGTAGTGTGGGTCACACTCTCTCACACAGCGAGTGGTTAGGGTGCGGTCGGTGCTGCTTGGGAGTGTGGGTCACACTCTCTCACATAGCGAGTGGTTAGGGTGCGGTAGGTGCTGCTTGGGAGTGTGGGTGATACTCTCTCACACAGCGAGTGGTTAGGGTGTGGTCGGTGCTGCTTGGGAGTGTGGGTGAAACTCTCTCACACAGCGAGTGGTTAGGGTGAGGGAGGTACAGCTTGGGAGTGTGGGTCCAGTCTCTCACACAGCGAGTGGTTAGGGTGTGATAGGTGCTGCGTGGGAGTGTGGGTGAAACTCTCTCACACAGCGAGTGGTTAGGGTGCGGTCGGTGCTGCTTGGGAGTGTGGGTGAAACTCTCTCACACAGCGAGTGGTTAGGGTGCGGTCGGTGCTGCTTGGGAGTGTGGGTGAAACTCTCTCACACAGCGAGTGGTTAGGAAGCGGTCGGTGTTGCTTGGGAGTGTGGGTGAAACTCTCTCACACAGCGAGTGGTTAGGGTGCGGTAGGTGCTGCTTGGGAGTGTGGGTGAAACTCTCTCACACAGCGAGTGGTTAGGGTGCGGTCGGTGCTGCTTGGGAGTGTGGGTGAAACTCTCTCACACAGCGAGTGGTTAGGGTGCGGTCGGTGCTGCTTGGGAGTGTGGGTGAAACTCACTGACACAGCGAGTGGTTAGGGTGCGGTAGGTGCTGCTTGGGAGTGTGGGTGAAACTCTGTCACACAGCGAGTGGTTACGGTGTGGTAGGTGCTGCCTGGGAGTGTGGGTGAAACTCTCTCACACAGCGAGTGGTTAGGGTGAGGTAGGTGCTGCTTGGGAGTGTGGGTGAAACTCTCACACAGCGAGTGGTTAGGGTGCGGTCGGTGCTGCTTGGGAGTGTGGGTGAAACTCTCTCACACAGCGAGTGGTTAGGGTGAGGTAGGTGCTGCTTGGGAGTGTGGGTGAAACTCTCTCACACAGCGAGTGGTTAGCGTGAGGTAGGTGCTGCTTGGGAGTGTGGGTGAAACTCTCTCACACAGCGAGTGGTTAGGAAGCGGTCGGTGTTGCTTGGGAGTGTGGGTGAAACTCTCTCACACAGCGAGTGGTTAGGGTGCGGTCGGTGCTGCTTGGGAGTGTGGGTGAAACTCTCTCACACAGCGAGTGGTTAGGGTGCGGTCGGTGCTGCTTGGGAGTGTGGGTGAAACTCTCTCACACAGCGAGTGGTTAGGGCGGTCGGTGCTGCTTGGGAGTGTGGGTGAAACTCTCTCACACAGCGAGTGGTTAGGGTGCGGTAGGTGCTGCTTGGGAGTGTCGGTGAAACTCTCTCACACAGCGAGTGGTTAGCTTTAGGTAGGTGCTGCTTGGGAGTGTGGGTGAAACTCTCTCACACAGCGAGTGGTTAGGGTGTGGTAGGTGCTGCCTGGGAGTGTGGGTGAAACTCTCTCACACAGCGAGTGGTTAGGGTGAGGAAGGTGCTGCTTGGGAGTGTGGGTGAAACTCTCTCACACTGCGAATGGTTAGGGTGCGGTCGGTGCTGCTTGGGAGTGTGGGTGAAACTCTCACACAGCAAGTGGTTAGGGTGAGGTCGGTGCAGCTTGGCAGTGTGGGTCACACTCTCTCACACAGCGAGTGGTTAGGGTGCGGTAGGTGCTGCTTGGGAGTGAGGGTGAAACTCTCTCACACAGCGAGTGGTTAGGGTGCGGTAGGTACAGCTTGGGAGTGTGGGTCCAGTGTCTCACACACAGCGAGTGGTTAGGGTGTGATAGGTGCTGCGTGGGAGTGTGGGTGAAACTCTCTCACACAGCGAGTGGTTAGGGTGCGGTAGGTGCTGCTTGGGAGTGTGGGTGAAACTCTCTCACACAGCGAGTGGTTAGCGTGAGGTAGGTGCTGCTTGGGAGTGTGGGTGAAACTCTCTCACACAGCGAGTGGTTAGGGTGTGGTAGGTGCTGCCTGGGAGTGTGGGTGAAACTCTCTCACACAGCGAGTGGTTAGGGTGAGGAAGGTGCTGCTTGGGAGTGTGGGTGAAACTCTCTCACACTGCGAATGGTTAGGGTGAGGTCGGTGCTGCTTGGGAGTGTGGGTGAAACTCTCACACAGCAAGTGGTTAGGGTGAGGTCGGTGCAGCTTGGCAGTGTGGGTCCAGTCTCTCACACACAGCGAGTGGTTAGGGTGCGGTAGATGCTGCTTGGGAGTGTGGGTCACACTCTCTCACACAGCGAGTGGTTAGGGTGCGGTAGGTGCTGCTTGGGAGTGTGGGTCACACTCTCTCACACAGCGAGTGGTTAGGGTGCGGTAGGTGCTGCTTGGGAGTGTGGGTCACCCTCTCTCACACAGCGAGTGGTTAGGGTGTGGTAGGTGCTGCTTGGGAGTGTGGGTCACACTCTCTCACACAGCGAGTGGTTAGGGTGCGGTAGGTGCTGCTTGGGAGTGTGGGTCACACTCTCTCACACAGCGAGTGGTTAGGGTGTGGTAGGTGCTGCTTGGGAGTGTGGGTCACACTCTCTCACACAGCGAGTGGTTAGGGTGCGGTAGGTGCTGCTTGGTAGTGTGGGTCACACTCTCTCACACAGCGAGTGGTTAGGGTGCGGTAGGTGCTGCTTGGGAGTGTGGGTCACACTCTCTCACATAGCGAGTGGTTAGGGTGCGGTAGGTGCTGCTTGGGAGTGTGGGTGATACTCTCTCACACAGCGAGTGGTTAGGGTGTGGTCGGTGCTGCTTGGGAGTGTGGGTGAAACTCTCTCACACAGCGAGTGGTTAGGGTGAGGGAGGTACAGCTTGGGAGTGTGGGTCCAGTCTCTCACACAGCGAGTGGTTAGGGTGTGATAGGTGCTGCGTGGGAGTGTGGGTGAAACTCTCTCACACAGCGAGTGGTTAGGGTGCGGTCGGTGCTGCTTGGGAGTGTGGGTGAAACTCTCTCACACAGCGAGTGGTTAGGGTGCGGTCGGTGCTGCTTGGGAGTGTGGGTGAAACTCTCTCACACAGCGAGTGGTTAGGAAGCGGTCGGTGTTGCTTGGGAGTGTGGGTGAAACTCTCTCACACAGCGAGTGGTTAGGGTGCGGTAGGTGCTGCTTGGGAGTGTGGGTGAAACTCTCTCACACAGCGAGTGGTTGGGGTGCGGTCGGTGCTGCTTGGGAGTGTGGGTGAAACTCTCTCACACAGCGAGTGGTTAGGGTGCGGTCGGTGCTGCTTGGGAGTGTGGGTGAAACTCACTGACACAGCGAGTGGTTAGGGTGCGGTAGGTGCTGCTTGGGAGTGTGGGTGAAACTCTCTCACAGCGAGTGGTTAGGGTGCGGTAGTTGCTGCTTGGGAGTGTGGGTGAAACTCTCTCACACAGCGAGTGGTTAGGGTGCGGTAGGTGCTGCTTGGGAGTGTGGGTGAAACTCTCTCACACAGCGAGTTGTTAGCATGAGGTAGGTGCTGCTTGGGAGTGTGGGTGAAACTCTGTCACACAGCGAGTGGTTAGGGTGTGGTAGGTGCTGCCTGGGAGTGTGGGTGAAACTCTCTCACACAGCGAGTGGTTAGGGTGAGGTAGGTGCTGCTTGGGAGTGTGGGTGAAACTCTCACACAGCGAGTGGTTAGGGTGCGGTCGGTGCTGCTTGGGAGTGTGGGTGAAACTCTCTCACACAGCGAGTGGTTAGGAAGCGGTCGGTGTTGCTTGGGAGTGTGGGTGAAACTCTCTCACACAGCGAGTGGTTAGGGTGCGGTCGGTGCTGCTTGGGAGTGTGGGTGAAACTCTCTCACACAGCGAGTGGTTAGGGTGCGGTCGGTGCTGCTTGGGAGTGTGGGTGAAACTCTCTCACACAGCGAGTGGTTAGGGTGCGGTCGGTGCTGCTTGGGAGTGTGGGTGAAACTCTCTCACACAGCGAGTGGTTAGGGTGCGGTAGGTGCTGCTTGGGAGTGTCGGTGAAACTCTCTCACACAGCGAGTGGTTAGGGTGAGGTAGGTGCTGCTTGGGAGTGTGGGTGAAACTCTCTCACACTGCGAGTGGTTAGGGTGAGGTAGGTACAGCTTGGGAGTGTGGGTCCAGTGTCTCACACACAGCGAGTGGTTAGGGTGTGATAGGTGCTGCGTGGGAGTGTGGGTGAAACTCTCTCACACAGCGAGTGGTTAGGGTGAGGAAGGTGCTGCTTGGGAGTGTGGGTGAAACTCTCTCACACTGCGAATGGTTAGGGTGCGGTCGGTGCTGCTTGGGAGTGTGGGTCACCCTCTCTCACACAGCGAGTGGTTAGGGTGTGGTAGGTGCTGCTTGGGAGTGTGGGTCACACTCTCTCACACAGCGAGTGGTTAGGGTGCGGTAGGTGCTGCTTGGGAGTGTGGGTCACACTCTCTCACACAGCGAGTGGTTAGGGTGTGGTAGGTGCTGCTTGGGAGTGTGGGTCACACTCTCTCACACAGCGAGTGGTTAGGGTGCGGTAGGTGCTGCTTGGTAGTGTGGGTCACACTCTCTCACACAGCGAGTGGTTAGGGTGCGGTAGGTGCTGCTTGGGAGTGTGGGTCACACTCTCTCACATAGCGAGTGGTTAGGGTGCGGTAGGTGCTGCTTGGGAGTGTGGGTGATACTCTCTCACACAGCGAGTGGTTAGGGTGCGGTAGGTGCTGCTTGGGAGTGTGGGTCCAGTCTCTCTCACACAGCGAGTGGTTAGGGTGTGATAGGTGCTGCGTGGGAGTGTGGGTGAAACTCTCTCACACAGCGAGTGGTTAGGGTGCGGTCGGTGCTGCTTGGGAGTGTGGGTGAAACTCTCTCACACAGCGAGTGGTTAGGGTGCGGTCGGTGCTGCTTGGGAGTGTGGGTGAAACTCTCTCACACAGCGAGTGGTTAGGAAGCGGTCGGTGTTGCTTGGGAGTGTGGGTGAAACTCTCTCACACAGTGAGTGGTTAGGGTGCGGTCGGTGCTGCTTGGGAGTGTGGGTGAAACTCTCTCACACAGCGAGTGGTTAGGGTGCGGTCGGTGCTGCTTGGGAGTGTGGGTGAAACTCTCTCACACAGCGAGTGGTTAGGGTGCGGTCGGTGCTGCTTGGGAGTGTGGGTGAAACTCACTGACACAGCGAGTGGTTAGGGTGCGGTAGGTGCTGCTTGGGAGTTTGGGTGAAAATCTCTCACAGCGAATGGTTAGGGTGCGGTAGTTGCTGCTTGGGGGTGTGGGTGAAACTCTCTCACACAGCGAGTGGTTAGGGTGCGGTAGGTGCTGCTTGGGAGTGTGGGTGAAACTCTCTCACACAGCGAGTGGTTAGCGTGAGGTTGGTGCTGCTTGGGAGTGTGGGTGAAACTCTGTCACACAGCGAGTGGTTAGGGTGTGGTCGGTGCTGCCTGGGAGTGTGGGTGAAACTCTATCACACAGCGAGTGGTTAGCGTGAGGTAGGTGCTGCTTGGGAGTGTGGGTGAAACTCTCTCACACAGCGAGTGGTTAGGGTGAGGTAGGTGCTGCTTGGGAGTGTGGGTGAAACTCTCACACAGCGAGTGGTTAGGGTGCGGTCGGTGCTGCTTGGGAGTGTGGGTGAAACTCTCTCACACAGCGAGTGCTTACGAAGCGGTCGGTGTTGCTTGGGAGTGTGGGTGAAACTCACTCACACAGCGAGTGGTTAGGGTGCGGTAGGTGCTGCTTGGGAGTGTGGGTGAAACTCTCTCACACAGCGAGTGGTTAGGGTGCGGTCGGTGCTGCTTGGGAGTGTGGGTGAAACTCTCTCACACAGCGAGTGGTTAGGGTGCGGTCGGTGCTGCTTGGGAGTGTGGGTGAAACTCTCTCACACAGCGAGTGGTTAGGGTGCGGTAGGTGCTGCTTGGGAGTGTCGGTGAAACTCTCTCACACAGCGAGTGGTTAGGGTGAGGTCGGTACAGCTTGGGAGTGTGGGTCCAGTGTCTCTCACACAGCGAGTGGTTAGGGTGTGATAGGTGCTGCGTGGGAGTGTGGGTGAAACTCTCTCACACAGCGAGTGGTTAGGTTGTGGTCGGTGCTGCTTGGGAGTGTGGGTGAAACTCTCTCACACAGCGAGTGGTTAGCGTGAGGTAGGTGCTGCTTGGGAGTGTGGGTGAAACTCTCTCACACAGCGAGTGGTTAGGGTCTGGTAGGTGCTGCCTGGGAGTGTGGCTGAAACTCTCTCACACAGCGAGTGGTTAGGGTGAGGTAGGTGCTGCTTGGGAGTGTGGGTGAAACTCTCTCACACTGCGAATGGTTAGGGTGCGGTCGGTGCTGCTTGGGAGTGTGGGTGAAACTCTCACACAGCGAGTGGTTAGGGTGCGGTAGGTGCATCTTGGGAGTGTGGGTGAAACTCTCTCACACAGCGAGTGGTTAGGGTGCGGTAGGTGCTGCTTGGGAGTGTGGGTAAAACTCTCTCACACAGCAAGTGGTTAGGGTGAGGTCGGTGCAGCTTGGCAGTGTGGGTCCAGTCTCTCACACACAGCGAGTGGTTAGGGTGCGGTAGGTGCTGCTTGGGAGTGTGGGTCACACTCTCTCACACAGCGAGTGGTTAGGGTGCGGTAGGTGCTGCTTGGGAGTGTGGGTCACACTCTCTCACACAGCGAGTGGTTAGGGTGCGGTAGGTGCTGCTTGGGAGTGTGGGTCACACTCTCTCACACAGCGAGTGGTTAGGGTGTGGTAGGTGCTGCTTGGGAGTGTGGGTCACACTCTCTCACACAGCGAGTGGTTAGGGTGCGGTAGGTGCTGCTTGGTAGTGTGGGTCACACTCTCTCACACAGCGAGTGGTTAGGGTGCGGTAGGTGCTGCTTGGGAGTGTGGGTCACACTCTCTCACATAGCGAGTGGTTAGGGTGCGGTAGGTGCTGCTTGGGAGTGTGGGTGATACTCTCTCACACAGCGAGTGGTTAGGGTGCGGTAGGTGCTGCTTGGGAGTGTGGGTGAAACTCTCTCACACAGCGACTGGTTAGGGTGTGGTCGGTGCTGCGTGGGAGTGTGGGTGAAACTCTCTCACACAGCGAGTGGTTAGGGTGAGGTAGGTGCTGCGTGGGAGTGTGGGTCCAGTCTCTCACACACAGCGAGTGGTTAGGGTACGGTCGGTGCTGCTTGGGAGTGTGGGTGAAACTCTCTCACACAGCGAGTGGTTAGGGTGTGATAGGTGCTGCGTGGGAGTGTGGGTGAAACTCTCTCACACAGCGAGTGGTTAGGGTGCGGTCGGTGCTGCTTGGGAGTGTGGGTGAAACTCTCTCACACAGCGAGTGGTTAGGGTGCGGTAGGTGCTGCTTGGGAGTGTGGGTGAAACTCTCTCACAGCGAGTGGTTAGGGTGCGGTAGTTGCTGCTTGGGAGTGTGGGTGAAACTCTCTCACACAGCGAGTGGTTAGGGTGCGGTAGGTGCTGCTTGGGAGTGTGGGTGAAACTCTCTCACACAGCGAGTGGTTAGCGTGAGGCAAGTGCTGCTTGGGAGCGTGGGTGAAACTCTGTCACACAGCGAGTGGTTAGGGTGTGGTAGGTGCTGCCTGGGAGTGTGGGTGAAACACTCTCACACAGCGAGTGGTTAGCGTGAGGTAGGTGCTGCTTGGGAGTGTGGGTGAAACTCTCTCACACAGCGAGTGGTTAGGGTGAGGTAGGTGCTGCTTGGGCGTGTGGGTGAAACTCTCACACAGCGAGTGGTTAGGGTGCGGTCGGTGCTGCTTGGGAGTGTGGGTGAAACTCTCTCACACAGCGAGTGGTTAGGGTGAGGTAGGTGCTGCTTGGGAGTGTGGGTGAAACTCTCTCACACAGCGAGTGGTTAGGAAGCGGTCTGTGTTGCTTGGGAGTGTGGGTGAAACTCTCTCACACAGCGAGTGGTTAGGGTGCGGTAGGTGCTGCTTGGGAGTGTGGGTGAAACTCTCTCACACAGCGAGTGGTTAGGGTGCGATCGGTGCTGCTTGGGAGTGTGGGTGAAACTCACTGACACAGCGAGTGGTTAGGGTGCGGTAGGTGCGGCTTGGGAGTGTGGGTCACACTCCCTCACACAGCGAGTGGTTAGGGTGCGGTAGGTGCTGCTGGGGAGTGTGGGTGAAACTCTCCCACACGGCGAGTGGTTAGGGTGCGGTAGGTTCTGCCTGCGAGTGTGGGTGAAACTCTCACACACAGCGAGTGGTTAGGGTGCGGTAGGTGCTGCTGGGGAGTGTGGGTGAAACTCTCTCACACAGCGAGTGGTTAGGGTGAGGTAGGTGCTGCTTGGGACTGTGGGTGAAACTCTCTCACACGGCGAGTGGTTAGGGTGTGATAGGTGCTGCGTGGGAGTGTGGGTGAAACTCTCACACACAGCGAGTGGTTAGGGTGCGGTAGGTGCTGCTGGGGAGTGTGGGTGAACATCTCTCACACAGCGAGTGGTTAGGGTGTGGTAGGTGCTGCTTGGGAGTGTGGGTCACACTCTCACACTGCGAGTGGTTACAGTGCGGTAGGTGCTGCTTGGGAGTGTCGGTGAAACTCTCTCACACAGCGAGTGGTTAGGGTGAGGTAGGTACAGCTTGGGAGTGTGGGTCCAGTCTCTCACACAGCGAGTGGTTAGGGTGCGGTCGGTGCTGCGTGGGAGTGTGGGTGAAACTCTCTCACACAGCGAGTGGTTAGGTTGTGGTCGGTGCTGCTTGGGAGTGTGGGTGAAACTCTCTCACACAGCGAGTGGTTAGCGTGAGGTAGGTGCTGCTTGGGAGTGTGGGTGAAACTCTCTCACACAGCGAGTGGTTAGGGTCTGGTAGGTGCTGCCTGGGAGTGTGGCTGAAACTCTCTCACACAGCGAGTGGTTAGGGTGAGGTAGGTGCTGCTTGGGAGTGTGGGTGAAACTCTCTCACACTGCGAATGGTTAGGGTGCGGTCGGTGCTGCTTGGGAGTGTGGGTGAAACTCTCACACAGCGAGTGGTTAGGGTGCGGTAGGTGCATCTTGGGAGTGTGGGTGAAACTCTCTCACACAGCGAGTGGTTAGGGTGCGGTAGGTGCTGCTTGGGAGTGTGGGTAAAACTCTCTCACACAGCAAGTGGTTAGGGTGAGGTCGGTGCAGCTTGGCAGTGTGGGTCCAGTCTCTCACACACAGCGAGTGGTTAGGGTGCGGTAGGTGCTGCTTGGGAGTGTGGGTCACACTCTCTCACACAGCGAGTGGTTAGGGTGCGGTAGGTGCTGCTTGGGAGTGTGGGTCACACTCTCTCACACAGCGAGTGGTTAGGGTGCGGTAGGTGCTGCTTGGGAGTGTGGGTCACACTCTCTCACACAGCGAGTGGTTAGGGTGTGGTAGGTGCTGCTTGGGAGTGTGGGTCACACTCTCTCACACAGCGAGTGGTTAGGGTGCGGTAGGTGCTGCTTGGTAGTGTGGGTCACACTCTCTCACACAGCGAGTGGTTAGGGTGCGGTAGGTGCTGCTTGGGAGTGTGGGTCACACTCTCTCACATAGCGAGTGGTTAGGGTGCGGTAGGTGCTGCTTGGGAGTGTGGGTGATACTCTCTCACACAGCGAGTGGTTAGGGTGCGGTAGGTGCTGCTTGGGAGTGTGGGTGAAACTCTCTCACACAGCGACTGGTTAGGGTGTGGTCGGTGCTGCGTGGGAGTGTGGGTGAAACTCTCTCACACAGCGAGTGGTTAGGGTGAGGTAGGTGCTGCGTGGGAGTGTGGGTCCAGTCTCTCACACACAGCGAGTGGTTAGGGTACGGTCGGTGCTGCTTGGGAGTGTGGGTGAAACTCTCTCACACAGCGAGTGGTTAGGGTGTGATAGGTGCTGCGTGGGAGTGTGGGTGAAACTCTCTCACACAGCGAGTGGTTAGGGTGCGGTCGGTGCTGCTTGGGAGTGTGGGTGAAACTCTCTCACACAGCGAGTGGTTAGGGTGCGGTAGGTGCTGCTTGGGAGTGTGGGTGAAACTCTCTCACAGCGAGTGGTTAGGGTGCGGTAGTTGCTGCTTGGGAGTGTGGGTGAAACTCTCTCACACAGCGAGTGGTTAGGGTGCGGTAGGTGCTGCTTGGGAGTGTGGGTGAAACTCTCTCACACAGCGAGTGGTTAGCGTGAGGCAAGTGCTGCTTGGGAGCGTGGGTGAAACTCTGTCACACAGCGAGTGGTTAGGGTGTGGTAGGTGCTGCCTGGGAGTGTGGGTGAAACACTCTCACACAGCGAGTGGTTAGCGTGAGGTAGGTGCTGCTTGGGAGTGTGGGTGAAACTCTCTCACACAGCGAGTGGTTAGGGTGAGGTAGGTGCTGCTTGGGCGTGTGGGTGAAACTCTCACACAGCGAGTGGTTAGGGTGCGGTCGGTGCTGCTTGGGAGTGTGGGTGAAACTCTCTCACACAGCGAGTGGTTAGGGTGAGGTAGGTGCTGCTTGGGAGTGTGGGTGAAACTCTCTCACACAGCGAGTGGTTAGGAAGCGGTCTGTGTTGCTTGGGAGTGTGGGTGAAACTCTCTCACACAGCGAGTGGTTAGGGTGCGGTAGGTGCTGCTTGGGAGTGTGGGTGAAACTCTCTCACACAGCGAGTGGTTAGGGTGCGATCGGTGCTGCTTGGGAGTGTGGGTGAAACTCACTGACACAGCGAGTGGTTAGGGTGCGGTAGGTGCGGCTTGGGAGTGTGGGTCACACTCCCTCACACAGCGAGTGGTTAGGGTGCGGTAGGTGCTGCTGGGGAGTGTGGGTGAAACTCTCCCACACGGCGAGTGGTTAGGGTGCGGTAGGTTCTGCCTGCGAGTGTGGGTGAAACTCTCACACACAGCGAGTGGTTAGGGTGCGGTAGGTGCTGCTGGGGAGTGTGGGTGAAACTCTCTCACACAGCGAGTGGTTAGGGTGAGGTAGGTGCTGCTTGGGACTGTGGGTGAAACTCTCTCACACGGCGAGTGGTTAGGGTGTGATAGGTGCTGCGTGGGAGTGTGGGTGAAACTCTCACACACAGCGAGTGGTTAGGGTGCGGTAGGTGCTGCTGGGGAGTGTGGGTGAACATCTCTCACACAGCGAGTGGTTAGGGTGTGGTAGGTGCTGCTTGGGAGTGTGGGTCACACTCTCACACTGCGAGTGGTTAGGGTGCGGTAGGTGCTGCTTGGGAGTGTCGGTGAAACTCTCTCACACAGCGAGTGGTTAGGGTGAGGTAGGTACAGCTTGGGAGTGTGGGTGAAACTCTCTCACACAGCGAGTGGTTAGGGTGCGGTAGGTGCTGCTTGGGAGTGTGGGTGAAACTCTCTCACACAGCGAGTGGTTAGGGTGTGGTAGGTGCTGCCTGGGAATGTGGGTGAAAATCTCTCACACAGCGAGTGGTTAGGGTGCGGTAGGTGCTGCGTGGGAGTGTGGGTGAAACTCTCTCACACAGCGAGTGGTTAGGTTGTGGTCGGTGCTGCTTGGGAGTGTGGGTGAAACTCTCTCACACAGCGAGTGGTTAGCGTGAGGTATGTGCTGCTTGGGAGTGTGGGTGAAACTCTCTCACACAGCGAGTGGTTAGGGTGTGGTAGGTGCTGCCTGGGAATGTGGGTGAAAATCTCTCACACAGCGAGTGGTTAGGGTGAGGTAGGTGCTGCTTGGGAGTGTGGGTGAAACTCTCTCACACTGCGAATGGTTAGGGTGCGGTCGGTGCTGCTTGGGAGTGTGGGTGAAACTCTCACACAGCGAGTGGTTAGGGTGCGGTAGGTGCAGCTTGGGAGTGTGGGTGAAACTCTCTCACACAGCGAGTGGTTAGGGTGCGGTAGGTGCTGCTTGGGAGTGTGGGTGAAACTCTCTCACACAGCAAGTGGTTAGGGTGAGGTCGGTGCAGCTTGGCAGTGTGGGTCCAGTCTCTCACACACAGCGAGTGGTTAGGGTGCGGTAGATGCCTCTTGGGAGTGTTGGTCACACTCTCTCACACAGCAAGTGGTTAGGGTGCGGTAGGTGCTGCTTGGGAGTGTGGGTCACACTCTCTCACACAGCGAGTGGTTAGGGTGCGGTAGGTGCTGCTTGGGAGTGTGGGTCACACTCTCTCACATAGCGAGTGGTTAGGGTGCGGTAGGTGCTGCTTGGGAGTGTGGGTGATACTCTCTCACACAGCGAGTGGTTAGGGTGCGGTAGGTGCTGCTTGGGAGTGTGGGTGAAACTCTCTCACACAGCGACTGGTTAGGGTGTGGTCGGTGCTGCTTGGGAGTGAGGGTGAAACTCTCTCACACAGCGAGTGGTTAGGGTGAGGGAGGTACAGCTTGGGAGTGTGGGTCCAGTCTCTCACACACAGCGAGTGGTTAGGGTGTGATAGGTGCTGCGTGGGAGTGTGGGTGAAACTCTCTCACACAGCGAGTGGTTAGCGTGAGGTAGGTGCTGCTTGGGAGTGTGGGTCACACTCTCTCACACAGCGAGTGGTTAGGGTGCGGTCGGTGCTGCTTGGGAGTGTGGGTGAAACTCTCTCACACAGCGAGTGGTGAGGGTGCGGTCGGTGCTGCTTGGGAGTGTGGGTGAAACTCTCTCACACAGCGAGTGGTTAGGGTGCGGTCGGTGCTGCTTGGGAGTGTGGGTGAAACTCTCTCACACAGCGAGTGGTTAGGGTGCGGTAGGTGCTGCTTGGGAGTGTCGGTGAAACTCTCTCACACAGCGAGTGGTTAGGGTGAGGTCGGTACAGCTTGGGAGTGTGGGTCCAGTGTCTCTCACACAGCGAGTGGTTAGGGTGTGATAGGTGCTGCGTGGGAGTGTGGGTGAAACTCTCTCACACAGCGAGTGGTTAGGTTGTGGTCGGTGCTGCTTGGGAGTGTGGGTGAAACTCTCTCTCACAGCGAGTGGTTAGCGTGAGGTAGGTGCTGCTTGGGAGTGTGGGTGAAACTCTCTCACACAGCGAGTGGTTAGGGTCTGGTAGGTGCTGCCTGGGAGTGTGGCTGAAACTCTCTCACACAGCGAGTGGTTAGGGTGAGGTAGGTGCTGCTTGGGAGTGTGGGTGAAACTCTCTCACACTGCGAATGGTTAGGGTGCGGTCGGTGCTGCTTGGGAGTGTGGGTGAAACTCTCACACAGCGAGTGGTTAGGGTGCGGTAGGTGCATCTTGGGAGTGTGGGTGAAACTCTCTCACACAGCGAGTGGTTAGGGTGCGGTAGGTGCTGCTTGGGAGTGTGGGTGAAACTCTCTCACACAGCAAGTGGTTAGGGTGAGGTCGGTGCAGCTTGGCAGTGTGGGTCCAGTCTCTCACACACAGCGAGTGGTTAGGGTGCGGTAGGTGCTGCTTGGGAGTGTGGGTCACACTCTCTCACACAGCGAGTGGTTAGGGTGCGGTAGGTGCTGCTTGGGAGTGTGGGTCACACTCTCTCACACAGCGAGTGGTTAGGGTGCGGTAGGTGCTGCTTGGGAGTGTGGGTCACACTCTCTCACACAGCGAGTGGTTAGGGTGTGTTAGGTGCTGCTTGGGAGTGTGGGTCACACTCTCTCACACAGCGAGTGGTTAGGGTGCGGTAGGTGCTGCTTGGTAGTGTGGGTCACACTCTCTCACACAGCGAGTGGTTAGGGTGCGGTAGGTGCTGCTTGGGAGTGTGGGTCACACTCTCTCACATAGCGAGTGGTTAGGGTGCGGTAGGTGCTGCTTGGGAGTGTGGGTGATACTCTCTCACACAGCGAGTGGTTAGGGTGCGGTAGGTGCTGCTTGGGAGTGTGGGTGAAACTCTCTCACACAGCGACTGGTTAGGGTGTGGTCGGTGCTGCGTGGGAGTGTGGGTGAAACTCTCTCACACAGCGAGTGGTTAGGGTGAGGTAGGTGCTGCGTGGGAGTGTGGGTCCAGTCTCTCACACACAGCGAGTGGTTAGGGTACGGTCGGTGCTGCTTGGGAGTGTGGGTGAAACTCTCTCACACAGCGAGTGGTTAGGGTGTGATAGGTGCTGCGTGGGAGTGTGGGTGAAACTCTCTCACACAGCGAGTGGTTAGGGTGCGGTCGGTGCTGCTTGGGAGTGTGGGTGAAACTCTCTCACACAGCGAGTGGTTAGGGTGCGGTCGGTGCTGCTTGGGAGTGTGGGTGAAACTCTCTCACACAGCGAGTGGTTAGGAAGCGGTCGGTGTTGCTTGGGAGTGTGGGTGAAACTCTCTCACACAGCGAGTGGTTAGGGTGCGGTAGGTGCTGCTTGGGAGTGTGGGTGAAACTCTCTCACACAGCGAGTGGTTAGGGTGCGGTCGGTGCTGCTTGGGAGTGTGGGTGAAACTCACTGACACAGCGAGTGGTTAGGGTGCGGTAGGTGCTGCTTGGGAGTGTGGGTGAAACTCCCTCACAGCGAGTGGTTAGGGTGCGGTAGTTGCTGCTTGGGAGTGTGGGTGAAACTCTCTCACACAGCGAGTGGTTAGGGTGCGGTAGGTGCTGCTTGGGAGTGTGGGTGAAACTCTCTCACACAGCGAGTGGTTAGCGTGAGGCAAGTGCTGCTTGGGAGCGTGGGTGAAACTCTGTCACACAGCGAGTGGTTAGGGTGTGGTAGGTGCTGCCTGGGAGTGTGGGTGAAACACTCTCACACAGCGAGTGGTTAGCGTGAGGTAGGTGCTGCTTGGGAGTGTGGGTGAAACTCTCTCACACAGCGAGTGGTTAGGGTGAGGTAGGTGCTGCTTGGGCGTGTGGGTGAAACTCTCACACAGCGAGTGGTTAGGGTGCGGTCGGTGCTGCTTGGGAGTGTGGGTGAAACTCTCTCACACAGCGAGTGGTTAGGGTGCGGTAGGTGCTGCTTGGGAGTGTGGGTGAAACTCTCTCACACAGCGAGTGGTTAGGGTGAGGTAGGTGCTGCTTGGGAGTGTGGGTGAAACTCTCTCACACAGCGAGTGGTTAGGAAGCGGTCTGTGTTGCTTGGGAGTGTGGGTGAAACTCTCTCACACAGCGAGTGGTTAGGGTGCGGTAGGTGCTGCTTGGGAGTGTGGGTGAAACTCTCTCACACAGCGAGTGGTTAGGGTGCGATCGGTGCTGCTTGGGAGTGTGGGTGAAACTCTCTCACACAGCGAGTGGTTAGGGTGCGGTCGGTGCTGCTTGGGAGTGTGGGTCACACTCTCTCACACAGCGAGTGGTTAGGGTGTGGTAGGTGCGGCTTGGGAGTGTGGGTCACACTCCCTCACACAGCGAGTGGTTAGGGTGCGGTAGGTTCTGCCTGGGAGTGTGGGTGAAACTCTCTCACACAGCGAGTGGTTAGGGTGCGGTAGGTGCTGCTTGGGAGTGTGGGTGAAACTCTCTCACACAGCGAGTGGTTAGGGTGCGGTAGGTGCTGCTTGGGACTGTGGGTGAAACTCTCTCACACGGCGAGTGGTTAGGGTGTGATAGGTGCTGCGTGGGAGTGTGGGTGAAACTCTCACACACAGCGAGTGGTTAGGGTGCGGTAGGTGCTGCTGGGGAGTGTGGGTGAACATCTCTCACACAGCGAGTGGTTAGGGTGTGGTAGGTGCTGCTTGGGAGTGTGGGTCACACTCTCACACTGCGAGTGGTTAGGGTGCGGTAGGTGCTGCTTGGGAGTGTCGGTGAAACTCTCTCACACAGCGAGTGGTTAGGGTGAGGTAGGTACAGCTTGGGAGTGTGGGTCCAGTCTCTCACACAGCGAGTGGTTAGGGTGCGGTCGGTGCTGCGTGGGAGTGTGGGTGAAACTCTCTCACACAGCGAGTGGTTAGGTTGTGGTCGGTGCTGCTTGGGAGTGTGGGTGAAACTCTCTCACACAGCGAGTGGTTAGCGTGAGGTATGTGCTGCTTGGGAGTGTGGGTGAAACTCTCTCACACAGCGAGTGGTTAGGGTGTGGTAGGTGCTGCCTGGGAATGTGGGTGAAAATCTCTCACACAGCGAGTGGTTAGGGTGCGGTAGGTGCTGCGTGGGAGTGTGGGTGAAACTCTCTCACACAGCGAGTGGTTAGGTTGTGGTCGGTGCTGCTTGGGAGTGTGGGTGAAACTCTCTCACACAGCGAGTGGTTAGCGTGAGGTATGTGCTGCTTGGGAGTGTGGGTGAAACTCTCTCACACAGCGAGTGGTTAGGGTGTGGTAGGTGCTGCCTGGGAATGTGGGTGAAAATCTCTCACACAGCGAGTGGTTAGGGTGAGGTAGGTGCTGCTTGGGAGTGTGGGTGAAACTCTCTCACACTGCGAATGGTTAGGGTGCGGTCGGTGCTGCTTGGGAGTGTGGGTGAAACTCTCACACAGCGAGTGGTTAGGGTGCGGTAGGTGCAGCTTGGGAGTGTGGGTGAAACTCTCTCACACAGCGAGTGGTTAGGGTGCGGTAGGTGCTGCTTGGGAGTGTGGGTGAAACTCTCTCACACAGCAAGTGGTTAGGGTGAGGTCGGTGCAGCTTGGCAGTGTGGGTCCAGTCTCTCACACACAGCGAGTGGTTAGGGTGCGGTAGATGCCTCTTGGGAGTGTGGGTCACACTCTCTCACACAGCAAGTGGTTAGGGTGCGGTAGGTGCTGCTTGGGAGTGTGGGTCACACTCTCTCACACAGCGAGTGGTTAGGGTGCGGTAGGTGCTGCTTGGGAGTGTGGGTCACACTCTCTCACATAGCGAGTGGTTAGGGTGCGGTAGGTGCTGCTTGGGAGTGTGGGTGATACTCTCTCACACAGCGAGTGGTTAGGGTGCGGTAGGTGCTGCTTGGGAGTGTGGGTGAAACTCTCTCACACAGCGACTGGTTAGGGTGTGGTCGGTGCTGCTTGGGAGTGAGGGTGAAACTCTCTCACACAGCGAGTGGTTAGGGTGAGGGAGGTACAGCTTGGGAGTGTGGGTCCAGTCTCTCACACACAGCGAGTGGTTAGGGTGTGATAGGTGCTGCGTGGGAGTGTGGGTGAAACTCTCTCACACAGCGAGTGGTTAGCGTGAGGTAGGTGCTGCTTGGGAGTGTGGGTCACACTCTCTCACACAGCGAGTGGTTAGGGTGCGGTCGGTGCTGCTTGGGAGTGTGGGTGAAACTCTCTCACACAGCGAGTGGTTAGGGTGCGGTCGGTGCTGCTTGGGAGTGTGGGTGAAACTCTCTCACACAGCGAGTGGTTAGGAAGCGGTCGGTGTTGCTTGGGAGTGTGGGTGAAACTCTCTCACACAGCGAGTGGTTAGGGTGCGGTAGGTGCTGCTTGGGAGTGTGGGTGAAACTCTCTCACACAGCGAGTGGTTAGGGTGCGGTCGGTGCTGCTTGGGAGTGTGGGTGAAACTCTCACACAGCGAGTGGTTAGGGTGCGGTCGGTGCTGCTTGGGAGTGTGGGTGAATCTCACTGACACAGCGAGTGGTTAGGGTGCGGTAGGTGCTGCTTGGGAGTGTGGGTGAAACTCTCTCACAGCGAGTGGTTAGGGTGCAGTAGTTGCTGCTTGGGAGTGTGGGTGAAACTCTCTCACACAGCGAGTGGTTAGGGTGCGGTAGGTGCTGCTTGGGAGTGTGGGTGAAACTCTGTCACACAGTGAGTGGTTAGGGTGCGGTAGGTGCGGCCTGGGAGTGTGGGTGAAACTCTCTCACACAGCGAGTGGTTAGCGTGAGGTAGGTGCTGCTTGGGAGTGTGGGTGAAACTCTCTCACACAGCGAGTGGTTCGGGTGAGGTAGGTGCTGCTTGGGAGTGTGGGTGAAACTCTCACACAGCGAGTGGTTAGGGTGCGGTCGGTGCTGCTTGGGAGTGTGGGTGAAACTCTCACACAGCGAGTGCTTAGGGTGCGGTAGGTGCAGCTTGGGAGTGTGGGTGAAACTCTCTCACACAGCGAGTGGTTAGGGTGCGGTAGGTGCTGCTTGGGAGTGTGGGTGAAACTCTCTCACACAGCGAGTGGTTAGGGCGAGGTAGGTGCAGCTTGGGAGTGTGGGTCCCGTCTCTCACACACAGCGAGTGGTTAGGGTGCGGTAGGTGCTGCTTGGGAGTGTGGGTCACACTCTCTCACACAGCGAGTGGTTAGGGTGCGGTAGGTGCTGCTTGGGAGTGTGGGTCACACTCTCTCACACAGCGAGTGGTTAGGGTGCGGTAGGTGCTGCTTGGGAGTGTGGGTCACACTCTCTCACAAAGCGAGTGGTTCGGGTGTGGTAGGTGCTGCTTGGGAGTGTGGGTCACACACTCTCACACAGCGACTGGTTAGGGTGTGGTCGGTGCTGCTTGGGAGTGAGGGTGAAACTCTCTCACACAGCGAGTGGTTAGGGTGAGGGAGGTACAGCTTGGGAGTGTGGGTCCAGTCTCTCACACACAGCGAGTGGTTAGGGTGTGATAGGTGCTGCGTGGGAGTGTGGGTGAAACTCTCTCACACAGCGAGTGGTTAGGGTGCGGTCGGTGCTGCTTGGGAGTGTGGGTGAAACTCTCTCACACAGCGAGTGGTTAGGGTGCGGTCGGTGCTGCTTGGGAGTGTGGGTGAAACTCTCTCACACAGCGAGTGGTTAGGAAGCGGTCGGTGTTGCTTGGGAGTGTGGGTGAATCTCTCTCACACAGCGAGTGGTTAGGGTGCGGTAGGTGCTGCTTGGGAGTGTGGGTGAAACTCTCTCACACAGCGAGTGGTTAGGGTGCGGTCGGTGCTGCTTGGGAGTGTGGGTGAAACTCTCACACAGCGAGTGGTTAGGGTGCGGTCGGTGCTGCTTGGGAGTGTGGGTGAATCTCACTGACACAGCGAGTGGTTAGGGTGCAGTAGTTGCTGCTTGGGAGTGTGGGTGAAACTCTCTCACACAGCGAGTGGTTAGGGTGCGGTAGGTGCTGCTTGGGAGTGTGGGTGAAACTCTCTCACACAGCGAGTGGTTAGGGTGCGATCGGTGCTGCTTGGGAGTGTGGGTGAAACTCTCTCACACAGCGAGTGGTTAGGGTGCGGTCGGTGCTGCTTGGGAGTGTGGGTCACACTCTCTCACACAGCGAGTGGTTAGGGTGTGGTAGGTGCGGCTTGGGAGTGTGGGTCACACTCCCTCACACAGCGAGTGGTTAGGGTGCGGTAGGTGCTGCTGGGGAGTGTGGGTGAAACTCTCCCACACGGCGAGTGGTTAGGGTGCGGTAGGTGCTGCTTGGGAGTGTGGGTGAAACTCTCTCACACAGCGAGTGGTTAGGGCGAGGTAGGTGCAGCTTGGGAGTGTGGGTCCCGTCTCTCACACACAGCGAGTGGTTAGGGTGCGGTAGGTGCTGCTTGGGAGTGTGGGTCACACTCTCTCACACAGCGAGTGGTTAGGGTGCGGTAGGTGCTGCTTGGGAGTGTGGGTCACACTCTCTCACACAGCGAGTGGTTAGGGTGCGGTAGGTGCTGCTTGGGAGTGTGGGTCACACTCTCTCACACAGCGAGTGGTTCGGGTGTGGTAGGTGCTGCTTGGGAGTGTGGGTCACACACTCTCACACAGCGAGTGGTTAGGGTGCGGTAGGTGCTGCTTGGGAGTGTGGGTCACACTCTCTCACACAGTGAGTGGTTAGGGTGCGGTAGGTGGTGCTTGGGAGTGTGGGTGATACTCTCTCACACAGCGAGTGGTTAGGGTGCGGTAGGTGCTGCTTGGGAGTGTGGGTGAAACTCTCTCACACAGCGAGTGGTTAGGGTGCGGTAGGTGCTGCTTTGGAGTGTGGGTGAAACTCTCTCACACAGCGAGTGGTTAGGGTGCTGTAGGTGCAGCTTGGGAGTGTGGGTGAAACTCTCTCACACAGTGAGTGGTTAGGGTGCGGTCGGTGCTGCTTGGGAGTGTGGGTGAAACTCTCTCTCACAGCGAGTGGTTAGGGTGTGGTCGGTGCTGCTTGGGAGTGTGGGTGAAACTCCCTCACACAGCGAGTGGTTAGGGTGAGGTAGGTACAGCTTGGGAGTGTGGGTCCAGTCTCTCACACACAGCGAGTGGTTAGGGTGCGGTCGTTGCTGCTTGGGAGTGTGGGTGAAACTCTCTCACACAGCGAGTGGTTAGGGTGCGGTCGGTGCTGCTTGGGAGTGTGGGTGAAACTCTCTCACACAGCGAGTGGTTAGGGTGAGGGAGGTGCTGCTTGGGAGTGTGGGTGAAACTCTCTCACACAGCGAATGGTTAGGGTGCGGTCAGTGCTGCTTGGGAGTGTGGGTGAACCTCTCTGACACAGCGAGTGGTTAGGGTGCGGTAGGTGCCGCTTGGGAGTGTGGGTCACACTCTCTCACACAGCGAGTGGTTAGGGTGCTGCTTGGGACTGTGGGTGATACTCTCTCACACAGCGAGTGGTTAGGGTGCGGTAGGTGCTGCTTGGGAGTGTGGGTGAAACTCTCTCACACAGCGAGTGGTTAGGGTGCGGTAGGTGCAGCTTGGGAGTGTGGGCGAAACTCCCTCACACAGCGAGTGGTTAGGGTGCGGTAGGTGCTGCTTGGGAGTGTGGGTGAAACTCTCTCACACAGTGAGTGGTTAGGGTGCGGTCGGTGCTGCTTGGGAGTGTGGGTGAAACTCTCTCACACAGCGAGTGGTTAGGGTGCGGTCGGTGCTGCTTGGGAATGTGGGTGAAACTCTCTGACACAGCGAGTGGTTAGGGTGCGGTAGGTGCTGCTTGGGAGTGTGGGGCAAACTCTCTCACACAGTGAGTGGTTAGGGTGCGGTCGGTGCTGCTTGGGAGTGTGGGTGAAACTCTCACACAGCGCGTGGTTAGGGTGTGCTAGGTGCTGCTTGGGAGTGTGGGTGAAACTCTCACACAGCGAGTGGTTAGGGTGCGGTAGGTGCTGCTTGGGAGTGTGAGTGAAACTCTCTCACACAGCGAGTGGTTAGGGTGCGGTAGGTGCTGCTTGGGAGTGTGGGTGAAACTCTCACACAGCGAGTGGTTAGGGTGCGGTAGGTGCTGCTTGGGAGTGTGGGTGAAACTCTCTCACAGTGAGTGGTTAGGGTGCGGTCGGTGCTGCTTGGGAGTATGGGTGAAACTCTCACACACAGCGAGTGGTTACGGTGCGGTCGGTGCTGCTTGGGAGTGTGGGTGAAACTCTCTCACACAGCGAGTGGTTAGGGTGCGGTAGGTGCTGCCTGGGAGTGTGGGTGAAACTCTCTCATACAGCGAGTGGTTAGGGTGAGGTGGGTGCTGCCTGGGAGTGTGGGTGAAACTCTCTCACACAGCGAGTGGTTAGGGTGCGGTAGGTGCTGCTGGGGAGTGTGGGTGAAACTCTCTCACACAGCGAGTGGTTAGGGTGCGCTAGGTGCTGCCTGGGAGTGTGGGTGAAACTCTCACACAGCGAGTGGTTAGGTTGCGGGAGGTGCTGCTGGGGAGTGTGGGTGAAACTCTCTCACACACAGCGAGTGGTTAGGGTGCGGAAGGTGCTGCTTGGGAGTGTGGGTGAAACTCTCTCACACACAGCGAGTGGTTAGGGTGCGGAAGGTGCTGCTTGGGAGTGTGGGTGAAACTCTCTCACACACAGCGAGTGGTTAGGGTGCGGAAGGTGCTGCTTGGGAGTGTGGGTGAAACTCTCCCACACGGCGAGTGGTTAGGGTGCGGTAGGTGCTGCCTGGGAGTGTGGGTGAAACTCTCTCACACGGCGAGTGGTTCGGGTGTGATAGGTGCTGCATGGGAGTGTGGGTGAAACTCTCACACACAGCGAGTGGTTAGGGTGCGGTAGGTGCTGCTTGGGAGTGTGGGTGAACATCTCTCACACAGCGAGTGGTTAGGGTGCGGTAGGTGCTGCTTGGGAGTGTGGGTGAAACTCTCTCACACGGCGAGTGGTTCGGGTGTGATAGGTGCTGCATGGGAGTGTGGGTGAAACTCACACACATCGAGTGGTTAGGGTGCGGTAGGTGCTGCTGGGGAGTGTGGGTAAAACTCTCACACACAGCGAGTGGTTAGGGAGCGGTAGGTGCTGCTGGGGAGTGTGGGTGAAACTCTCTCACACAGCGGGTGGTTAGGGTGCGGTAGGTGCTGCTTGGGAGTGTGGGTGAAACTCTCTCTCACAGCGAGTGGTTAGGGTGTGGTCGGTGCTGCTTGGGGGTGTGGGTGAAACTCTCTCACACAGCGAGTGGTTAGCGTGAGGTAGGTGCTGCTTGGGAGTGTGGATGAAACTCTCTCACACAGCGAGTGGTTATGGTGTGGTAGGTGCTGCCTGGGAGTGTGGGTGAAACTCTCTCACACAGCGAGTGGTTAGCGTGAGGTAGGTGCTGCATGGGAGTGTGGGTGAAACGCTCTCACACAGCGAGTGGTTAGGGTGAGGTAGGTGCTGCTTGGGAGTGTGGGTGAAACTCTCTCACACAGCGAATGGTTAGGGTGCGGTCAGTGCTGCTTGGGAGTGTGGGTGAAACTCTCTCACACAGCGAGTGGTTAGGGTGCGGTCAGTGCTGCTTGGGAGTGTGGGTGAAACTCTCTCACACAGCGAGTGGTTAGGGTGAGGTAGGTGCTGCTTGGGAGTGTGGGTGAAACTCTCTCACACTGCGAATGGTTAGGGTGCGGTCGGTGCTGCTTGGGAGTGTGGGTGAAATTCTCACACAGCGAGAGGTTAGGGTGCGGTAGGTGCAGCTTGGGAGTGTGGGTGAAACTCTCTCACACAGCGAGTGGTTAGGGTGCGGTAGGTGCTGCTTGGGAGTGTGGGTGAAACTCTCTCACACAGCAAGTGGTTAGGGTGAGGTCGGTGCAGCTTGGCAGTGTGGGTCCAGTCTCTCACACACAGCGAGTGGTTAGGGTGCGGTAGATGCTGCTTGGGAGTGTGGGTCACACTCTCTCACACAGCGAGTGGTTAGGGTGCGGTAGGTGCTGCTTGGGAGTGTGGGTCACACTCTCTCACACAGCGAGTGGTTAGGGTGTGGTAGGTGCTGCTTGGGAGTGTGGGTCACACTCTCTCACATAGCGAGTGGTTAGGGAGCGGTAGGTGCTGCTTGGGAGTGTGGGTGATACTCTCTCACACAGCGAGTGGTTAGGGTGCGGTAGGTGCTGCTTGGGAGTGTGGGTGAAACTCTCTCACACAGCGACTGGTTAGGGTGTGGTCGGTGCTGCTTGGGAGTGAGGGTGAAACTCTCTCACACAGCGAGTGGTTAGGGTGAGGGAGGTACAGCTTGGGAGTGTGGGTCCAGTCTCTCACACACAGCGAGTGGTTAGGGTGTGATAGGTGCTGTGTGGGAGTGTGGGTGAAACTCTCTCACACAGCGAGTGGTTATGGTGCGGTCGGTGCTGCTTGGGAGTGTGGGTGAAACTCTCTCACACAGCGAGTGGTTAGGGTGCGGTCGGTGCTGCTTGGGAGTGTGGGTGAAACTCTCTCACACAGCGAGTGGTTAGGAAGCGGTCGGTGTTGCTTGGGAGTGTGGGTGAAACTCTCTCACACAGCGAGTGGTTAGGGTGCGGTAGGTGCTGCTTGGGAGTGTGGGTGAAACTCTCTCACACAGCGAGTGGTTAGGGTGCGGTCGGTGCTGCTTGGGAGTGTGGGTGAAACTCTCACACAGCGAGTGGTTAGGGTGCGGTCGGTGCTGCTTGGGAGTGTGGGTGAAACTCACTGACACAGCGAGTGGTTAGGGTGCGGTAGGTGCTGCTTGGGAGTGTGGGTGAAACTCTCTCACAGCGAGTGGTTAGGGTGCAGTACTTGCTGCTTGGGAGTGTGGGTGAAACTCTCTCACACAGCGAGTGGTTAGGGTGCGGTAGGTGCTGCTTGGGAGTGTGGGTGAAACTCTCCCACACGGCGAGTGGTTAGGGTGCGGTAGGTGCTGCCTGGGAGTGTGGGTGAAACTCTCACACACAGCGAGTGGTTAGGGTGCGGTAGGTGCTGCTTGGGAGTGTGGGTGAAACTCTCACACAGCGTGTGGTTAGGGTGCGGTAGGTGCAGCTTGGGAGTGTGGGTGAAACTCTCTCACACAGCGAGTGGTTAGGGTGCGGTAGGTGCTGCTTGGGAGTGTGGGTGAAACTCTCTCACACAGCGAGTGGTTAGGGCGAGGTAGGTGCAGCTTGGGAGTGTGGGTCCCGTCTCTCACACACAGCGAGTGGTTAGGGTGCGGTAGGTGCTGCTTGGGAGTGTGGGTCACACTCTCTCACACAGCGAGTGGTTAGGGTGCGGTAGGTGCTGCTTGGGAGTGTGGGTCACACTCTCTCACACAGCGAGTGGTTAGGGTGCGGTAGGTGCTGCTTGGGAGTGTGGGTGATACTCTCTCACACAGCGAGTGGTTAGGGTGCGGTAGGTGCTGCTTGGGAGTGTGGGTGAAACTCTCTCACACAGCGAGTTGTTAGGGTGCGGTAGGTGCTGCTTTGGAGTGTGGGTGAAACTCTCTCACACAGCGAGTGGTTAGGGTGCAGTAGGTGCAGCTTGGGAGTGTGGGTGAAACTCTCTCACACAGCGAGTGGTTAGGGTGCGGTCGGTGCTGCTTGGGAGTGTGGGTGAAACTCTCTCTCACAGCGAGTGGTTAGGGTGTGGTCGGTGCTGCTTGGGAGTGTGGGTGAAACTCTCTCACACAGCGAGTGGTTAGGGTGAGGTAGGTACAGCTTGGGAGTGTGGGTCCAGTCTCTCACACACAGCGAGTGGTTAGGGTGTGATAGGTGCTGCGTGGGAGTGTGGGTGAAACTCTCTCACACAGCGAGTGGTTAGGGTGCGGTCGTTGCTGCTTGGGAGTGTGGGTGAAACTCTCTCACACAGCGAGTGGTTAGGGTGCGGTCGGTGCTGCTTGGGAGTGTGGGTGAAACTCTCTCACACAGCGAGTGGTTAGGGTGAGGGAGGTGTTGCTTGGGAGTGTGGGTGAAACTCTCTCACACAGCGAATGGTTAGGGTGCGGTCAGTGCTGCTTGGGAGTGTGGGTGAAACTCTCTGACACAGCGACTGGTTAGGGTGCGGTAGGTGCTGCTTGGGAGTGTGGGTCACACTCTCTCACACAGCGAGTGGTTAGGGTGCTGCTTGGGACTGTGGGTGATACTCTCTCACACAGCGAGTGGTTAGGGTGCGGTAGGTGCTGCTTGGGAGTGTGGGTGAAACTCTCTCACACAGCGAGTGGTTAGGGTGCGGTAGGTGCAGCGTGGGAGTGTGGGTGATACTCCCTCACACAGCGAGTGGTTAGGGTGCGGTAGGTGCTGCTTGGAAGTGTGGGTGAAACTCTCTCACACAGTGAGTGGTTAGGGTGCGGTCGGTGCTGCTTGGGAGTGTGGGTGAAACTCTCTCACACAGCGAGTGGTTAGGGTGCGGTCGGTGCTGCTTGGGAGTGTGGGTGAAACTCTCTGACACAGCGAGTGGTTAGGGTGCGGTAGGTGCTGCTTGGGAGTGTGGGTGAAACTCTCTCACAGTGAGTGGTTAGGGTGCGGTCGGTGCTGCTTGGGAGTATGGGTGAAACTCACACACAGCGAGTGGTGAGGGTGCGGTCGGTGCTGCTTGGGAGTGTGGGTGAAACTCTCTCACACAGCGAGTGGTTAGGTTGCGGTCGGTGCTGCTTGGGAGTGTGGGTGAAACTCTCTGACACAGCGAGTGGTTAGGGTGCGGTAGGTGCTGCTTGAGAGTGTGGGGGAAACTCTCTCACACAGTGAGTGGTTAGGGTGCGGTCGGTGCTGCTTGGGAGTGTGGGTGAAACTCTCACACAGCGCGTGGTTAGGGTGTGCTAGGTGCTGCTTGGGAGTGTGGGTGAAACTCTCACACAGCGAGTGGTTAGGGTGCGGTAGGTGCTGCTTGGGAGTGTGAGTGAAACTCTCTCACACAGCGAGTGGTTAGGGTGCGGTAGGTGCTGCTTGGGAGTGTGGGTGAAACTCTCACACAGCGAGTGGTTAGGGTGCGGTAGGTGCTGCTTGGGAGTGTGGGTGAAACTCTCTCACAGTGAGTGGTTAGGGTGCGGTAGGTGCAGCTTGGGAGTGTGGGCGAAACTCTCTCATACAGCGAGTGGTTAGGGTGAGGTGGGTGCTGCCTGGGAGTGTGGGTGAAACTCTCTCACACAGCGAGTGGTTAGGGTGCGGTAGGTGCTGCTGGGGAGTGTGGGTGAAACTCTCTCACACAGCGAGTGGTTAGGGTGCGCTAGGTGCTGCCTGGGAGTGTGGGTGAATCTCTCACACAGCGAGTGGTTAGGTTGCGGGAGGTGCTGCTGGGGAGTGTGGGTGAAAATCTCTCACACACAGCGAGTGGTTAGGGTGCGGAAGGTGCTGCTTGGGAGTGTGGGTGAAACTCTCTCACACACAGCGAGTGGTTAGGGTGCGGAAGGTGCTGCTTGGGAGTGTGGGTGAAACTCTCTCACACACAGCGAGTGGTTAGGGTGCGGAAGGTGCTGCTTGGGAGTGTGGGTGAAACTCTCCCACACGGCGAGTGGTTAGGGTGCGGTAGGTGCTGCCTGGGAGTGTGGGTGAAACTCTCACACACAGCGAGTGGTTAGGGTGCGGTAGGTGCTGCTTGGGAGTGTGGGTGAACATCTCTCACAGAGCGAGTGGTTAGGGTGCGGTAGGTGCTGCTTGGGAGTGTGGGTGAAACTCTCTCACACGGCGAGTGGTTCGGGTGTGATAGGTGCTGCATGGGAGTGTGGGTGAAACTCACACACAGCGAGTGGTTAGGGTGCGGTAGGTGCTGCTGGGGAGTGTGGGTGAAACTCTCTCACACAGCGGGTGGTTAGGGTGCGGTAGGTGCTGCTTGGGAGTGTGGGTGAAACTCTCTCTCACAGCGAGTGGTTAGGGTGTGGTCGGTGCTGCTTGGGGGTGTGGGTGAAACTCTCTCACACAGCGAGTGGTTAGCGTGAGGTAGGTGCTGCTTGGGAGTGTGGATGAAACTCTCTCACACAGCGAGTGGTTATGGTGTGGTAGGTGCTGCCTGGGAGTGTGGGTGAAACTCTCTCACACAGCGAGTGGTTAGCGTGAGGTAGGTGCTGCATGGGAGTGTGGGTGAAACGCTCTCACACAGCGAGTGGTTAGGGTGAGGTAGGTGCTGCTTGGGAGTGTGGGTGAAACTCTCTCACACAGCGAATGGTGAGGGTGCGGTCAGTGCTGCTTGGGAGTGTGGGTGAAACTCTCTCACACAGCGAGTGGTTAGGGTGAGGTAGGTGCTGCTTGGGAGTGTGGGTGAAACTCTCTCACACTGCGAATGGTTAGGGTGCGGTCGGTGCTGCTTGGGAGTGTGGGTGAAATTCTCACACAGCGAGAGGTTAGGGTGCGGTAGGTGCAGCTTGGGAGTGTGGGTGAAACTCTCTCACACAGCGAGTGGTTAGGGTGCGGTAGGTGCTGCTTGGGAGTGTGGGTGAAACTCTCTCACACAGCAAGTGGTTCAGGTGAGGTCGGTGCAGCTTGGCAGTGTGGGTCCAGTCTCTCACACACAGCGAGTGGTTAGGGTGCGGTAGATGCTGCTTGGGAGTGTGGGTCACACTCTCTCACACAGCGAGTGGTTAGGGTGCGGTAGGTGCTGCTTGGGAGTGTGGGTCACACTCTCTCACACAGCGAGTGGTTAGGGTGCGGTAGGTGCTGCTTGGGAGTGTGGGTCACACTCTCTCACATAGCGAGTGGTTAGGGAGCGGTAGGTGCTGCTTGGGAGTGTGGGTGATACTCTCTCACACAGCGAGTGGTTAGGGTGCGGTAGGTGCTGCTTGGGAGTGTGGGTGAAACTCTCTCACACAGCGACTGGTTAGGGTGTGGTCGGTGCTGCTTGGGAGTGAGGGTGAAACTCTCTCACACAGCGAGTGGTTAGGGTGAGGTAGGTACAGCTTGGGAGTGTGGGTCCAGTCTCTCACACACAGCGAGTGGTTAGGGTGTGATAGGTGCTGCGTGGGAGTGTGGGTGAAACTCTCTCACACAGCGAGTGGTTATAGAACATAGAACATAGAACATTGCAGCGCAGAACAGGCCCTTCGGCCCACGATGTTGCACCGACCAGTTAAAAAAAAAACTGTGACCCTCCAACCTAAACCAATTTCTTTTCGTCCATGAACCTATCTACGGATCTCTTAAACGCCCCCAAACTAGGCGCATTTACTACTGATGCTGGCAGGGCATTCCAATCCCTCACCACCCTCTGGGTAAAGAACCTACCCCTGACATCGGTTCTATAACTACCCCCCCTCAATTTAAAGCCATGCCCCCTCGTGCTGGATTTCTCCATCAGAGGAAAAAGGCTATCACTATCCACCCTATCTAAACCACTAATCATCTTATATGTTTCAATAAGATCCCCTCTTAG
Source organism: Mustelus asterias (assembly GCF_964213995.1). Classification (NCBI taxonomy): domain Eukaryota; kingdom Metazoa; phylum Chordata; class Chondrichthyes; order Carcharhiniformes; family Triakidae; genus Mustelus; species Mustelus asterias. Next base: position 224,847 of record NW_027590325.1, on the reverse strand, counting down.
CCGCCGCCTTTCCAGCGAAAACAATCCCAAATCCCTCAGCCTCTCCTCATAGGATCTCCCCTCCATACCAGGCAACATCCTGGTAAACCTCCTCTGCACCCTCTCCAAAGCCTCCACATCCTTCCTGTAATGTGGGGACCAGAACTGCACACAGTACTCCAAGTGCGGCCGCACCAGAGTTGTGTACAGTTGCAACATAACGCTACGACTCCTAAATTCAATCCCCCTACCAATAAACGCCAAGACACCATATGCCTTCTTAACAACCTTATCTACTTGATTCCCAACTTTCAGGGATCTATGCACACATACACCTAGATCCCTCTGCTCCTCCACACTATTCAAAGTCCTCCCGTTAGCCCTATATTCAACACATCTGTTATTCCTACCAAAGTGAATTACCTCACACTTCTCCGCATTAAACTCCATCCGCGGTCGGTGCTGCTTGGGAGTGTGGGTGAAACTCTCTCACACAGCGAGTGGTTAGGGTGCGGTCGGTGCTGCTTGGGAGTGTGGGTGAAACTCTCTCACACAGCGAGTGGTTAGGAAGCGGTCGGTGTTGCTTGGGAGTGTGGGTGAAACTCTCTCACACAGCGAGTGGTTAGGGTGCGGTAGGTGCTGCTTGGGAGTGTGGGTGAAACTCTCTCACACAGCGAGTGGTTAGGGTGCGGTCGGTGCTGCTTGGGAGTGTGGGTGAAACTCTCACACAGCCAGTGGTTAGGGTGCGGTAGGTGCTGCCTGGGAGTGTGGGTGAAACTCTCTCACACAGCGAGTGGTTAGGGTGCGGTAGGTGCTGCCTGGGAGTGTGGGCGAAACTCTCTCACACAGCGAGTGGTTAGCGTGAGGTAGGTGCTGCTTGGGAGTGTGGGTGAAACTCTCTCACACAGCGAGTGGTTAGGGTGAGGTAGGTGCTGCTTGGGAGTGTGGGTGAAACTCTCACACAGCGAGTGGTTAGGGTGCGGTCGGTGCTGCTTGGGAGTGTGGGTGAAACTCTCACACAGCGTGTGCTTAGGGTGCGGTAGGTGCAGCTTGGGAGTGTGGGTGAAACTCTCTCACACAGCGAGTGGTTAGGGTGCGGTAGGTGCTGCTTGGGAGTGTGGGTGAAACTCTCTCACACAGCGAGAGGTTAGGGCGAGGTAGGTGCAGCTTGGGAGTGTGGGTCCCGTCTCTCACACACAGCGAGTGGTTAGGGTGCGGTAGGTGCTGCTTGGGAGTGTGGGTCACACTCTCTCACACAGCGAGTGGTTAGGGTGCGGTAGGTGCTGCTTGGGAGTGTGGGTCACACTCTCTCACACAGCGAGTGGTTAGGGTGCGGTAGGTGCTGCTTGGGAGTGTGGGTCACACTCTCTCACACAGCGAGTGGTTCGGGTGTGGTAGGTGCTGCTTGGGAGTGTGGGTCACACACTCTCACACAGCGAGTGGTTAGGGTGCGGTAGGTGCTGCTTGGGAGTGTGGGTCACACTCTCTCACACAGCGAGTGGTTAGGGTGCGGTAGGTGCTGCTTGGGAGTGTGGGTGAAACTCTCTCTCACAGCGAGTGGTTAGGGTGTGGTCGGTGCTGCTTGGGAGTGTGGGTGAAACTCTCTCACACAGCGAGTGGTTAGGGTGAGGTAGGTACAGCTTGGGAGTGTGGGTCCAGTCTCTCACACACAGCGAGTGGTTAGGGTGTGATAGGTGCTGCGTGGGAGTGTGGGTGAAACTCTCTCACACAGCGAGTGGTTAGGGTGCGGTCGTTGCTGCTTGGGAGTGTGGGTGAAACTCTCTCACACAGCGAGTGGTTAGGGTGCGGTCGGTGCTGCTTGGGAGTGTGGGTGAAACTCTCTCACACAGCGAGTGGTTAGGGTGAGGGAGGTGCTGCTTGGGAGTGTGGGTGAAACTCTCTCACACAGCGAATGGTTAGGGTGCGGTCAGTGCTGCTTGGGAGTGTGGGTGAAACTCTCTGACACAGCGAGTGGTTAGGGTGCGGTAGGTGCTGCTTGGGAGTGTGGGTCACACTCTCTCACACAGCGAGTGGTTAGGGTGCTGCTTGGGACTGTGGGTGATACTCTCTCACACAGCGAGTGGTTAGGGTGCGGTAGGTGCTGCTTGGGAGTGTGGGTGAAACTCTCTCACACAGCGAGTGGTTAGGGTGCGGTAGGTGCAGCTTGGGAGTGTGGGTGAAACTCCCTCACAGAGCGAGTGGTTAGGGTGCGGTAGGTGCTGCTTGGAAGTGTGGGTGAAACTCTCTCACACAGTGAGTGGTTAGGGTGCGGTCGGTGCTGCTTGGGAGTGTGGGTGAAACTCTCTCACACAGCGAGTGGTTAGGGTGCGGTCGGTGCTGCTTGGGAGTGTGGGTGAAACTCTCTGACACAGCGAGTGGTTAGGGTGCGGTAGGTGCTGCTTGGGAGTGTGGGTGAAACTCTCTCACAGTGAGTGGTTAGGGTGCGGTCGGTGCTGCTTGGGAGTATGGGTGAAACTCTCACACACAGCGAGTGGTTAGGGTGCGGTCGGTGCTGCTTGGGAGTGTGGGTGAAACTCTCTGACACAGCGAGTGGTTAGGGTGCGGTCGGTGCTGCTTGGGAGTGTGGGGGAAACTCTCTCACACAGTGAGTGGTTAGGGTGCGGTCGGTGCTGCTTGGGAGTGTGGGTGAAACTCTCACACAGCGCGTGGTTAGGGTGTGCTAGGTGCTGCTTGGGAGTGTGGGTGAAACTCTCACACAGCGAGTGGTTAGGGTGCGGTAGGTGCTGCTTGGGAGTGTGAGTTAAACTCTCTCACACAGCGAGTGGTTAGGGTGCGGTAGGTGCTGCTTGGGAGTGTGGGTGAAACTCTCACACAGCGAGTGGTTAGGGTGCGGTAGGTGCTGCTTGGGAGTGTGGGTGAAACTCTCTCACAGTGAGTGGTTAGGGTGCGGTCGGTGCTGCTTGGGAGTATGGGTGAAACTCTCACACACAGCGAGTGGTTAGGGTGCGGTCGGTGCTGCTTGGGAGTGTGGGTGAAACTCTCTCACACAGCGAGTGTTTAGGGTGCGGTAGGTGCTGCCTGGGAGTGTGGGTGAAACTCTCTCATACAGCGAGTGGTTAGGGTGAGGTGGGTGCTGCCTGGGAGTGTGGGTGAAACTCTCTCACACTGCGAGTGGTTAGGGTGCGGTAGGTGCTGCTGGGGAGTGTGGGTGAAACTCTCTCACACAGCGAGTGGTTAGGGTGCGCTAGGTGCTGCCTGGGAGTGTGGGTGAAACTCTCACACAGCGAGTGGTTAGGGTGCGGTAGGTGCTGCTGGGGACTGTGGGTGAAAATCTCTCACACACAGCGAGTGGTTAGGGTGCGGAAGGTGCTGCTTGGGAGTGTGGGTGAAACTCTCTCACACACAGCGAGTGGTTAGGGTGCGGAAGGTGCTGCTTGGGAGTGTGGGTGAAACTCTCTCACACACAGCGAGTGGTTAGGGTGCGGAAGGTGCTGCTTGGGAGTATGGGTGAAACTCTCCCACACGGCGAGTGGTTAGGGTGCGGTAGGTGCTGCCTGGGAGTGTGGGTGAAACTCTCACACACAGCGAGTGGTTAGGGGGCGGTAGGTGCTGCTTGGGAGTGTGGGTGAACATCTCTCACACAGCGAGTGGTTAGGGTGCGGTAGGTGCTGCTTGGGAGTGTGGGTGAAACTCTCTCACACGGCGAGTGGTTCGGGTGTGATAGGTGCTGCTGGGGAGTGTGGGTGAAACTCTCTCACACAGCGGGTGGTTAGGGTGCGGTAGGTGCTGCATGGGAGTGTGGGTGAAACTCACACACATCGAGTGGTTAGGGTGCGGTAGGTGCTGCTGGGGAGTGTGGGTAAAACTCTCACACACAGCGAGTGGTTAGGGTGCGGTAGGTGCTGCTGGGGAGTGTGGGTGAAACTCTCTCACACAGCGGGTGGTTAGGGTGCGGTAGGTGCTGCTTGGGAGTGTGGGTGAAACTCTCTCTCACAGCGAGTGGTTAGGGTGTGGTCGGTGCTGCTTGGGGGTGTGGGTGAAACTCTCTCACACAGCGAGTGGTTAGCGTGAGGTAGGTGCTGCTTGGGAGTGTGGATGAAACTCTCTCACACAGCGAGTGGTTATGGTGTGGTAGGTGCTGCCTGGGAGTGTGGGTGAAAGTATCTCACACAGCGAGTGGTTAGCGTGAGGTAGGTGCTGCATGGGAGTGTGGGTGAAACGCTCTCACACAGCGAGTGGTTAGGGTGAGGTAGGTGCTGCTTGGGAGTGTGGGTGAAACTCTCTCACACAGCGAATGGTTAGGGTGCGGTCAGTGCTGCTTGGGAGTGTGGGTGAAACTCTCTCACACAGCGAGTGGTTAGGGTGAGGTAGGTGCTGCTTGGGAGTGTGGGTGAAACTCTCTCACACTGCGAATGGTTAGGGTGCGGTCGGTGCTGCTTGGGAGTGTGGGTGAAATTCTCACACAGCGAGAGGTTAGGGTGCGGTAGGTGCAGCTTGGGAGTGTGGGTGAAACTCTCTCACACAGCGAGTGGTTAGGGTGCGGTAGGTGCTGCTTGGGAGTGTGGGTGAAACTCTCTCACACAGCAAGTGGTTCAGGTGAGGTCGGTGCAGCTTGGCAGTGTGGGTCCAGTCTCTCACACACAGCGAGTGGTTAGGGTGCGGTAGATGCTGCTTGGGAGTGTGGGTCACACTCTCTCACACAGCGAGTGGTTAGGGTGCGGTAGGTGCTGCTTGGGAGTGTGGGTCACACTCTCTCACACAGCGAGTGGTTAGGGTGCGGTAGGTGCTGCTTGGGAGTGTGGGTCACACTCTCTCACATAGCGAGTGGTTATGGAGCGGTAGGTGCTGCTTGGGAGTGTTGGTGATACTCTCTCACACAGCGAGTGGTTAGGGTGCGGTAGGTGCTGCTTGGGAGTGTGGGTGAAACTCTCTCACACAGCGACTGGTTAGGGTGTGGTCGGTGCTGCTTGGGAGTGAGGGTGAAACTCTCTCACACAGCGAGTGGTTAGGGTGAGGGAGGTACAGCTTGGGAGTGTGGGTCCAGTCTCTCACACACACCGAGTGGTTAGGGTGTGATAGGTGCTGCGTGGGAGTGTGGGTGAAACTCTCTCACACAGCGAGTGGTTATAGAACATAGAACATAGAACATTGCAGCGCAGAACAGGCCCTTCGGCCCACGATGTTGCACCGACCAGTTAAAAAAAAAACTGTGACCCTCCAACCTAAACCAATTTCTTTTCGTCCATGAACCTATCTACGGATCTCTTAAACGCCCCCAAACTAGGCGCATTTACTACTGATGCTGGCAGGGCATTCCAATCCCTCACCACCCTCTGGGTAAAGAACCTACCCCTGACATCGGTTCTATAACTACCCCCCCTCAATTTAAAGCCATGCCCCCTCGTGCTGGATTTCTCCATCAGAGGAAAAAGGCTATCACTATCCACCCTATCTAAACCTCGAATCATCTTATATGTTTCAATAAGATCCCCTCTTAGCCGCCGCCTTTCCAGCGAAAACAATCCCAAATCCCTCAGCCTCTCCTCATAGGATCTCCCCTCCATAACCAGGCAACATCCTGGTAAACCTCCTCTGCACCCTCTCCAAAGCCTCCACATCCTTCCTGTAATGTGGGGACCAGAACTGCACACAGTACTCCAAGTGCGGCCGCACCAGAGTTGTGTACAGTTGCAACATAACGCTACGACTCCTAAATTCAATCCCCCTACCAATAAACGCCAAGACACCATATGCCTTCTTAACAACCTTATCTACTTGATTCCCAACTTTCAGGGATCTATGCACACATACACCTAGATCCCTCTGCTCCTCCACACTATTCAAAGTCCTCCCGTTAGCCCTATATTCAACACATCTGTTATTCCTACCAAAGTGAATTACCTCACACTTCTCCGCATTAAACTCCATCCGCGGTCGGTGCTGCTTGGGAGTGTGGGTGAAACTCTCTCACACAGCGAGTGGTTAGGGTGCGGTCGGTGCTGCTTGGGAGTGTGGGTGAAACTCTCTCACACAGCGAGTGGTTAGGAAGCGGTCGGTGTTGCTTGGGAGTGTGGGTGAAACTCTCTCACACAGCGAGTGGTTAGGGTGCGGTAGGTGCTGCTTGGGAGTGTGGGTGAAACTCTCTCACACAGCGAGTGGTTAGGGTGCGGTCGGTGCTGCTTGGGAGTGTGGGTGAAACTCTCACACAGCGAGTGGTTAGGGTGCGGTCGGTGCTGCTTGGGAGTGTGGGTGAAACTCACTGACACAGCGAGTGGTTAGGGTGCGGTAGGTGCTGCTTGGGAGTGTGGGTGAAACTCTCTCACAGCGAGTGGTTAGGGTGCAGTAGTTGCTGCTTGGGAGTGTGGGTGAAACTCTCTCACACAGCGAGTGGTTAGGGTGCGGTAGGTGCTGCTTGGGAGTGTGGGTGAAACTCTGTCACACAGCGAGTGGTTAGGGTGCGGTAGGTGCTGCCTGGGAGTGTGGGTGAAACTCTCTCACACAGCGAGTGGTTAGGGTGCGGTAGGTGCTGCCTGGGAGTGTGGGTGAAACTCTCTCACACAGCGAGTGGTTAGCGTGAGGTAGGTGCTGCTTGGGAGTGTGGGTGAAACTCTCTCACACAGCGAGTGGTTAGGGTGAGGTAGGTGCTGCTTGGGAGTGTGGGTGAAACTCTCACACAGCGAGTGGATTGGGTGCGGTCGGTGCTGCTTGGGAGTGTGGGTGAAACTCTCACACAGCGTGTGCTAAGGGTGCGGTAGGTGCAGCTTGGGAGTGTGGGTGAAACTCTCTCACACAGCGAGTGGTTAGGGTGCGGTAGGTGCTGCTTGGGAGTGTGGGTGAAACTCTCTCACACAGCGAGTGGTTAGGGCGAGGTAGGTGCAGCTTGGGAGTGTGGGTCCCGTCTCTCACACACAGCGAGTGGTTAGGGTGCGGTAGGTGCTGCTTGGGAGTGTGGGTCACACTCTCTCACACAGCGAGTGGTTAGGGTGCGGTAGGTGCTGCTTCGGAGTGTGGGTCACACTCTCTCACACAGCGAGTGGTTAGGGTGCGGTAGGTGCTGCTTGGGAGTGTGGGTCACACTCACTCACACAGCGAGTGGTTCGGGTGTGGTAGGTGCTGCTTGGGAGTGTGGGTCACACACTCTCACACAGCGAGTGGTTAGGGTGCGGTAGGTGCTGCTTGGGAGTGTGGGTCACACTCTCTCACACAGCAAGTGGTTAGGGTGCGGTAGGTGCTGCTTGGGAGTGTGGGTGATACTCTCTCACACAGCGAGTGGTTAGGGTGCGGTAGGTGCTGCTTGGGAGTGTGGGTGAAACTCTCTCACACAGCGAGTGGTTAGGGTGCGGTAGGTGCTGCTTTGGAGTGTGGGTGAAACTCTCTCACACAGCGAGTGGTTAGGGTGCAGTAGGTGCAGCTTGGGAGTGTGGGTGAAACTCTCTCACACAGCGAGTGGTTAGGGTGCGGTCGGTGCTGCTTGGGAGTGTGGGTGAAACTCTCTCTCACAGCGAGTGGTTAGGGTGTGGTCGGTGCTGCTTGGGAGTGTGGGTGAAACTCTCTCACACAGCGAGTGGTTAGGGTGAGGTAGGTACAGCTTGGGAGTGTGGGTCCAGTCTCTCACACACAGCGAGTGGTTAGGGTGTGATAGGTGCTGCGTGGGAGTGTGGGTGAAACTCTCTCACACAGCGAGTGGTTAGGGTGAGGTAGGTGCTGTTTGGGAGTGTGGGTGAAACTCTCTCACACAGCGAGTGGTTAGGGTGCGGTCGTTGCTGCTTGGGAGTGTGGGTGAAACTCTCTCACACAGCGAGTGGTTAGGGTGCGGTCGGTGCTGCTTGGGAGTGTTGGTGAAACTCTCTCACACAGCGAGTGGTTAGGGTGAGGGAGGTGCTGCTTGGGAGTGTGGGTGAAACTCTCTCACACAGCGAATGGTTAGGGTGCGGTCAGTGCTGCTTGGGAGTGTGGGTGAAACTCTCTGACACAGCGAGTGGTTAGGGTGCGGTAGGTGCTGCTTGGGAGTGTGGGTCACACTCTCTCACACAGCGAGTGGTTAGGGTGCTGCTTGGGACTGTGGGTGATACTCTCTCACACAGCGAGTGGTTAGGGTGCGGTAGGTGCTGCTTGGGAGTGTGGGTGAAACTCTCTCACACAGCGAGTGGTTAGGGTGCGGTAGGTGCAGCTTGGGAGTGTGGGTGAAACTCCCTCACACAGCGAGTGGTTAGGGTGCGGTAGTTGCTGCTTGGGAGTGTGGGTGAAACTCTCTCACACAGTGAGTGGTTAGGGTGCGGTCGGTGCTGCTTGGGAGTGTGGGTGAAACTCTCTCACACAGCGAGTGGTTAGGGTGCGGTCGGTGCTGCTTGGGAGTGTGGGTGAAACTCTCTGACACAGCGAGTGGTTAGGGTGCGGTAGGTGCTGCTTGGGAGTGTGGGTGATACTCTCTCACACAGCGAGTGGTTAGGGTGCGGTCGGTGCTGCTTGGGAGTATGGGTGAAACTCTCACACACAGCGAGTGGTTAGGGTGCGGTCGGTGCTGCTTGGGAGTGTGGGTGAAACTCTCTCACACAGCGAGTGGTTAGGGTGAGGTAGGTACAGCTTGGGAGTGTGGGTCCAGTCTCTCACACACAGCGAGTGGTTAGGGTGTGATAGGTGCTGCGTGGGAGTGTGGGTGAAACTCTCTCACACAGCGAGTGGTTATAGAACATAGAACATAGAACATTGCAGCGCAGAACAGGCCCTTCGGCCCACGATGTTGCACCGACCAGTTAAAAAAAAAACTGTGACCCTCCAACCTAAACCAATTTCTTTTCGTCCATGAACCTATCTACGGATCTCTTAAACGCCCCCAAACTAGGCGCATTTACTACTGATGCTGGCAGGGCATTCCAATCCCTCACCACCCTCTGGGTAAAGAACCTACCCCTGACATCGGTTCTATAACTACCCCCCCTCAATTTAAAGCCATGCCCCCTCGTGCTGGATTTCTCCATCAGAGGAAAAAGGCTATCACTATCCACCCTATCTAAACCTCTAATCATCTTATATGTTTCAATAAGATCCCCTCTTAGCCGCCGCCTTTCCAGCGAAAACAATCCCAAATCCCTCAGCCTCTCCTCATAGGATCTCCCCTCCATACCAGGCAACATCCTGGTAAACCTCCTCTGCACCCTCTCCAAAGCCTCCACATCCTTCCTGTAATGTGGGGACCAGAACTGCACACAGTACTCCAAGTGCGGCCGCACCAGAGTTGTGTACAGTTGCAACATAACGCTACGACTCCTAAATTCAATCCCCCTACCAATAAACGCCAAGACACCATATGCCTTCTTAACAACCTTATCTACTTGATTCCCAACTTTCAGGGATCTATGCACACATACACCTAGATCCCTCTGCTCCTCCACACTATTCAAAGTCCTCCCGTTAGCCCTATATTCAACACATCTGTTATTCCTACCAAAGTGAATTACCTCACACTTCTCCGCATTAAACTCCATCCGCGGTCGGTGCTGCTTGGGAGTGTGGGTGAAACTCTCTCACACAGCGAGTGGTTAGGGTGCGGTCGGTGCTGCTTGGGAGTGTGGGTGAAACTCTCTCACACAGCGAGTGGTTAGGAAGCGGTCGGTGTTGCTTGGGAGTGTGGGTGAAACTCTCTCACACAGCGAGTGGTTAGGGTGCGGTAGGTGCTGCTTGGGAGTGTGGGTGAAACTCTCTCACACAGCGAGTGGTTAGGAAGCGGTCGGTGTTGCTTGGGAGTGTGGGTGAAACTCTCTCACACAGCGAGTGGTTAGGGTGCGGTAGGTGCTGCTTGGGAGTGTGGGTGAAACTCTCTCACACAGCGAGTGGTTAGGGTGCGGTCGGTGCTGCTTGGGAGTGTGGGTGAAACTCTCACACAGCGAGTGGTTAGGGTGCGGTCGGTGCTGTTGGGAGTGTGGGTGAAACTCACTGACACAGCGAGTGGTTAGGGTGCGGTAGGTGCTGCTTGGGAGTGTGGGTGAAACTCTCTCACAGCGAGTGGTTAGGGTGCAGTAGTTGCTGCTTGGGAGTGTGGGTGAAACTCTCTCACACAGCGAGTGGTTAGGGTGCGGTAGGTGCTGCTTGGGAGTGTGGGTGAAACTCTGTCACACAGCGAGTGGTTAGGGTGCGGTAGGTGCTGCCTGGGAGTGTGGGTGAAACTCTCTCACACAGCGAGTGGTTAGGGTGCGGTAGGTGCTGCCTGGGAGTGTGGGTGAAACTCTCTCACACAGCGAGTGGTTAGCGTGAGGTAGGTGCTGCTTGGGAGTGTGGGTGAAACTCTCTCACACAGCGAGTGGTTAGGGTGAGGTAGGTGCTGCTTGGGAGTGTGGGTGAAACTCTCACACAGCGAGTGGTTAGGGTGCGGTCGGTGCTGCTTGGGAGTGTGGGTGAAACTCTCACACAGCGTGTGCTAAGGGTGCGGTAGGTGCAGCTTGGGAGTGTGGGTGAAACTCTCTCACACAGCGAGTGGTTAGGGTGCGGTAGGTGCTGCTTGGGAGTGTGGGTGAAACTCTCTCACACAGCGAGTGGTTAGGGCGAGGTAGGTGCAGCTTGGGAGTGTGGGTCCCGTCTCTCACACACAGCGAGTGGTTAGGGTGCGGTAGGTGCTGCTTGGGAGTGTGGGTCACACTCTCTCACACAGCGAGTGGTTAGGGTGCGGTAGGTGCTGCTTGGGAGTGTGGGTCACACTCTCTCACATAGCGAGTGGTTAGGGAGCGGTAGGTGCTGCTTGGGAGTGTGGGTGATACTCTCTCACACAGCGAGTGGTTAGGGTGCGGTAGGTGCTGCTTGGGAGTGTGGGTGAAACTCTCTCACACAGCGACTGGTTAGGGTGTGGTCGGTGCTGCTTGGGAGTGAGGGTGAAACTCTCTCACACAGCGAGTGGTTAGGGTGAGGTAGGTACAGCTTGGGAGTGTGGGTCCAGTCTCTCACACACAGCGAGTGGTTAGGGTGTGATAGGTGCTGCGTGGGAGTGTGGGTGAAACTCTCTCACACAGCGAGTGGTTATAGAACATAGAACATAGAACATTGCAGCGCAGAACAGGCCCTTCGGCCCACGATGTTGCACCGACCAGTTAAAAAAAAAACTGTGACCCTCCAACCTAAACCAATTTCTTTTCGTCCATGAACCTATCTACGGATCTCTTAAACGCCCCCAAACTAGGCGCATTTACTACTGATGCTGGCAGGGCATTCCAATCCCTCACCACCCTCTGGGTAAAGAACCTACCCCTGACATCGGTTCTATAACTACCCCCCCTCAATTTAAAGCCATGCCCCCTCGTGCTGGATTTCTCCATCAGAGGAAAAAGGCTATCACTATCCACCCTATCTAAACCACTAATCATCTTATATGTTTCAATAAGATCCCCTCTTAGCCGCCGCCTTTCCAGCGAAAACAATCCCAAATCCCTCAGCCTCTCCTCATAGGATCTCCCCTCCATACCAGGCAACATCCTGGTAAACCTCCTCTGCACCCTCTCCAAAGCCTCCACATCCTTCCTGTAATGTGGGGACCAGAACTGCACACAGTACTCCAAGTGCGGCCGCACCAGAGTTGTGTACAGTTGCAACATAACGCTACGACTCCTAAATTCAATCCCCCTACCAATAAACGCCAAGACACCATATGCCTTCTTAACAACCTTATCTACTTGATTCCCAACTTTCAGGGATCTATGCACACATACACCTAGATCCCTCTGCTCCTCCACACTATTCAAAGTCCTCCCGTTAGCCCTATATTCAACACATCTGTTATTCCTACCAAAGTGAATTACCTCACACTTCTCCGCATTAAACTCCATCCGCGGTCGGTGCTGCTTGGGAGTGTGGGTGAAACTCTCTCACACAGCGAGTGGTTAGGGTGCGGTCGGTGCTGCTTGGGAGTGTGGGTGAAACTCTCTCACACAGCGAGTGGTTAGGAAGCGGTCGGTGTTGCTTGGGAGTGTGGGTGAAACTCTCTCACACAGCGAGTGGTTAGGGTGCGGTAGGTGCTGCTTGGGAGTGTGGGTGAAACTCTCTCACACAGCGAGTGGTTAGGGTGCGGTCGGTGCTGCTTGGGAGTGTGGGTGAAACTCTCACACAGCCAGTGGTTAGGGTGCGGTAGGTGCTGCCTGGGAGTGTGGGTGAAACTCTCTCACACAGCGAGTGGTTAGGGTGCGGTAGGTGCTGCCTGGGAGTGTGGGCGAAACTCTCTCACACAGCGAGTGGTTAGCGTGAGGTAGGTGCTGCTTGGGAGTGTGGGTGAAACTCTCTCACACAGCGAGTGGTTAGGGTGAGGTAGGTGCTGCTTGGGAGTGTGGGTGAAACTCTCACACAGCGAGTGGTTAGGGTGCGGTAGGTGCTGCTTGGGAGTGTGGGTGAAACTCTCACACAGCGTGTGCTTAGGGTGCGGTAGGTGCAGCTTGGGAGTGTGGGTGAAACTCTCTCACACAGCGAGTGGTTAGGGTGCGGTAGGTGCTGCTTGGGAGTGTGGGTGAAACTCTCTCACACAGCGAGAGGTTAGGGCGAGGTAGGTGCAGCTTGGGAGTGTGGGTCCCGTCTCTCACACACAGCGAGTGGTTAGGGTGCGGTAGGTGCTGCTTGGGAGTGTGGGTCACACTCTCTCACACAGCGAGTGGTTAGGGTGCGGTAGGTGCTGCTTGGGAGTGTGGGTCACACTCTCTCACACAGCGAGTGGTTAGGGTGCGGTAGGTGCTGCTTGGGAGTGTGGGTCACACTCTCTCACACAGCGAGTGGTTCGGGTGTGGTAGGTGCTGCTTGGGAGTGTGGGTCACACACTCTCACACAGCGAGTGGTTAGGGTGCGGTAGGTGCTGCTTGGGAGTGTGGGTCACACTCTCTCACACAGCGAGTGGTTAGGGTGCGGTAGGTGCTGCTTGGGAGTGTGGGTGAAACTCTCTCTCACAGCGAGTGGTTAGGGTGTGGTCGGTGCTGCTTGGGAGTGTGGGTGAAACTCTCTCACACAGCGAGTGGTTAGGGTGAGGTAGGTACAGCTTGGGAGTATGGGTCCAGTCTCTCACACACAGCGAGTGGTTAGGGTGTGATAGGTGCTGCGTGGGAGTGTGGGTGAAACTCTCTCACACAGCGAGTGGTTAGGGTGCGGTCGTTGCTGCTTGGGAGTGTGGGTGAAACTCTCTCACACAGTGAGTGGTTAGGGTGCGGTCGGTGCTGCTTGGGAGTGTGGGTGAAACTCTCTCACACAGCGAGTGGTTAGGGTGAGGGAGGTGCTGCTTGGGAGTGTGGGTGAAACTCTCTCACACAGCGAATGGTTAGGGTGCGGTCAGTGCTGCTTGGGAGTGTGGGTGAAACTCTCTGACACAGCGAGTGGTTAGGGTGCGGTAGGTGCTGCTTGGGAGTGTGGGTCACACTCTCTCACACAGCGAGTGGTTAGGGTGCTGCTTGGGACTGTGGGTGATACTCTCTCACACAGCGAGTGGTTAGGGTGCGGTAGGTGCTGCTTGGGAGTGTGGGTGAAACTCTCTCACACAGCGAGTGGTTAGGGTGCGGTAGGTGCAGCTTGGGAGTGTGGGTGAAACTCCCTCACAGAGCGAGTGGTTAGGGTGCGGTAGGTGCTGCTTGGAAGTGTGGGTGAAACTCTCTCACACAGTGAGTGGTTAGGGTGCGGTCGGTGCTGCTTGGGAGTGTGGGTGAAACTCTCTCACACAGCGAGTGGTTAGGGTGCGGTCGGTGCTGCTTGGGAGTGTGGGTGAAACTCTCTGACACAGCGAGTGGTTAGGGTGCGGTAGGTGCTGCTTGGGAGTGTGGGTGAAACTCTCTCACAGTGAGTGGTTAGGGTGCGGTCGGTGCTGCTTGGGAGTATGGGTGAAACTCTCACACACAGCGAGTGGTTAGGGTGCGGTCGGTGCTGCTTGGGAGTGTGGGTGAAACTCTCTGACACAGCGAGTGGTTAGGGTGCGGTCGGTGCTGCTTGGGAGTGTGGGGGAAACTCTCTCACACAGTGAGTGGTTAGGGTGCGGTCGGTGCTGCTTGGGAGTGTGGGTGAAACTCTCACACAGCGCGTGGTTAGGGTGTGCTAGGTGCTGCTTGGGAGTGTGGGTGAAACTCTCACACAGCGAGTGGTTAGGGTGCGGTAGGTGCTGCTTGGGAGTGTGAGTTAAACTCTCTCACACAGCGAGTGGTTAGGGTGCGGTAGGTGCTGCTTGGGAGTGTGGGTGAAACTCTCACACAGCGAGTGGTTAGGGTGCGGTAGGTGCTGCTTGGGAGTGTGGGTGAAACTCTCTCACAGTGAGTGGTTAGGGTGCGGTCGGTGCTGCTTGGGAGTATGGGTGAAACTCTCACACACAGCGAGTGGTTAGGGTGCGGTCGGTGCTGCTTGGGAGTGTGGGTGAAACTCTCTCACACAGCGAGTGTTTAGGGTGCGGTAGGTGCTGCCTGGGAGTGTGGGTGAAACTCTCTCATACAGCGAGTGGTTAGGGTGAGGTGGGTGCTGCCTGGGAGTGTGGGTGAAACTCTCTCACACTGCGAGTGGTTAGGGTGCGGTAGGTGCTGCTGGGGAGTGTGGGTGAAACTCTCTCACACAGCGAGTGGTTAGGGTGCGCTAGGTGCTGCCTGGGAGTGTGGGTGAAACTCTCACACAGCGAGTGGTTAGGGTGCGGTAGGTGCTGCTGGGGACTGTGGGTGAAAATCTCTCACACACAGCGAGTGGTTAGGGTGCGGAAGGTGCTGCTTGGGAGTGTGGGTGAAACTCTCTCACACACAGCGAGTGGTTAGGGTGCGGAAGGTGCTGCTTGGGAGTGTGGGTGAAACTCTCTCACACACAGCGAGTGGTTAGGGTGCGGAAGGTGCTGCTTGGGAGTATGGGTGAAACTCTCCCACACGGCGAGTGGTTAGGGTGCGGTAGGTGCTGCCTGGGAGTGTGGGTGAAACTCTCACACACAGCGAGTGGTTAGGGGGCGGTAGGTGCTGCTTGGGAGTGTGGGTGAACATCTCTCACACAGCGAGTGGTTAGGGTGCGGTAGGTGCTGCTTGGGAGTGTGGGTGAAACTCTCTCACACGGCGAGTGGTTCGGGTGTGATAGGTGCTGCTGGGGAGTGTGGGTGAAACTCTCTCACACAGCGGGTGGTTAGGGTGCGGTAGGTGCTGCATGGGAGTGTGGGTGAAACTCACACACATCGAGTGGTTAGGGTGCGGTAGGTGCTGCTGGGGAGTGTGGGTAAAACTCTCACACACAGCGAGTGGTTAGGGTGCGGTAGGTGCTGCTGGGGAGTGTGGGTGAAACTCTCTCACACAGCGGGTGGTTAGGGTGCGGTAGGTGCTGCTTGGGAGTGTGGGTGAAACTCTCTCTCACAGCGAGTGGTTAGGGTGTGGTCGGTGCTGCTTGGGGGTGTGGGTGAAACTCTCTCACACAGCGAGTGGTTAGCGTGAGGTAGGTGCTGCTTGGGAGTGTGGATGAAACTCTCTCACACAGCGAGTGGTTATGGTGTGGTAGGTGCTGCCTGGGAGTGTGGGTGAAAGTATCTCACACAGCGAGTGGTTAGCGTGAGGTAGGTGCTGCATGGGAGTGTGGGTGAAACGCTCTCACACAGCGAGTGGTTAGGGTGAGGTAGGTGCTGCTTGGGAGTGTGGGTGAAACTCTCTCACACAGCGAATGGTTAGGGTGCGGTCAGTGCTGCTTGGGAGTGTGGGTGAAACTCTCTCACACAGCGAGTGGTTAGGGTGAGGTAGGTGCTGCTTGGGAGTGTGGGTGAAACTCTCTCACACTGCGAATGGTTAGGGTGCGGTCGGTGCTGCTTGGGAGTGTGGGTGAAATTCTCACACAGCGAGAGGTTAGGGTGCGGTAGGTGCAGCTTGGGAGTGTGGGTGAAACTCTCTCACACAGCGAGTGGTTAGGGTGCGGTAGGTGCTGCTTGGGAGTGTGGGTGAAACTCTCTCACACAGCAAGTGGTTCAGGTGAGGTCGGTGCAGCTTGGCAGTGTGGGTCCAGTCTCTCACACACAGCGAGTGGTTAGGGTGCGGTAGATGCTGCTTGGGAGTGTGGGTCACACTCTCTCACACAGCGAGTGGTTAGGGTGCGGTAGGTGCTGCTTGGGAGTGTGGGTCACACTCTCTCACACAGCGAGTGGTTAGGGTGCGGTAGGTGCTGCTTGGGAGTGTGGGTCACACTCTCTCACATAGCGAGTGGTTATGGAGCGGTAGGTGCTGCTTGGGAGTGTTGGTGATACTCTCTCACACAGCGAGTGGTTAGGGTGCGGTAGGTGCTGCTTGGGAGTGTGGGTGAAACTCTCTCACACAGCGACTGGTTAGGGTGTGGTCGGTGCTGCTTGGGAGTGAGGGTGAAACTCTCTCACACAGCGAGTGGTTAGGGTGAGGGAGGTACAGCTTGGGAGTGTGGGTCCAGTCTCTCACACACACCGAGTGGTTAGGGTGTGATAGGTGCTGCGTGGGAGTGTGGGTGAAACTCTCTCACACAGCGAGTGGTTATAGAACATAGAACATAGAACATTGCAGCGCAGAACAGGCCCTTCGGCCCACGATGTTGCACCGACCAGTTAAAAAAAAAACTGTGACCCTCCAACCTAAACCAATTTCTTTTCGTCCATGAACCTATCTACGGATCTCTTAAACGCCCCCAAACTAGGCGCATTTACTACTGATGCTGGCAGGGCATTCCAATCCCTCACCACCCTCTGGGTAAAGAACCTACCCCTGACATCGGTTCTATAACTACCCCCCCTCAATTTAAAGCCATGCCCCCTCGTGCTGGATTTCTCCATCAGAGGAAAAAGGCTATCACTATCCACCCTATCTAAACCTCGAATCATCTTATATGTTTCAATAAGATCCCCTCTTAGCCGCCGCCTTTCCAGCGAAAACAATCCCAAATCCCTCAGCCTCTCCTCATAGGATCTCCCCTCCATAACCAGGCAACATCCTGGTAAACCTCCTCTGCACCCTCTCCAAAGCCTCCACATCCTTCCTGTAATGTGGGGACCAGAACTGCACACAGTACTCCAAGTGCGGCCGCACCAGAGTTGTGTACAGTTGCAACATAACGCTACGACTCCTAAATTCAATCCCCCTACCAATAAACGCCAAGACACCATATGCCTTCTTAACAACCTTATCTACTTGATTCCCAACTTTCAGGGATCTATGCACACATACACCTAGATCCCTCTGCTCCTCCACACTATTCAAAGTCCTCCCGTTAGCCCTATATTCAACACATCTGTTATTCCTACCAAAGTGAATTACCTCACACTTCTCCGCATTAAACTCCATCCGCGGTCGGTGCTGCTTGGGAGTGTGGGTGAAACTCTCTCACACAGCGAGTGGTTAGGGTGCGGTCGGTGCTGCTTGGGAGTGTGGGTGAAACTCTCTCACACAGCGAGTGGTTAGGAAGCGGTCGGTGTTGCTTGGGAGTGTGGGTGAAACTCTCTCACACAGCGAGTGGTTAGGGTGCGGTAGGTGCTGCTTGGGAGTGTGGGTGAAACTCTCTCACACAGCGAGTGGTTAGGGTGCGGTCGGTGCTGCTTGGGAGTGTGGGTGAAACTCTCACACAGCGAGTGGTTAGGGTGCGGTCGGTGCTGCTTGGGAGTGTGGGTGAAACTCTCTCACACAGCGAGTGGTTAGGGTGCGGTCGGTGCTGCTTGGGAGTGTGGGTGAAACTCTCTCTCAAAGCGAGTGGTTAGGGTGTGGTCGGTGCTGCTTGGGAGTGTGGGTGAAACTCTCTCACACAGCGAGTGGTTAGGGTGAGGTAGGTACAGCTTGGGAGTGTGGGTCCAGTCTCTCACACACAGCGAGTGGTTAGGGTGTGATAGGTGCTGCGTGGGAGTGTGGGTGAAACTCTCTCACACAGCGAGTGGTTAGGGTGAGGTAGGTGCTGTTTGGGAGTGTGGGTGAAACTCTCTCACACAGCGAGTGGTTAGGGTGCGGTCGTTGCTGCTTGGGAGTGTGGGTGAAACTCTCTCACACAGCGAGTGGTTAGGGTGCGGTCGGTGCTGCTTGGGAGTGTGGGTGAAACTCTCTCACACAGCGAGTGATTAGGGTGAGGGAGGTGCTGCTTGGGAGTGTGGGTGAAACTCTCTCACACAGCGAATGGTTAGGGTGCGGTCAGTGCTGCTTGGGAGTGTGGGTGAAACTCTCTGACACAGCGAGTGGTTAGGGTGCGGTAGGTGCTGCTTGGGAGTGTGGGTCACACTCTCTCACACAGCGAGTGGTTAGGGTGCTGCTTGGGACTGTGGGTGATACTCTCTCACACAGCGAGTGGTTAGGGTGCGGTAGGTGCTGCTTGGGAGTGTGGGTGAAACTCTCTCACACAGCGAGTGGTTAGGGTGCGGTAGGTGCAGCTTGGGAGTGTGGGTGAAACTCCCTCACACAGCGAGTGGTTAGGGTGCGGTAGGTGCTGCTTGGGAGTGTGGGTGAAACTCTCTCACACAGTGAGTGGTTAGGGTGCGGTCGGTGCTGCTTGGGAGTGTGGGTGAAACTCTCTCACACAGCGAGTGGTTAGGGTGCGGTCGGTGCTGCTTGGGAGTGTGGGTGAAACTCTCTGACACAGCGAGTGGTTAGGGTGCGGTAGGTGCTGCTTGGGAGTGTGGGTGAAACTCTCTCACAGTGAGTGGTTAGGGTGCGGTCGGTGCTGCTTGGGAGTATGGGTGAAACTCTCACACACAGCGAGTGGTTAGGGTGCGGTCGGTGCTGCTTGGGAGTGTGGGTGAAACTCTCTCACACAGCGAGTGGTTAGGGTGCGGAAGGTGCTGCTTGGGAGTGTGGGTGAAACTCTCTCACACACAGCGAGTGGTTAGGGTGCGGAAGGTGCTGCTTGGGAGTGTGGGTGAAACTCTCTCACACACAGCGAGTGGTTAGGGTGCGGAAGGTGCTGCTTGGGAGTGTGGGTGAAACTCTCCCACACGGCGAGTGGTTAGGGTGCGGTAGGTGCTGCCTGGGAGTGTGGGTGAAACTCTCACACACAGCGAGTGGTTAGGGTGCGGTAGGTGCTGCTTGGGAGTGTGGGTGAACATCTCTCACACAGCGAGTGGTTAGGGTGCGGTAGGTGCTGCTTGGGAGTGTGGGTGAAACTCTCTCACACGGCGAGTGGTTCGGGTGTGATAGGTGCTGCATGGGAGTGTGGGTGAAACTCACACACATCGAGTGGTTAGGGTGCGGTAGGTGCTGCTGGGGAGTGTGGGTAAAACTCTCACACACAGCGAGTGGTTAGGGTGCGGTAGGTGCTGCTGGGGAGTGTGGGTGAAACTCTCTCACACAGCGGGTGGTTAGGGTGCGGTAGGTGCTGCTTGGGAGTGTGGGTGAAACTCTCTCTCACAGCGAATGGTTAGGGTGCGGTCAGTGCTGCTTGGGAGTGTGGGTGAAACTCTCTGACACAGCGAGTGGTTAGGGTGCGGTAGGTGCTGCTTGGGAGTGTGGGTCACACTCTCTCACACAGCGAGTGGTTAGGGTGCTGCTTGGGACTGTGGGTGATACTCTCTCACACAGCGAGTGGTTAGGGTGCGGTAGGTGCTGCTTGGGAGTGTGGGTGAAACTCTCTCACACAGCGAGTGGTTATGGTGTGGTAGGTGCTGCCTGGGAGTGTGGGTGAAACTCTCTCACACAGCGAGTGGTTAGCGTGAGGTAGGTGCTGCATGGGAGTGTGGGTGAAACGCTCTCACACAGCGAGTGGTTAGGGTGCGGTCAGTGCTGCTTGGGAGTGTGGGTGAAACTCTCTCACACAGCGAGTGGTTAGGGTGAGGTAGGTGCTGCTTGGGAGTGTGGGTGAAACTCTCTCACACTGCGAATGGTTAGGGTGCGGTCGGTGCTGCTTGGGAGTGTGGGTGAAATTCTCACACAGCGAGAGGTTAGGGTGCGGTAGGTGCAGCTTGGGAGTGTGGGTGAAACTCTCTCACACAGCGAGTGGTTAGGGTGCGGTAGGTGCTGCTTGGGAGTGTGGGTGAAACTCTCTCACTCAGCAAGTGGTTAGGGTGAGGTCGGAGCAGCTTGGCAGTGTGGGTCCAGTCTCTCACACACAGCGAGTGGTTAGGGTGCGGTAGATGCTGCTTGGGAGTGTGGGTCACACTCTCTCACACAGCGAGTGGTTAGGGTGCGGTAAGTGCTGCTTGGGACTGTGGGTCACACTCTCTCACACAGCGAGTGGTTAGGGTGCGGTAGGTGCTGCTTGGGAGTGTGGGTCACACTCTCTCACATAGCGAGTGGTTAGGGAGCGGTAGGTGCTGCTTGGGAGTGTGGGTGATACTCTCTCACACAGCGAGTGGTTAGGGTGCGGTAGGTGCTGCTTGGGAGTGTGGGTGAAACTCTCTCACACAGCGACTGGTTAGGGTGTGGTCGGTGCTGCTTGGGAGTGAGGGTGAAACTCTCTCACACAGCGAGTGGTTAGGGTGAGGGAGGTACAGCTTGGGAGTGTGGGTCCAGTCTCTCACACACAGCGAGTGGTTAGGGTGTGATAGGTGCTGCGTGGGAGTGTGGGTGAAACTCTCTCACACAGCGAGTGGTTATGGTGCGGTCGGTGCTGCTTGGGAGTGTGGGTGAAACTCTCTCACACAGCGAGTGGTTAGGGTGCGGTCTGTGCTGCTTGGGAGTGTGGGTGAAACTCTCTCACACAGCGAGTGGTTCGGCAGCGGTCGGTGTTGCTTGGGAGTGTGGGTGAAACTCTCTCACACAGCGAGTGGTTAGGGTGCGGTCGGTGCTGCTTGGGAGTGTGGGTGAAACTCTCTCACACAGCGAGTGGTTAGGGTGCGGTCGGTGCTGCTTGGGAGTGTGGGTGAAACTCTCTCACAGCGAGTGGTTAGGGTGCGGTAGGTGCAGCTTGGGAGTGTGGGTGAAACTCTCTCACACAGCGAGTGGTTAGGGTGCGGTAGGTGCTGCTTGGGAGTGTGGGTGAAACTCTCTCACACAGCGAGTGGTTAGGGCGAGGTAGGTGCAGCTTGGGAGTGTGGGTCCCGTCTCTCACACACAGCGAGTGGTTAGGGTGCGGGAGGTGCTGCTTGGGAGTGTGGGTCACACTCTCTCACACAGCGAGTGGTTAGGGTGCGGTAGGTGCTGCTTGGGAGTGTGGGTCACACTCTCTCACACAGCGAGTGGTTAGGGTGCGGTAGGTGCTGCTTGGGAGTGTGGGTCACACTCTCTCACACAGCGAGTGGTTCGGGTGTGGTAGGTGCTGCTTGGGAGTGTGGGTCACACACTCTCACACAGCGAGTGGTTAGGGTGCGGTAGGTGCTGCTTGGGAGTGTGGGTCACACTCTCTCACACAGCGAGTGGTTAGGGTGCGGTAGGTGCTGCTTGGGAGTGTGGGTGATACTCTCTCACACAGCGAGTGGTTAGGGTGCGGTAGGTGCTGCTTGGGAGTGTGGGTGAAACTCTCTCACACAGCGAGTGGTTAGGGTGCGGTAGGTGCTGCTTTGGAGTGTGGGTGAAACTCTCTCACACAGCGAGTGGTTAGGGTGCAGTAGGTGCAGCTTGGGAGTGTGGGTGAAACTCTCTCACACAGCGAGTGGTTAGGGTGCGGTCGGTGCTGCTTGGGAGTGTGGGTGAAACTCTCTCACAGCGAGTGGTTAGGGTGTGGTTGGTGCTGCTTGGGAGTGTGGGTGAAACTCTCTCACACAGCGAGTGGTTAGGGTGAGGTAGGTACAGCTTGGGAGTGTGGGTCCAGTCTCTCACACACAGCGAGTGGTTAGGGTGTGATAGGTGCTGCGTGGGAGTGTGGGTGAAACTCTCTCACACAGCGAGTGGTTAGGGTGCGGTCGTTGCTGCTTGGGAGTGTGGGTGAAACTCTCTGACACAGCGAGTGGTTAGGGTGAGGTAGGTGCTGCTTGGGAGTGTGGGTGAAACTCTCTCACACTGCGAATGGTTAGGGTGCGGTCGGTGCTGCTTGGGAGTGTGGGTGAAATTCTCACACAGCGAGAGGTTAGGGTGCGGTAGGTGCAGCTTGGGAGTGTGGGTGAAACTCTCTCACACAGCGAGTGGTTAGGGTGCGGTAGGTGCTGCTTGGGAGTGTGGGTGAAACTCTCTCACTCAGCAAGTGGTTAGGGTGAGGTCGGTGCAGCTTGGCAGTGTGGGTCCAGTCTCTCACACACAGCGAGTGGTTAGGGTGCGGTAGATGCTGCTTGGGAGTGTGGGTCACACTCTCTCACACAGCGAGTGGTTAGGGTGCGGTAGGTGCTGCTTGGGAGTGTGGGTCACACTCTCTCACACAGCGAGTGGTTAGGGTGCGGTAGGTGCTGCTTGGGAGTGTGGGTCACACTCTCTCACATAGCGAGTGGTTAGGGAGCGGTAGGTGCTGCTTGGGAGTGTGGGTGATACTCTCTCACACAGCGAGTGGTTAGGGTGCGGTAGGTGCTGCTTGGGAGTGTGGGTGAAACTCTCTCACACAGCGACTGGTTAGGGTGTGGTCGGTGCTGCTTGGGAGTGAGGGTGAAACTCTCTCACACAGCGAGTGGTTAGGGTGAGGGAGGTACAGCTTGGGAGTGTGGGTCCAGTCTCTCACACACAGCGAGTGGTTAGGGTGTGATAGGTGCAGCGTGGGAGTGTGGGTCCAGTCTCTCACACACAGCGAGTGGTTAGGGTGAGGGAGGTACAGCTTGGGAGTGTGGGTCCAGTCTCTCACACACAG
This sequence comes from Mustelus asterias, assembly GCF_964213995.1. Taxonomy (NCBI): domain Eukaryota; kingdom Metazoa; phylum Chordata; class Chondrichthyes; order Carcharhiniformes; family Triakidae; genus Mustelus; species Mustelus asterias. Next base: position 202,320 of record NW_027590325.1, on the reverse strand, counting down.
CGAGTGGTTAGGGTGTGATAGGTGCTGCGTGGGAGTGTGGGTGAAACTCTCTCACACAGCGAGTGGTTAGGGTGCGGTAGGTGCTGCTTGGGAGTGTGGGTGAAACTCTCTCACACAGCGAGTGGTTAGGGTGCGGTCTGTGCTGCTTGGGAGTGTGGGTGAAACTCTCTCACACAGCGAGTGGTTAGGAAGCGGTCGGTGTTGCTTGGGAGTGTGGGTGAAACTCTCTCACACAGCGAGTGGTTAGGGTGCGGTAGGTGCTGCTTGGGAGTGTGGGTGAAACTCTCTCACACAGCGAGTGGTTAGGGTGCGGTCGGTGCTGCTTGGGAGTGTGGGTGAAACTCTCACACAGCGAGTGGTTAGGGTGCGGTCGGTGCTGCTTGGGAGTGTGGGTGAAACTCACTGACACAGCGAGTGGTTAGGGTGTGGTAGGTGCTGCTTGGGAGTGTGGGTGAAACTCTCTCACAGCGAGTGGTTCGGGTGCAGTAGTTGCTGCTTGGGAGTGTGGGTGAAACTCTCTCACACAGCGAGTGGTTAGGGTGCGGTAGGTGCTGCTTGGGAGTGTGGGTGAAACTCTGTCACACAGCGAGTGGTTAGGGTGCGGTAGGTGCTGCCTGGGAGTGTGGGTGAAACTCTCTCACACAGCGAGTGGTTAGGGTGCGGTAGGTGCTGCCTGGGAGTGTGGGTGAAACTCTCTCACACAGCGAGTGGTTAGCGTGAGGTAGGTGCTGCTTGGGAGTGTGGGTGAAACTCCCTCACACAGCGAGTGGTTAGGGTGAGGTAGGTGCTGCTTGGGAGTGTGGGTGAAACTCTCACACAGCGAGTGGTTAGGGTGCGGTCGGTGCTGCTTGGGAGTGTGGGTGAAACTCTCACACAGCGAGTGCTTAGGGTGCGGTAGGTGCATCTTGGGAGTGTGGGTGAAACTCTCTCACACAGCGAGTGGTTAGGGTGCGGTAGGTGCTGCTTGGGAGTGTGGGTGAAACTCTCTCACACAGCGAGTGGTTAGGGCGAGGTAGGTGCAGCTTGGGAGTGTGGGTCCCGTCTCTCACACACAGCGAGTGGTTAGGGTGCGGTAGGTGCTGCTTGGGAGTGTGGGTCACACTCTCTCACACAGCGAGTGGTTCGGGTGTGGTAGGTGCTGCTTGGGAGTGTGGGTCACACACTCTCACACAGCGAGTGGTTAGGGTGCGGTAGGTGCTGCTTGGGAGTGTGGGTCACACTCTCTCACACAGCGAGTGGTTAGGGTGCGGTAGGTGCTGCTTGGGAGTGTGGGTGATACTCTCTCACACAGCGAGTGGTTAGGGTGCGGTAGGTGCTGCTTGGGAGTGTGGGTGAAACTCTCTCACACAGCGAGTGGTTAGGGTGCGGTAGGTGCTGCTTTGGAGTGTGGGTGAAACTCTCTCACACAGCGAGTGGTTAGGGTGCAGTAGGTGCAGCTTGGGAGTGTGGGTGAAACTCTCTCACACAGCGAGTGGTTAGGGTGCGGTCGGTGCTGCTTGGGAGTGTGGGTGACACTCTCTCTCACAGCGAGTGGTTAGGGTGTGGTTGGTGCTGCTTGGGAGTGTGGGTGAAACTCTCTCACACAGCGAGTGGTTAGGGTGAGGTAGGTACAGCTTGGGAGTGTGGGTCCAGTCTCTCACACACAGCGAGTGGTTAGGGTGAGGTAGGTGCAGCTTGGGAGTGTGGGTCCAGTGTCTCACACACAGCGAGTGGTTAGGGTGCGGTAGGTGCTGCTTGGGAGTGTGGGTGAAACTCTCTCACACAACGAGTGGTTAGGGTGAGGGAGGTGCTGCTTGGGAGTGTGGGTGAAACTCTCTCACACAGCGAATGGTTAGGGTGCGGTCAGTGCTGCTTGGGAGTGTGGGTGAAACTCTCTGACACAGCGAGTGGTTAGGGTGCGGTAGGTGCTGCTTGGGAGTGTGGGTCACACTCTCTCACACAGCGAGTGGTTAGGGTGCTGCTTGGGACTGTGGGTGATACTCTCTCACACAGCGAGTGGTTAGGGTGCGGTAGGTGCTGCTTGGGAGTGTGGGTGAAACTCTCTCACACAGCGAGTGGTTAGGGTGCGGTAGGTGCAGCTTGGGAGTGTGGGTGAAACTCCCTCACACAGCGAGTGGTTAGGGTGCGGTAGGTGCTGCTTGGGAGTGTGGGTGAAACTCTTTCACACAGTGAGTGGTTAGGGTGTGGTCGGTGCTGCTTGGGAGTGTGGGTGAAACTCTCTCACACAGCGAGTGGTTAGGGTGCGGTCGGTGCTGCTTGGGAGTGTGGGTGAAACTCTCTGCACAGCGAGTGGTTAGGGTGCGGTAGGTGCTATTTGGGAGTGTGGGTGAAACTCTCTCACAGTGAGTGGTTAGGGTGCGGTCGGTGCTGGTTGGGAGTATGGGTGAAACTCTCACACACAGCGAGTGGTTAGGGTGCGGTCGGTGCTGCTTGGGAGTGTGGGTGAAACTCTCTCACACAGCGAGTGGTTAGGGTGCGGTAGGTGCTGCCTGGGAGTGTGGGTGAAACTCTCTCATACAGCGAGTGGTTAGGGTGAGGTGGGTGCTGCCTGGGAGTGTGGGTGAAACTCTCTCACACAGCGAGTGGTTAGGGTGCGGTAGGTGCTGCTGGGGAGTGTGGGTGAAACTCTCTCACACAGCGAGTGGTTAGGGTGCGCTAGGTGCTGCCTGGGAGTGTGGGTGAAACTCTCACACAGCGAGTGGTTAGGTTGCGGGAGGTGCTGCTGGGGAGTGTGGGTGAAACTCTCTCACACACAGCGAGTGGTTAGGGTGCGGAAGGTGCTGCTTGGGAGTGTGGGTGAAACTCTCTCACACACAGCGAGTGGTTAGCGTGCGGAAGGTGCCGCTTGGGAGTGTGGGTGAAACTCTCTCACACACAGCGAGTGGTTAGGGTGCGGAAGGTGCTGCTTGGGAGTGTGGGTGAAACTCTCCCACACGGCGAGTGGTTAGGGTGCGGTAGGTGCTGCCTGGGAGTGTGGGTGAAACTCTCACACACAGCGAGTGGTTAGGGTGCGGTAGGTGCTGCTTGGGAGTGTGGGTGAACATCTCTCACACAGCGAGTGGTTAGGGTGCGGTAGGTGCTGCTTGGGAGTGTGGGTGAAACTCTCTCACACGGCGAGTGGTTCGGGTGTGATAGGTGCTGCATGGGAGTGTGGGTGAAACTCACACACATCGAGTGGTTAGGGTGCGGTAGGTGCTGCTGGGGAGTGTGGGTAAAACTCTCACACACAGCGAGTGGTTAGGGTGCGGTAGGTGCTGCTGGGGAGTGTGGGTGAAACTCTCTCACACAGCGGGTGGTTAGGGTGCGGTAGGTGCTGCTTGGGAGTGTGGGTGAAACTCTCTCTCACAGCGAGTGGTTAGGGTGTGGTCGGTGCTGCTTGGGGGTGTGGGTGAAACTCTCTCACACAGCGAGTGGTTAGCGTGAGGTAGGTGCTGCTTGGGAGTGTGGGTGAAACTCTCTCACACAGCGAGTGGTTATGGTGTGGTAGGTGCTGCCTGGGAGTGTGGGTGAAACTCTCTCACACAGCGAGTGGTTAGCGTGAGGTAGGTGCTGCATGGGAGTGTGGGTGAAACGCTCTCACACAGCGAGTGGTTAGGGTGAGGTAGGTGCTGCTTGGGAGTGTGGGTGAAACTCTCTCACACAGCGAATGGTTAGGGTGCGGTCAGTGCTGCTTGGGAGTGTGGGTGAAACTCTCTCACACAGCGAGTGGTTAGGGTGCGGTAGGTGCTGCTTGGGAGTGTGGGTCACACTCTCTCACACAGCGAGTGGTTATGGTGCTGCTTGGGAGTGTGGGTGATACTCTCCCACACAGCGAGTGGTTAGGGTGCGGTAGGTGCTGCTTGGGAGTGTGGGTGAAACTCTCTCACGCAGCGAGTGGTTAGGGTGCGGTCGGTTCTGCTTGGGACTGTGGGTGAAACTCTCTCACACAGCGAGTGGTTAGGGTGTGGTCGGTGCTGCTTGGGAGTGTGGGTGAAACTCTCTCACACAGCGAGTGGTTAGGGTGAGGTAGGTACAGCTTGGGAGTGTGGGTCCAGTCTCTCACACACAGCGAGTGGTTAGGGTGTGATAGGTGCTGCGTGGGAGTGTGGGTGAAACTCTCTCACACAGCGAGTGGTTAGGGTGCGGTCGTTGCTGCTTGGGAGTGTGGGTGAAACTCTCTCACACAGCGAGTGGTTAGGGTGCGGTAGGTGCTGCGTGGGAGTGTGGGTGAAACTCTCTCACACAGCGAGTGGTTAGGGTGCGGTCGTTGCTGCTTGGGAGTGTGGGTGAAACTCTCTCACACAGCGAGTGGTTAGGGTGCGGTCGGTGCTGCTTGGGAGTGTGGGTGAAACTCTCTCACACAACGAGTGGTTAGGGTGAGGGAGGTGCTGCTTGGGAGTGTGGGTGAAACTCTCTCACACAGCGAATGGTTAGGGTGCGGTCAGTGCTGCTTGGGAGTGTGGGTGAAACTCTCTGACACAGCGAGTGGTTAGGGTGCGGTAGGTGCTGCTTGGGAGTGTGGGTCACACTCTCTCACACAGCGAGTGGTTAGGGTGCTGCTTGGGACTGTGGGTGATACTCTCTCACACAGCGAGTGGTTAGGGTGCGGTAGGTGCTGCTTGGGAGTGTGGGTGAAACTCTCTCACACAGCGAGTGGTTAGGGTGCGGTAGGTGCAGCTTGGGAGTGTGTGTGAAACTCCCTCACACAGCGAGTGGTTAGGGTGCGGTAGGTGCTGCTTGGGAGTGTGGGTGAAACTCTTTCACACAGTGAGTGGTTAGGGTGTGGTCGGTGCTGCTTGGGAGTGTGGGTGAAACTCTCTCACACAGCGAGTGGTTAGGTTGCGGTCGGTGCTGCTTGGGAGTGTGGGTGAAACTCTCTGACACAGCGAGTGGTTAGGGTGCGGTAGGTGCTATTTGGGAGTGTGGGTGAAACTCTCTCACAGTGAGTGGTTAGGGTGCGGTCGGTGCTGGTTGGGAGTATGGGTGAAACTCTCACAAAAGCGAGTGGTTAGGGTGCGGTCGGTGCTGCTTGGGAGTGTGGGTGAAACTCTCTCACACAGCGAGTGGTTAGGGTGCGGTAGGTGCTGCCTGGGAGTGTGGGTGAAACTCTCTCATACAGCGAGTGGTTAGGGTGAGGTGGGTGCTGCCTGGGAGTGTGGGTGAAACTCTCTCACACAGCGAGTGGTTAGGGTGCGGTAGGTGCTGCTGGGGAGTGTGGGTGAAACTCTCTCACACAGCGAGTGGTTAGGGTGCGGTAGGTGCTGCTTGGGAGTGTGGGTGAAACTCTCTCACACACAGCGAGTGGTTAGCGTGCGGAAGGTGCTGCTTGGGAGTGTGGGTGAAACTCTCTCACACACAGCGAGTGGTTAGGGTGCGGAAGGTGCTGCTTGGGAGTGTGGGTGAAACTCTCCCACACGGCGAGTGGTTAGGGTGCGGTAGGTGCTGCCTGGGAGTGTGGGTGAAACTCTCACACACAGCGAGTGGTTAGGGTGCGGAAGGTGCTGCTTGGGAGTGTGGGTGAAACTCTCTCACACACAGCGAGTGGTTAGCGTGCGGAAGGTGCTGCTTGGGAGTGTGGGTGAAACTCTCTCACACACAGCGAGTGGTTAGGGTGCGGAAGGTGCTGCTTGGGAGTGTGGGTGAAACTCTCCCACACGGCGAGTGGTTAGGGTGCGGTAGGTGCTGCCTGGGAGTGTGGGTGAAACTCTCACACACAGCGAGTGGTTAGGGTGCGGTAGGTGCTGCTTGGGAGTGTGGGTGAACATCTCTCACACAGCGAGTGGTTAGGGTGCGGTAGGTGCTGCTTGGGAGTGTGGGTGAAACTCTCTCACACGGCGAGTGGTTCGGGTGTGATAGGTGCTGCATGGGAGTGTGGGTGAAACTCACACACATCGAGTGGTTAGGGTGCGGTAGGTGCTGCTGGGGAGTGTGGGTAACACTCTCACACACAGCGAGTGGTTAGGGTGCGGTAGGTGCTGCTGGGGAGTGTGGGTGAAACTCTCTCACACAGCGGGTGGTTAGGGTGCGGTAGGTGCTGCTTGGGAGTGTGGGTGAAACTCTCTCTCACAGCGAGTGGTTAGGGTGTGGTCGGTGCTGCTTGGGGGTGTGGGTGAAACTCTCTCACACAGCGAGTGGTTAGCGTGAGGTAGGTGCTGCTTGGGAGTGTGGGTGAAACTCTCTCACACAGCGAGTGGTTATGGTGTGGTAGGTGCTGCCTGGGAGTGTGGGTGAAACTCTCTCACACAGCGAGTGGTTAGCGTGAGGTAGGTGCTGCATGGGAGTGTGGGTGAAACGCTCTCACACAGCGAGTGGTTAGGGTGAGGTAGGTGCTGCTTGGGAGTGTGGGTGAAACTCTCTCACACAGCGAATGGTTAGGGTGCGGTCAGTGCTGCTTGGGAGTGTGGGTGAAACTCTCTCACACAGCGAGTGGTTAGGGTGCGGTAGGTGCTGCTTGGGAGTGTGGGTCACACTCTCTCACACAGCGAGTGGTTATGGTGCTGCTTGGGAGTGTGGGTGATACTCTCCCACACAGCGAGTGGTTAGGGTGCGGTAGGTGCTGCTTGGGAGTGTGGGTGAAACTCTCTCACGCAGCGAGTGGTTAGGGTGCGGTCGGTTCTGCTTGGGACTGTGGGTGAAACTCTCTCACACAGCGAGTGGTTAGGGTGTGGTCGGTGCTGCTTGGGAGTGTGGGTGAAACTCTCTCACACAGCGAGTGGTTAGGGTGAGGTAGGTACAGCTTGGGAGTGTGGGTCCAGTCTCTCACACACAGCGAGTGGTTAGGGTGTGATAGGTGCTGCGTGGGAGTGTGGGTGAAACTCTCTCACACAGCGAGTGGTTAGGGTGCGGTCGTTGCTGCTTGGGAGTGTGGGTGAAACTCTCTCACACAGCGAGTGGTTAGGGTGCGGTCGGTGCTGCTTGGGAGTGTGGGTGAAACTCTCTCACACAACGAGTGGTTAGGGTGAGGGAGGTGCTGCTTGGGAGTGTGGGTGAAACTCTCTCACACAGCGAATGGTTAGGGTGCGGTCAGTGCTGCTTGGGAGTGTGGGTGAAACTCTCTGACACAGCGAGTGGTTAGGGTGCGGTAGGTGCTGCTTGGGAGTGTGGGTCACACTCTCTCACACAGCGAGTGGTTAGGGTGCTGCTTGGGACTGTGGGTGATACTCTCTCACACAGCGAGTGGTTAGGGTGCGGTAGGTGCTGCTTGGGAGTGTGGGTGAAACTCTCTCACACAGCGAGTGGTTAGGGTGCGGTAGGTGCAGCTTGGGAGTGTGGGTGAAACTCCCTCACACAGCGAGTGGTTAGGGTGCGGTAGGTGCTGCTTGGGAGTGTGGGTGAAACTCTTTCACACAGTGAGTGGTTAGGGTGTGGTCGGTGCTGCTTGGGAGTGTGGGTGAAACTCTCTCACACAGCGAGTGGTTAGGTTGCGGTCGGTGCTGCTTGGGAGTGTGGGTGAAACTCTCTGACACAGCGAGTGGTTAGGGTGCGGTAGGTGCTATTTGGGAGTGTGGGTGAAACTCTCTCACAGTGAGTGGTTAGGGTGCGGTCGGTGCTGGTTGGGAGTATGGGTGAAACTCTCACAAAAGCGAGTGGTTAGGGTGCGGTCGGTGCTGCTTGGGAGTGTGGGTGAAACTCTCTCACACAGCGAGTGGTTAGGGTGCGGTAGGTGCTGCCTGGGAGTGTGGGTGAAACTCTCTCATACAGCGAGTGGTTAGGGTGAGGTGGGTGCTGCCTGGGAGTGTGGGTGAAACTCTCTCACACAGCGAGTGGTTAGGGTGCGGTAGGTGCTGCTGGGGAGTGTGGGTGAAACTCTCTCACACAGCGAGTGGTTAGGGTGCGCTAGGTGCTGCCTGGGAGTGTGGGTGAAACTCTCTCACACACAGCGAGTGGTTAGCGTGCGGAAGGTGCTGCTTGGGAGTGTGGGTGAAACTCTCTCACACACAGCGAGTGGTTAGGGTGCGGAAGGTGCTGCTTGGGAGTGTGGGTGAAACTCTCTCACACAGCGAGTGGTTAGGGTGCGGTAGGTGCTGCTTGGGAGTGTGGGTGAAACTCTCCCACACGGCGAGTGGTTAGGGTGTGGTAGGTGCTGCCTGGGAGTGTGGGTGAAACTCTCACACACAGCGAGTGGTTAGGGTGCGGTAGGTGCTGCTTGGGAGTGTGGGTGAACATCTCTCACACAGCGAGTGGTTAGGGTGCGGTAGGTGCTGCTTGGGAGTGTGGGTGAAACTCTCTCACGCAGCGAGTGGTTAGGGTGCGGTCGGTTCTGCTTGGGACTGTGGGTGAAACTCTCTCACACAGCGAGTGGTTAGGGTGTGGTCGGTGCTGCTTGGGAGTGTGGGTGAAACTCTCTCACACAGCGAGTGGTTAGGGTGAGGTAGGTACAGCTTGGGAGTGTGGGTCCAGTCTCTCACACACAGCGAGTGGTTAGGGTGTGATAGGTGCTGCGTGGGAGTGTGGGTGAAACTCTCTCACACAGCGAGTGGTTAGGGTGCGGTCGTTGCTGCTTGGGAGTGTGGGTGAAACTCTCTCACACAGCGAGTGGTTAGGGTGCGGTAGGTGCTGCGTGGGAGTGTGGGTGAAACTCTCTCACACAGCGAGTGGTTAGGGTGCGGTCGTTGCTGCTTGGGAGTGTGGGTGAAACTCTCTCACACAGCGAGTGGTTAGGGTGCGGTCGGTGCTGCTTGGGAGTGTGGGTGAAACTCTCTCACACAACGAGTGGTTAGGGTGAGGGAGGTGCTGCTTGGGAGTGTGGGTGAAACTCTCTCACACAGCGAATGGTTAGGGTGCGGTCAGTGCTGCTTGGGAGTGTGGGTGAAACTCTCTGACACAGCGAGTGGTTAGGGTGCGGTAGGTGCTGCTTGGGAGTGTGGGTCACACTCTCTCACACAGCGAGTGGTTAGGGTGCTGCTTGGGACTGTGGGTGATACTCTCTCACACAGCGAGTGGTTAGGGTGCGGTAGGTGCTGCTTGGGAGTGTGGGTGAAACTCTCTCACACAGCGAGTGGTTAGGGTGCGGTAGGTGCAGCTTGGGAGTGTGTGTGAAACTCCCTCACACAGCGAGTGGTTAGGGTGCGGTAGGTGCTGCTTGGGAGTGTGGGTGAAACTCTTTCACACAGTGAGTGGTTAGGGTGTGGTCGGTGCTGCTTGGGAGTGTGGGTGAAACTCTCTCACACAGCGAGTGGTTAGGTTGCGGTCGGTGCTGCTTGGGAGTGTGGGTGAAACTCTCTGACACAGCGAGTGGTTAGGGTGCGGTAGGTGCTATTTGGGAGTGTGGGTGAAACTCTCTCACAGTGAGTGGTTAGGGTGCGGTCGGTGCTGGTTGGGAGTATGGGTGAAACTCTCACAAAAGCGAGTGGTTAGGGTGCGGTCGGTGCTGCTTGGGAGTGTGGGTGAAACTCTCTCACACAGCGAGTGGTTAGGGTGCGGTAGGTGCTGCCTGGGAGTGTGGGTGAAACTCTCTCATACAGCGAGTGGTTAGGGTGAGGTGGGTGCTGCCTGGGAGTGTGGGTGAAACTCTCTCACACAGCGAGTGGTTAGGGTGCGGTAGGTGCTGCTGGGGAGTGTGGGTGAAACTCTCTCACACAGCGAGTGGTTAGGGTGCGCTAGGTGCTGCCTGGGAGTGTGGGTGAAACTCTCTCACACACAGCGAGTGGTTAGGGTGCGGAAGGTGCTGCTTGGGAGTGTGGGTGAAACTCTCTCACACACAGCGAGTGGTTAGCGTGCGGAAGGTGCTGCTTGGGAGTGTGGGTGAAACTCTCTCACACACAGCGAGTGGTTAGGGTGCGGAAGGTGCTGCTTGGGAGTGTGGGTGAAACTCTCCCACACGGCGAGTGGTTAGGGTGCGGTAGGTGCTGCCTGGGAGTGTGGGTGAAACTCTCACACACAGCGAGTGGTTAGGGTGCGGTAGGTGCTGCTTGGGAGTGTGGGTGAACATCTCTCACACAGCGAGTGGTTAGGGTGCGGTAGGTGCTGCTTGGGAGTGTGGGTGAAACTCTCTCACACGGCGAGTGGTTCGGGTGTGATAGGTGCTGCATGGGAGTGTGGGTGAAACTCACACACATCGAGTGGTTAGGGTGCGGTAGGTGCTGCTGGGGAGTGTGGGTAACACTCTCACACACAGCGAGTGGTTAGGGTGCGGTAGGTGCTGCTGGGGAGTGTGGGTGAAACTCTCTCACACAGCGGGTGGTTAGGGTGCGGTAGGTGCTGCTTGGGAGTGTGGGTGAAACTCTCTCTCACAGCGAGTGGTTAGGGTGTGGTCGGTGCTGCTTGGGGGTGTGGGTGAAACTCTCTCACACAGCGAGTGGTTAGCGTGAGGTAGGTGCTGCTTGGGAGTGTGGGTGAAACTCTCTCACACAGCGAGTGGTTATGGTGTGGTAGGTGCTGCCTGGGAGTGTGGGTGAAACTCTCTCACACAGCGAGTGGTTAGCGTGAGGTAGGTGCTGCATGGGAGTGTGGGTGAAACGCTCTCACACAGCGAGTGGTTAGGGTGAGGTAGGTGCTGCTTGGGAGTGTGGGTGAAACTCTCTCACACAGCGAATGGTTAGGGTGCGGTCAGTGCTGCTTGGGAGTGTGGGTGAAACTCTCTCACACAGCGAGTGGTTAGGGTGCGGTAGGTGCTGCTTGGGAGTGTGGGTCACACTCTCTCACACAGCGAGTGGTTATGGTGCTGCTTGGGAGTGTGGGTGATACTCTCCCACACAGCGAGTGGTTAGGGTGCGGTAGGTGCTGCTTGGGAGTGTGGGTGAAACTCTCTCACGCAGCGAGTGGTTAGGGTGCGGTCGGTTCTGCTTGGGACTGTGGGTGAAACTCTCTCACACAGCGAGTGGTTAGGGTGTGGTCGGTGCTGCTTGGGAGTGTGGGTGAAACTCTCTCACACAGCGAGTGGTTAGGGTGAGGTAGGTACAGCTTGGGAGTGTGGGTCCAGTCTCTCACACACAGCGAGTGGTTAGGGTGTGATAGGTGCTGCGTGGGAGTGTGGGTGAAACTCTCTCACACAGCGAGTGGTTAGGGTGCGGTCGTTGCTGCTTGGGAGTGTGGGTGAAACTCTCTCACACAGCGAGTGGTTAGGGTGCGGTCGGTGCTGCTTGGGAGTGTGGGTGAAACTCTCTCACACAACGAGTGGTTAGGGTGAGGGAGGTGCTGCTTGGGAGTGTGGGTGAAACTCTCTCACACAGCGAATGGTTAGGGTGCGGTCAGTGCTGCTTGGGAGTGTGGGTGAAACTCTCTGACACAGCGAGTGGTTAGGGTGCGGTAGGTGCTGCTTGGGAGTGTGGGTCACACTCTCTCACACAGCGAGTGGTTAGGGTGCTGCTTGGGACTGTGGGTGATACTCTCTCACACAGCGAGTGGTTAGGGTGCGGTAGGTGCTGCTTGGGAGTGTGGGTGAAACTCTCTCACACAGCGAGTGGTTAGGGTGCGGTAGGTGCAGCTTGGGAGTGTGGGTGAAACTCCCTCACACAGCGAGTGGTTAGGGTGCGGTAGGTGCTGCTTGGGAGTGTGGGTGAAACTCTTTCACACAGTGAGTGGTTAGGGTGTGGTCGGTGCTGCTTGGGAGTGTGGGTGAAACTCTCTCACACAGCGAGTGGTTAGGTTGCGGTCGGTGCTGCTTGGGAGTGTGGGTGAAACTCTCTGACACAGCGAGTGGTTAGGGTGCGGTAGGTGCTATTTGGGAGTGTGGGTGAAACTCTCTCACAGTGAGTGGTTAGGGTGCGGTCGGTGCTGGTTGGGAGTATGGGTGAAACTCTCACAAAAGCGAGTGGTTAGGGTGCGGTCGGTGCTGCTTGGGAGTGTGGGTGAAACTCTCTCACACAGCGAGTGGTTAGGGTGCGGTAGGTGCTGCCTGGGAGTGTGGGTGAAACTCTCTCATACAGCGAGTGGTTAGGGTGAGGTGGGTGCTGCCTGGGAGTGTGGGTGAAACTCTCTCACACAGCGAGTGGTTAGGGTGCGGTAGGTGCTGCTGGGGAGTGTGGGTGAAACTCTCTCACACAGCGAGTGGTTAGGGTGCGCTAGGTGCTGCCTGGGAGTGTGGGTGAAACTCTCTCACACACAGCGAGTGGTTAGCGTGCGGAAGGTGCTGCTTGGGAGTGTGGGTGAAACTCTCTCACACACAGCGAGTGGTTAGGGTGCGGAAGGTGCTGCTTGGGAGTGTGGGTGAAACTCTCTCACACAGCGAGTGGTTAGGGTGCGGTAGGTGCTGCTTGGGAGTGTGGGTGAAACTCTCCCACACGGCGAGTGGTTAGGGTGTGGTAGGTGCTGCCTGGGAGTGTGGGTGAAACTCTCACACACAGCGAGTGGTTAGGGTGCGGTAGGTGCTGCTTGGGAGTGTGGGTGAACATCTCTCACACAGCGAGTGGTTAGGGTGCGGTAGGTGCTGCTTGGGAGTGTGGGTGAAACTCTCTCACACGGCGAGTGGTTCGGGTGTGATAGGTGCTGCATGGGAGTGTGGGTGAAACTCACACACATCGAGTGGTTAGGGTGCGGTAGGTGCTGCTGGGGAGTGTGGGTAAAACTCTCACACACAGCGAGTGGTTAGGGTGCGGTAGGTGCTGCTGGGCAGTGTGGGTGAAACTCTCTCACACAGCGGGTGGTTAGGGTGCGGTAGGTGCTGCTTGGGAGTGTGGGTGAAACTCTCTCTCACAGCGAGTGGTTAGGGTGTGGTCGGTGCTGCTTGGGGGTGTGGGTGAAACTCTCTCACACAGCGAGTGGTTAGCGTGAGGTAGGTGCTGCTTGGGAGTGTGGGTGAAACTCTCTCACACAGCGAGTGGTTATGGTGTGGTAGGTGCTGCCTGGGAGTGTGGGTGAAACTCTCTCACACAGCGAGTGGTTAGCGTGAGGTAGGTGCTGCATGGGAGTGTGGGTGAAACGCTCTCACACAGCGAGTGGTTAGGGTGAGGTAGGTGCTGCTTGGGAGTGTGGGTGAAACTCTCTCACACAGCGAATGGTTAGGGTGCGGTCAGTGCTGCTTGGGAGTGTGGGTGAAACTCTCTCACACAGCGAGTGGTTAGGGTGCGGTAGGTGCTGCTTGGGAGTGTGGGTCACACTCTCTCACACAGCGAGTGGTTATGGTGCTGCTTGGGAGTGTGGGTGATACTCTCCCACACAGCGAGTGGTTAGGGTGCGGTAGGTGCTGCTTGGGAGTGTGGGTGAAACTCTCTCACGCAGCGAGTGGTTAGGGTGCGGTCGGTTCTGCTTGGGACTGTGGGTGAAACTCTCTCACACAGCGAGTGGTTAGGGTGTGGTCGGTGCTGCTTGGGAGTGTGGGTGAAACTCTCTCACACAGCGAGTGGTTCGGGTGTGGTAGGTACAGCTTGGGAGTATGGGTCCAGTCTCTCACACACAGCGAGTGGTTAGGGTGTGATAGGTGCTGCGTGGGAGTGTGGGTGAAACTCTCTCACACAGCGAGTGGTTAGGGTGCGGTCGGTGCTGCTTGGGAGTGTGGGTGAAACTCTCTGACACAGCGAGTGGTTAGGGTGCGGTAGGTGCTGCTTGGGAGTGTGGGTGAAACTCTCTCACACAGCGAGTGATTAGGGTGCGGTAGTTGCTGCTTGGGAGTGTGGGTGAAACTCTCTCACACAGCGAGTGGTTCGGGTGCGGTAGGTGCTGCTTGGGAGTGTGGGTGAAACTCTCTCACACAGCGAGTGGTTAGCGTGAGGTAGGTGCTGCTTGGGAGTGTGGGTGAAACTCTCTCACACAGCGAGTGGTTAGGGTGTGGTTGGTGCTGCCTGGAAGTGTGGGTGAAACTCTCTCACACAGCGAGTGGTTAGCGTGAGGTAGGTGCTGCTTGGGAGTGTGGGTGAAACTCTCTCACACAGCGAGTGGTTAGGGTGAGGTAGGTGCTGCTTGGGAGTGTGGGTGAAACTCTCTCACACAGCGAATGGTTAGGGTGCGGTCGGTGCTGCTTGGGAGTGTGGGTGAAACTCTCACACAGCGAGTGGTTAGGGTGCGGTAGGTGCAGCTTGGGAGTGTGGGTGAAACTCTCTCACACAGCGAGTGGTTAGGGTGCGGTAGGTGCTGCTTGGGTGTGTGGGTGAAACTCTCTCACACAGCAAGTGGTTAGGGTGAGGTAGGTGCAGCTTGGGAGTGTGGGTCCCGTCGCTCACACACAGCGAGTGGTTAGGGTGCGGTAGGTGCTGCTTGGGAGTGTGGGTCACACTCTCTCACACAGCGAGTGGTTAGGGTGCGGTAGGTGCTGCTTGGGAGTGTGGGTCACACTCTCTCACACAGCGAGTTGTTAGGGTGTGGTAGGTGCTGTTTGGGGGTGTGGGTCACACTCTCTCACACAGCGAGTGGTTAGGGTGCGGTAGGTGCTGCTTGGGAGTGTGGGTCACACTCTCTCACACAGCGAGTGGTTAGGGTGCGGTAGGTGCTGCTTGGGAGTGTGGGTCACACTCTCTCACACAGCGAGTGGTTAGGGTGCGGTAGGTGCTGCTTGGGAGTATGGGTGATACTCTCTCACACAGCGATTGGTTAGGGGGCGGTAGGTGCTGCTTGGGAGTGTGGGTGAAACTCTCTCACACAGCGAGTGGTTTGGGTGCGGTAGGTGCAGCTTGGGAGTGTGGGTGAAACTCTCTCACACAGCGAGTGGTTAGGGTGCGGTCGGTGCTGCTTGGGAGTGTGGGTGAAACTCTCTCTCACAGCGAGTGGTTAAAGTTTGGTCGGTGCTGCTTGAGTGTGTGGGTGAAACTCTCTCACACAGCGAGTGGTTAGGGTGAGGTAGGTACAGCTTGGAAGTGTGGGTCCAGTCTCTCACACACAGCGAGTGGTTAGGGTGTGATAGCTGCTGCGTGGGAGTGTGGGTGAAACTCACACACAGCGAGTGGTTAGGGTGCGGTAGGTGCTGCTGGGGAGTGTGGGTGAACATCTCTCACACAGCGAGTGGTTAGGGTGTGGTAGGTGCTGCTTGGGAGTGTGGGTCACACTCTCACACTGCGAGTGGTTAGGGTGCGGTCGGTGCTGCTTGGGAGTGTGGGTGAAACTCTCTCACACAGCGAGTGGTTAGGGTGCGGTAGGTGCTGCTTGGGAGTGTGGGTGAAACTCTCTCACACAGCGAGTGGTTAGGGTGAGGTAGGTGCAGCTTGGGAGTGTGGGTCCAGTCTCTCACACACAGCGAGTGGTTAGAGTGTGATAGGTGCTGCGTGGGAGTGTGGGTGAAACTCTCTCTCACACAGCGAGTGGTTAGGGTGCAGTAGGTGCTGCTTGGGAGTCTGGGTGATACTCTCTCACACAGCGAGGGCTTAGGGTGCGGTCGGTGCTGCTTGGGAGTGTGGGTGAAACTCTCTCACACAGCGAGTGGTTATGGTGCGGTCGGTGCTGCTTGGGAGTGTGGGTGAAACTCTCTCACACAGCGAGTGGTTAGGAAGCGGTCGGTGCTGCTTTGGAGTGTGGGTGAAACTCTCTCACACAGCGAGTGGTTAGGGTGCGGTAGGTGCTGCTTGGGAGTGTGGGTGAAACTCTCTCACACAGCGAGTGGTTAGGGTGCGGTCGGTGCTGCTTGGGAGTGTGGGTGAAACTCTCTCACACAGCGAGTGGTTAGGGTGCGGTCGGTGCTGCTTGGGAGTGTGGGTGAAACTGTCTGACACAGCGAGTGGTTCGGGTGCGGTAGGTGCTGCTTGGGAGTGTGGGTGAAACTCTCTCACACAGCGAGTGGTTATGGTGCGGTCGTTGCTGCTTGGGAGTGTGGGTGAAACTCTCTCACACAGCGAGTGGTTAGCGTGAGGTAGGTGCTGCTTGGGAGTGGGGGTGAAACTCTCTCACACAGCGAGTGGTTAGCGTGAGGTAGGTGCTGCTTGGGAGTGTGGGTGAAACTCTATCACACAGCGAGTGGTTAGGGTGTGGTTGGTGCTGCCTGGGAGTGTGGGTGAAACTCTCTCACACAGCGCGTGGTTAGCGTGAGGTAGGTGCTGCTTGGGAGTGTGGGTGAAACTCTCTCACACAGCGAGTGGTTAGGGTGCGGTAGGTGCTGCTTGGGAGTGTGGGTGAAACTCTCTCACACAGCGAGTGGTTAGGGTGAGATAGGTGCAGCTTGGGAGTGTGGGCCCCGTCTCTCACACACAGCGAGTGGTTAGGGTGCGGTAGGTGCTGCTTGGGAGTGTGGGTCACACTCTCTCACACAGCGAGTGGTTAGGGTGCGGTAGGTGCTGCTTGGGAGTGTGGGTCACACTCTCTCACACAGCGAGCGGTTAGGGTGCGGTAGGTGCTGCTTGGGAGTGTGGGTCACACTCTCTCACACAGCGAGTGGTTAGGGTGTGGTAGGTGCTGCTTGGGAGTGTGGGTCACACTCTCTCACACAGCGAGTGGTTAGGGTGCGGTAGGTGCTGCTTGGGAATGTGGGTGAAACTCTCTCACACAGCGAGTGGTTAGGGTGTGGTAGGTGCTGCTTGGGAGTGTGGGTCACACTCTCTCACACAGCGAGTGGTTAGGGTGCGGTAGGTGCTGCTTGGGAGTCTGGGTGATACTCTCTCACACAGCGAGTGGTTAGGGTGCGGTAGGTGCTGCTTGGGAGTGTGGGTGAAACTCTCTCACACAGCGAGTGGTTAGGGTGCGGTAGGTGCAGCTTGGGAGTGTGGGTCAAACTCTCTCACACAGCGAGTGGTTAGGGTGTGGTCGGTGCTGCTTGGGAGTGTGGGTGAAGCTCTCTCTCACAGCGAGTGGTTAGGGTTTGGTCGGTGCTGCTTGGGAGTGTGGGTGAAACTCTCTCACACAGCGAGTGGTTAGGGTGAGGTAGGTACAGCTTGGAAGTGTGGGTCCAGTCTCTCACACACAGCGAGTGGTTAGGGTGTGATAGGTGCTGCGTGGGAGTGTGGATGAAACTCTCTCACACAGCGAGTGGTTAGGGTGCGGTCGGTGCTGCTTGGGAGTGTGGGTGAGACTCTCTCTCACAGTGAGTGGTTAGGGTGCGGTCGGTGCTGCTTGGGAGTGTGGGTGAAACTCTCTCACACAGCGAGTGGTTAGGGAGCGGTCGGTGCTGCTTGGGAGTGTGGGTGAAACTCTCTCACACAGCGAGTGGTTAGGGTGCGGTCGGTGCTGCTTGGGAGTGTGGGTGAAACTCTCTGACACAGCGAGTGGTTAGGGTGCGGTAGGTGCTGCTTGGGAGTGTGGGTGAAACTCTCTCACACAGCGAGTGGTTACGGTGCGGTAGTTGCTGCTTGGGAGTGTGGGTGAAACTCTCTCACACAGCGAGTGGTTAGGGTGTGGTCGGTGCTGCTTGGGAGTGTGGGTGAAACTCTCTCACACAGCGAGTGGTTAGGGTGAGGTAGGTACAGCTTGGGAGTGTGGGTCCAGTCTCTCACACACAGCGAGTGGTTAGGGTCTGATAGGTGCTGCGTGGGAGTGTGGGTGAAACTCTCTCACAGAGCGAGTGGTTCGGGTGCGGTCGGTGCTGCTTGGGAGTGTGGGTGAAACTCTCTCACACAGCGAGTGGTTAGGGTGCGGTCGGTGCTGCTTGGGAGTGTGGGTGAAACTCTCTCACACAGCGAGTGGTTAGGGTGCGGTAGGTGCTGCTTGGGAGTGTGGGTGAAACTCTCTCACACAGCGAGTGGTTAGGAAGCGGTCGGTGCTGCTTGGGAGTGTGGGTGAAACTCTCACACACAGCGAGTGGTTAGGGTGCGGTAGGTGCTGGTTGGGAGTGTGGGTGAAACTCTCACACAGCGAGTGGTTAGGGCGCGGTCGGTGCTGCTTGGGAGTGTGGGTGAAACTCTCTCACACAGCGATTGGTTAGGGTGCGGTCGGTGCTGCTTGGGAGTGTGGGTGAAACTCTCTGACACAGCGAGTGGTGAGGGTGCGGTAGGTGCTGCTTGGGAGTGTGGGTGAAACTCTCTCACACAGCGAGTGGTTAGGGTGCGGTAGGTGCAGCTTGGGAGTGTGGGTAAAACTCTCTCACACAGCGAGTGGTAAGGGTGCGGTCGGTGCTGCTTGGGAGTGTGGGTGAAACTCTCTCACACAGCGAGTGGTTAGGGTGAGGTAGGTACAGCTTGGGAGTGTGGGTCCAGTCTCTCACACCCAGCGAGTGGTTAGGGTGTGATAGGTGCTGCGTGGGAGTGTGGGTGAAACTCTCTCACACAGCGAGTGGTTAGGGTGCGGTCGGTGCTGCTTGGGAGTGTGGGTGAAACTCTCTCACACAGCGAGTGGTTATGGTGCGGTCGGTGCTGCTTGGGAGTGTGGGTGAAACTCTCTCACACAGCGAGTGGTTCGGAAGCGGTCGGTGCTGCTTGGGAGTGTGGGTGAAACTCTCTCACACAGCGAGTGGTTAGGGTGCGGTAGGTGCTGCTTGGGAGTGTGGGTGAAACTCTCTCACACAGCGAGTGGTTAGGGTGCGGTCGGTGCTGCTTGGGAGTGTGGGTGAAACTCTCTCACACAGCGAGTGGTTCGGGTGCGGTCGGTGCTGCTTGGGAGTGTGGGTGAAACTCTCTGACACAGTGAGTGGTTAGGGTGCGGTAGGTGCTGCTTGGGAGTGTGGGTGAAACTCTCTCACACAGCGAGTTGTAAGGGTGCGGTCGTTGCTGCTTGGGAGTGTGGGTGAAACTCTCTCACACAGCGGGTGGTGAGGGTGCGGTAGGTGCTGCTTGGGAGTGTGCTTGAAACTCTCTCACACAGCGAGTGGTTAGCGTGAGGTAGGTGCTGCTTGGGAGTGTGGGTGAAACTCTATCACACAGCGAGTGGTTAGGGTGTGGTTGGTGCTGCCTGGGAGTGTGGGTGAAACTCTCTCACACAGCGAGTGGTTAGCGTGAGGTAGGTGCTGCTTGGGAGTGTGGGTGAAACTCTCTCACACAGCGAGTGGTTAGGGTGAGGTAGGTGCTGCTTGGGAGTGTGGGTGAAACTCTCTCACACAGCGAATGGTTAGGGTGCGGTCGGTGCTGCTTGGGAGTGTGGGTGAAACTCTCACACAGCGAGTGGTTAGGGTGCGGTAGGTGCAGCTTGGGAGTGTGGGTGAAACTCTCTCACACAGCGAGTGGTTAGGGTGCGGTAGGTGCTGCTTGGGAGTGTGGGTGAAACTCTCTCACACAGCGAGTGGTTAGGGTGAGGTAGGTGCAGCTTGGGAGTGTGCGTCCCGTCTCTCACACACAGCGAGTGGTTAGGGTGCGGTAGGTGCTGCTTGGGAGTGTGGGTCACACTCTACCACACAGCGAGTGGTTAGGGTGCGGTAGGTGCTGCTTGGGAGTGTGGGTCACACTCTCTCACACAGCGAGTGGTTAGGGTGCGGTAGGTGCTGCTTCGGAGTGTGGGTGAAACTCTCTCACACAGCGAGTGGTTAGGGTGCGGTAGGTGCTGCTTGGGAGTGTGGGTCACACTCTCTCACACAGCGAGTGGTTAGGGTGCGGTCGGCGCTGCTTGGGAGTGTGGGTGAAACTCTCTCACACAGCGAGTGGTTATGGTGCGGTCGGTGCTGCTTGGGAGTGTGGGTGAAACTCTCTCACACAGCGAGTGGTTAGGAAGCGGTCGGTGCTGCTTGGGAGTGTGGGTGAAACTGTCTCACACAGCGAGTGGTTAGGGTGCGGTAGGTGCTGCTTGGGAGTGTGGGTGAAACTCTCTCACACAGCGAGTGGTTAGGGTGCGGTCGGTGCTGCTTGGGAGTCTGGGTGATACTCTCTCACACAGCGAGTGGTTAGGGTGCGGTCGGTGCTGCTTGGGCGTGTGGGTGAAACTCTCTGACACAGCGAGTGGTTCGGGCGCGGTAGGTGCTGCTTGGGAGTGTGGGTGAAACTCTCTCACACAGCGAGTGGTTATGGTGCGGTTGTTGCTGCTTGGGAGTGTGGGTGAAACTCTCTCACACAGCGAGTGGTTAGCGTGAGGTAGGTGCTGCCTGGGAGTGTGGGTGAAACTCTATCACACAGCGAGTGGTTAGGGTGCGGTCGGTGCTGCCTGGGAGTGTGGGTGAAACTCTCTCACACAGCGCGTGGTTAGCGTGAGGTAGGTGCTGCTTGGGAGTGTGGGTGAAACTCTCTCACACAGCGAATGGTTAGGGTGCGGTAGGTGCAGCTTGGGAGTGTGGGTGAAACTCTCTCACACAGCGAGTGGTTAGGGTGCGGTAGGTGCTGCTTGGGAGTGTGGGTGAAACTCTCTCACACAGCGAGTGGTTAGGGTGAGGTAGGTGCTGCTTGGGAGTGTGGGTCACACTCTCTCACACAGCGAGCGGTTAGGGTGCGGTAGGTGCTGCTTGGGAGTGTGGGTCACACTCTCTCACACAGCGAGCGGTTAGGGTGCGGTAGGTGCTGCTTGGGAGTGTGGGTCACACTCTCTCACACAGCGAGTGGTTAGGGTGTGGTAGGTGCTGCTTGGGAGTGTGGGTCACACTCTCTCACACAGCGAGTGGTTAGGGTGCGGTAGGTGCTGCTTGGGAATGTGGGTGAAACTCTCTCACACAGCGAGTGGTTAGGGTGCGGTAGGTGCTGCTTGGGAGTGTGGGTCACACTCTCTCACACAGCGAGTGGTTAGGGTGCGGTAGGTGCTGCTTGGGAGTCTGGGTGATACTCTCTCACACAGCGAGTGGTTAGGGTGCGGTAGGTGCTGCTTGGGAGTGTGGGTGAAACTCTCTCACACAGCGAGTGGTTAGGGTGCGGTAGGTGCTGCTTGGGAGTGTGGGTGAAACTCTCTCACACAGCGAGTGGTTAGGGTGTGGTCGGTGCTGCTTGGAATGTGGGTGAAACTCTCTCTCACAGCGAGCGGTTAGGGTTTGGTCGGTGCTGCTTGGGAGTGTGGGTGAAACTCTCTCACACAGCGAGTGGTTAGGGTGAGGTAGGTACAGCTTGGAAGTGTGGGTCCAGTCTCTCACACACAGCGAGTGGTTAGGGTGTGATAGGTGCTGCGTGGGAGTGTGGGTGAAACTCTCTCACACAGCGAGTGGTTAGGGTGCGGTTGGTGCTGCTTGGGAGTGTGGGTGAGACTCTCTCACACAGCGAGTGGTTAGGGTGCGGTCGGTGCTGCTTGGGAGTGTGGGTGAAACTCTCTCACACAGCGAGTGGTTAGGGAGCGGTCGGTGCTGCTTGGGAGTGTGGGTGAAACTCTCTCACACAGCGAGTGGTTAGGGTGCGGTCGGTGCTGCTTGGGAGTGTGGGTGAAACTCTCTGACACAGCGAGTGGTTACGGTGCGGTAGTTGCTGCTTGGGAGTGTGGGTGAAACTCTCTCACACAGCGAGTGGTTAGGGTGCGGTAGGTGCTGCTTGGGAGTGTGGGTGAAACTCTCTCACACAGCGAGTGGTTAGGGTGAGGTAGGTACAGCTTGGGAGTGTGGTTCCAGTCTCTCACACACAGCGAGTGGTTAGGGTCTGATAGGTGCTGCGTGGGAGTGTGGGTGAAACTCTCTCACACAGCGAGTGGTTCGGGTGCGGTCGGTGCTGCTTGGGAGTGTGGGTGAAACTCTCTCACACAGCGAGTGGTTAGGAAGCGGTCGGTGCTGCTTGGGAGTGTGGGTGAAACTCTCTCACACAGCGAGTGGTTAGGGTGCGGTAGGTGCTGCTTGGGAGTGTGGGTGAAACTCTCTCACACAGCGAGTGGTTAGGGCGCGGTCGGTGCTGCTTGGGAGTGTGGGTGAAACTCTCTCACACAGCGAGTGGTTAGGGTGCGGTCGGTGCTGCTTGGGAGTGTGGGTGAAACTCTCTCACACAGCGAGTGGTTAGGGTGCGGTCGGTGCTGCTTGGGAGTGTGGGTGAGACTCTCTGACACAGCGAGTGGTTAGGGTGCGGTAGGTGCTGCTTGGGAGTGTGGGTGATACTCTCTCACACAGCGAGTGTTTAGGGTGAGGTAGGTGCAGCTTGGGAGTGTGGGTCCCGTCTCTCACACACAGCGAGTGGTTAGGGTGCGGTAGGTGCTGCTTGGGAGTGTGGGTCACACTCTCTCACACAGCGAGTGGTTAGGGTGCGGTAGGTGCGGCTTGGGAGTGTGGGTCACACTCTCTCACACAGCGAGTGGTAAGGGTTTGGTAGGTGCTGCTTGGGAGTGTGGGTCCCGTCTCTCACACACAGCGAGTGGTTAGGGTGCGGTAGGTGCTGCTTGGGAGTGTGGGTCACACTCTCTCACACAGCGAGTGGTTAGGGTGCGGTAGGTGCCGCTTCGGAGTGTGGGTCACACTCTCTCACACAGCGAGTGGTTAGGGTGCGGTAGGTGCTGCTTGGGAGTGTGGGTCACACTCTCTCACACAGCGAGTGGTAAGGGTTTGGTAGTTGCTGCTTGGGAGTGTGGGTCACACTCTCTCAGACAGCGAGTGGTTAGGGTGCGGTAGGTGCTGCTTGGGAGTGTGGGTCACACTCTCTAACACAGCGAGTGGTGAGGGTGCGGTAGGTGCTGCTTGGGAGTGTGGGTGATACTCTCTCACACAGCGAGTGGTTAGGGTGCGGTAGGTGCTGCTTGGGAGTCTGGGTGATACTCTCTCACACAGCGAGTGGTTAGGGTGCGGTAGGTGCTGCTTGGGAGTGTGGGTGAAACTCTCTCACACAGCGAGTGGTTAGGGTGCGGTAGGTGCAGCTTGGGAGTGTGGGTGAAACTCTCTCACGCGAGTGGTTAGGGTGCGGTTGGTGCTGCTTGGGAGTGTGGGTGAAACTCTCTCTCACAGCAAGTGGTTAGGGTGTGGTCGGTGCTGCTTGGGAGTGTGGGTGAAACTCTCTCACACAGCGAGTGGTTAGGGTGCGGTAGGTGCTGCTTGGGAGTGTGGGTCACAATCGCTCACACAGCGAGTGGTTAGGGTGCGGTAGGTGCTGCTTGGGAGTCTGGGTGATACTCTCTCACACAGCGAGTGGTTAGGGTGCGGTCGGTGCTGCTTGGGAGTGTGGGTGAAACTCTCTCTCACAGCAAGTGGTTAGGGTGTGGTCGGTGCTGCTTGGGAGTGTGGGTGAAACTCTCTCACACAGCGAGTGGTTAGCGTGTGGTAGGTGCTGCCTGGGAGTGTGGGTGAAACTCTCTCACACAGCGAGTGGTTCGCGTGAGGTAGGTGCTGCATGGGAGTGTGGGTGAAACTCTCTCACACAGCGAGTGGTTAGGGTGAGGTAGGTGCTGCTTGGGAGTGTGGGTGAAACTCTCTCACACAGCGAATGGTTAGGGTGCGGTCGGTGCTGCTTGGGAGTGTGGGTGAAACTCTCTCACACAGCGAGTGGTTAGGGTGCGGTAGGTGCTGCTTGGGAGTGTGGGTCACACTCTCTCACACAGCGAGTGGTTAGGGTGCGGTAGGTGCTGCTTGGGAGTGTGGCTGATACTCTCTCACACAGCGAGTGGTTAGGGTGCGGTAGGTGCTGCTTGGGAGTGTGGGTGAAACTCTCTCACACAGCGAGTGGTTAGGGTGCGGTAGGTTCAGCTTGGGAGTGTGGGTGAAACTCTCTCACACAGCGAGTGGTTAGGGTGTGATAGGTGCTGCGTGGGAGTGTGGGTGAAACTCTCTCACACAGCGAGTGGTTAGGGTGCGGTCGGTGCTGCCTGGGAGTGTGGGTGAAACTCTCTCACACAGCGCGTGGTTAGCGTGAGGTAGGTGCTGCTTGGGAGTGTGGGTGAAACTCTCTCACACAGCGAATGGTTAGGGTGCGGTAGGTGCAGCTTGGGAGTGTGGGTGAAACTCTCTCACACAGCGAGTGGTTAGGGTGCGGTAGGTGCTGCTTGGGAGTGTGGGTGAAACTCTCTCACACAGCGAGTGGTTAGGGTGAGGTAGGTGCTGCTTGGGAGTGTGGGTCACACTCTCTCACACAGCGAGCGGTTAGGGTGCGGTAGGTGCTGCTTGGGAGTGTGGGTCACACTCTCTCACACAGCGAGCGGTTAGGGTGCGGTAGGTGCTGCTTGGGAGTGTGGGTCACACTCTCTCACACAGCGAGTGGTTAGGGTGTGGTAGGTGCTGCTTGGGAGTGTGGGTCACACTCTCTCACACAGCGAGTGGTTAGGGTGCGGTAGGTGCTGCTTGGGAATGTGGGTGAAACTCTCTCACACAGCGAGTGGTTAGGGTGCGGTAGGTGCTGCTTGGGAGTGTGGGTCACACTCTCTCACACAGCGAGTGGTTAGGGTGCGGTAGGTGCTGCTTGGGAGTCTGGGTGATACTCTCTCACACAGCGAGTGGTTAGGGTGCGGTAGGTGCTGCTTGGGAGTGTGGGTGAAACTCTCTCACACAGCGAGTGGTTAGGGTGCGGTAGGTGCTGCTTGGGAGTGTGGGTGAAACTCTCTCACACAGCGAGTGGTTAGGGTGTGGTCGGTGCTGCTTGGAATGTGGGTGAAACTCTCTCTCACAGCGAGCGGTTAGGGTTTGGTCGGTGCTGCTTGGGAGTGTGGGTGAAACTCTCTCACACAGCGAGTGGTTAGGGTGAGGTAGGTACAGCTTGGAAGTGTGGGTCCAGTCTCTCACACACAGCGAGTGGTTAGGGTGTGATAGGTGCTGCGTGGGAGTGTGGGTGAAACTCTCTCACACAGCGAGTGGTTAGGGTGCGGTTGGTGCTGCTTGGGAGTGTGGGTGAGACTCTCTCACACAGCGAGTGGTTAGGGTGCGGTCGGTGCTGCTTGGGAGTGTGGGTGAAACTCTCTCACACAGCGAGTGGTTAGGGAGCGGTCGGTGCTGCTTGGGAGTGTGGGTGAAACTCTCTCACACAGCGAGTGGTTAGGGTGCGGTCGGTGCTGCTTGGGAGTGTGGGTGAAACTCTCTGACACAGCGAGTGGTTACGGTGCGGTAGTTGCTGCTTGGGAGTGTGGGTGAAACTCTCTCACACAGCGAGTGGTTAGGGTGCGGTAGGTGCTGCTTGGGAGTGTGGGTGAAACTCTCTCACACAGCGAGTGGTTAGGGTGAGGTAGGTACAGCTTGGGAGTGTGGTTCCAGTCTCTCACACACAGCGAGTGGTTAGGGTCTGATAGGTGCTGCGTGGGAGTGTGGGTGAAACTCTCTCACACAGCGAGTGGTTCGGGTGCGGTCGGTGCTGCTTGGGAGTGTGGGTGAAACTCTCTCACACAGCGAGTGGTTAGGAAGCGGTCGGTGCTGCTTGGGAGTGTGGGTGAAACTCTCTCACACAGCGAGTGGTTAGGGTGCGGTAGGTGCTGCTTGGGAGTGTGGGTGAAACTCTCTCACACAGCGAGTGGTTAGGGCGCGGTCGGTGCTGCTTGGGAGTGTGGGTGAAACTCTCTCACACAGCGAGTGGTTAGGGTGCGGTCGGTGCTGCTTGGGAGTGTGGGTGAAACTCTCTCACACAGCGAGTGGTTAGGGTGCGGTCGGTGCTGCTTGGGAGTGTGGGTGAGACTCTCTGACACAGCGAGTGGTTAGGGTGCGGTAGGTGCTGCTTGGGAGTGTGGGTGATACTCTCTCACACAGCGAGTGTTTAGGGTGAGGTAGGTGCAGCTTGGGAGTGTGGGTCCCGTCTCTCACACACAGCGAGTGGTTAGGGTGCGGTAGGTGCTGCTTGGGAGTGTGGGTCACACTCTCTCACACAGCGAGTGGTTAGGGTGCGGTAGGTGCGGCTTGGGAGTGTGGGTCACACTCTCTCACACAGCGAGTGGTAAGGGTTTGGTAGGTGCTGCTTGGGAGTGTGGGTCCCGTCTCTCACACACAGCGAGTGGTTAGGGTGCGGTAGGTGCTGCTTGGGAGTGTGGGTCACACTCTCTCACACAGCGAGTGGTTAGGGTGCGGTAGGTGCCGCTTCGGAGTGTGGGTCACACTCTCTCACACAGCGAGTGGTTAGGGTGCGGTAGGTGCTGCTTGGGAGTGTGGGTCACACTCTCTCACACAGCGAGTGGTAAGGGTTTGGTAGTTGCTGCTTGGGAGTGTGGGTCACACTCTCTCAGACAGCGAGTGGTTAGGGTGCGGTAGGTGCTGCTTGGGAGTGTGGGTCACACTCTCTAACACAGCGAGTGGTGAGGGTGCGGTAGGTGCTGCTTGGGAGTGTGGGTGATACTCTCTCACACAGCGAGTGGTTAGGGTGCGGTAGGTGCTGCTTGGGAGTCTGGGTGATACTCTCTCACACAGCGAGTGGTTAGGGTGCGGTAGGTGCTGCTTGGGAGTGTGGGTGAAACTCTCTCACACAGCGAGTGGTTAGGGTGCGGTAGGTGCAGCTTGGGAGTGTGGGTGAAACTCTCTCACACAGCGAGTGGTTAGGGTGCGGTTGGTGCTGCTTGGGAGTGTGGGTGAAACTCTCTCTCACAGCAAGTGGTTAGGGTGTGGTCGGTGCTGCTTGGGAGTGTGGGTGAAACTCTCTCACACAGCGAGTGGTTAGGGTGCGGTAGGTGCTGCTTGGGAGTGTGGGTCACAATCGCTCACACAGCGAGTGGTTAGGGTGCGGTAGGTGCTGCTTGGGAGTCTGGGTGATACTCTCTCACACAGCGAGTGGTTAGGGTGCGGTCGGTGCTGCTTGGGAGTGTGGGTGAAACTCTCTCTCACAGCAAGTGGTTAGGGTGTGGTCGGTGCTGCTTGGGAGTGTGGGTGAAACTCTCTCACACAGCGAGTGGTTAGCGTGTGGTAGGTGCTGCCTGGGAGTGTGGGTGAAACTCTCTCACACAGCGAGTGGTTCGCGTGAGGTAGGTGCTGCATGGGAGTGTGGGTGAAACTCTCTCACACAGCGAGTGGTTAGGGTGAGGTAGGTGCTGCTTGGGAGTGTGGGTGAAACTCTCTCACACAGCGAATGGTTAGGGTGCGGTCGGTGCTGCTTGGGAGTGTGGGTGAAACTCTCTCACACAGCGAGAGGTTAGGGTGCGGTAGGTGCTGCTTGGGAGTGTGGGTCACACTCTCTCACACAGCGAGTGGTTAGGGTGCGGTAGGTGCTGCTTGGGAGTGTGGCTGATACTCTCTCACACAGCGAGTGGTTAGGGTGCGGTAGGTGCTGCTTGGGAGTGTGGGTGAAACTCTCTCACACAGCGAGTGGTTAGGGTGCGGTAGGTTCAGCTTGGGAGTGTGGGTGAAACTCTCTCACACAGCGAGTGGTTAGGGTGTGATAGGTGCTGCGTGGGAGTGTGGGTGAAACTCTCTCACACAGCGAGTGGTTAGGGTGCGGTCGGTGCTGCTTGGGAGTGTGGGTGAATCTCTCTCACACAGCGAGTGGTTAGGGTGCGGTAGTTGCTGCTTGGGAGTGTGGGTGAAACTCTCTCACACAGCGAGTGGTTAGGGTGCGGTAGGTGCTGCTTGGGAGTGTGGGTGAAACTCTCTCACACAGCGAGTGGTTAGCGTGAGGGAGGTGCTGCTTGGGAGTGTGGGTGAAACTCTCTCACACAGCGAGTGGTTAGGATGTGGTTGGTGCTGCCTGGGAGTGTGGGTGAAACTCTCTCACACAGCGAGTGGTTAGGGTGCGGTAGGTGCTGCTTGGGAGTGTGGGTGAAACTCTCTCACACAGTGAGTGGTTAGGGTGCGGTAGGTGCTGCTTGGGAGTGTGGGTGAAACTCTCACACACAGCGAGTGGTTAGGGTGCGGTAGGTGCTGCTTGGGAGTGTGGGTGAAACTCTCTCACACAGCGAGTGGTTAGGGTGAGGTAGGTGCAGCTTGGGAGTGTGGGTCCCGTCTCTCACACACAGCGAGTGGTTAGGGTGCGGTAGGTGCTGCTTGGGAGTGTGGGTCACACTCTCTCACACAGCGAGTGGTTAGGGTGCAGTAGGTGCTGCTTGGGAGTGTGGGTCACACTCTCTCACACAGCGAGTGGTTAGGGTGTGGTAGGTGCTGCTTGGGAGTGTGGGTCACACTCTCTCACACAGCGAGTGGTTCGGGTGCGGTAGGTGCTGCTTGGGAGTGTGGGTCACACTCTCTCACACAGCGAGTGGCTAGGGTGCAGTAGGTGCTGCTTGGGAGTGTGGGTCACACTCTCTCACACAGCGAGGGGTTAGGGTGTGATAGGTGCTGCGTGGGAGCGTGGGTGAAACTCTCTCACACAGCGAGTGGTTAGGGTGCGGTCGGTGCTGCTTCGGAGTGTGGGTGAAAGTCTCTCACACAGCGAGTGGTTAGGGTGCGGTCGGTGCTGCTTGGGAGTGTGGGTGAAGCTCTCTCACACAGCGAGTGGTTAGGGAGCGGTCGGTGCTGCTTGGGAGTGTGGGTGAAACTCTCACACAGCGAGTGGTTAGGGTGCGGTAGGTGCTGCTTGGGAGTGTGGGTGAAACTCTCTCACACAGCGAGTGGTTAGGGCGCGGTCGGTGCTGCTTGGGAGTGTGGGTGAAACTCTCTCACACAGCAAGTGGTTAGGGTGCGGTCGGTGCTGCTTGGGAGTGTGGGTGAAACTCTCTCACACAGCGGGTGGTTAGGGTGCGGTCGGTGCTGCTTGGGAGTGTGGGTGAAACTCTCTGACACAGCGAGTGGTTAGGGTGCGGTAGGTGCTGCTTGGGAGTGTGGGTGAAACTGTCTCACACAGCGAGTGTTTAGGGTGAGGTAGGTGCAGCTTGGGAGTGTGGGTCCCGTCTCTCACACACAGCGAGTTGTTAGGGTGCGGTAGGTGCTGCTTGGGAGTGTGGGTCACACTGTCTCACACAGCGAGTGGTTAGGGTGCGGTAGGTGCTGCTTGGGAGTGTGGGTCACACTCTCTCACACAGCGAGTGGTTAGGGTGTGGTAGGTGCGGCTTGGGAGTGTGGGTCACACTCTCTCACACAGCGAGTGGTAAGGGTTTGGTAGGTGCTGCTTGGGAGTGTGGGTCTCACTCTCTCACACAGCGAGTGGTTAGGGTGCGGTAGGTGCTGCTTGGGAGTGTGGGTCACACTCTCTAACACAGCGAGTGGTTAGGGTGTGGTAGGTGCTGCTTGGGAGTGTGGGTCACACTCTCTCACACAGCGAGTGGTTAGGGTGCGGTAGGTGCTGCTTGGGAGTCTGGGTGATACTCTCTCACGCAGCGAGTGGTTAGGGTGCGGGAGGTGCTGCTTGGGAGTGTGGGTGAAACTCTCTCACACAGCGAGTGGTTAGGGTGCGGTTGGTGCTGCTTGGGAGTGTGGGTGAAACTCCCTCTCACAGCAAGTGGTTAGGGTGTGGTCGGTGCTGCTTGGGAGTGTGGGTGAAACTCTCTCACACAGCGAGTGGTTAGGGTGCGGTAGGTGCTGCTTGGGAGTGTGGGTCACACTCTCTCACACAGCAAGTGGTTAGGGTGCGGTCGGTGCTGCTTGGGAGTGTGGGTCACAATCGCTCACACAGCGAGTGGTTAGGGTGCGGTAGGTGCTGCTTGGGAGTCTGGGTGATACTCTCTCACACAGCGAGTGGTTAGCGTGCGGTCGGTGCTGCTTGGGAGTGTGGGTGAAACTCTCTCTCACAGCAAGTGGTTAGGGTGTGGTCGGTGCTGCTTGGGAGTGTGGGTGAAACTCTCTCACACAGCGAGTGGTTAGGGTGTGGTAGGTGCTGCCTGGGAGTGTGGGTGAAACTCTCTCACACAGCGAGTGGTTAGCGTGAGGTAGGTGCTGCTTGGGAGTGTGGGTGAAACTCTCTCACACAGCGAGTGGTTAGGGTGAGGTAGGTGCTACTTGGGAGTGTGGGTGAAACTCTCTCACACAGCGAGTGGCTGGCGTGAGGGAGGTGCTGCTTGGGAGTGTGGGTGAAACTCTCTCACACAGCGAGTGGTTAGGATGTGGTTGGTGCTGCCTGGGAGTGTGGGTGAAACTCTCTCACACAGCGAGTGGTTAGCGTGAGGTTGGTGCTGCTTGGGAGTGTGGGTGAAACTCTCTCACACAGCGAGTGGTTTGGGTGAGGTAGGTGCTGCTTGGGAGTGTGGGTGAAACTCTCTCACACAGCGAATGGTTAGGGTGCGGTCGGTGCTGCTTGGGAGTGTGGGTGAAACTCTCACACAGCGAGTGGTTCGGGTGCGGTAGGTGCAGCTTGGGAGTGTGGGTGAAACTCTCTCACACAGCGAGTGGTTAGGGTGCGGTAGGTGCTGCTTGGGGGTGTGGGTGAAACTCTCTCACACAGCGAGTGGTTAGGGTGAGGTAGGTGCAGCTTGGGAGTGTGGGTCCCGTCTCTCACACACAGCGAGTGGTTAGGGTGCGGTAGGTGCTGCTTGGGAGTGTGGGTCACACTCTCTCACACAGCGAGTGGTTAGGGTGCAGTAGGTGCTGCTTGGGAGTGTGGGTCACACTCTCTCACACAGCGAGTGGTTAGGGTGTGGTAGGTGCTGCTTGGGAGTGTGGGTCACACTCTCTCACACAGCGAGTGGTTCGGGTGCGGTAGGTGCTGCTTGGGAGTGTGGGTCACACTCTCTCACACAGCGAGTGGTTAGGGTTTGGTCGGTGCTGCTTGGGAGTGTGGGTGAAACTCTCTCACACAGCGAGTGGTTCGGGTGAGGTAGGTACAGCTTGGGAGTGTGGGTCCAGTCTCTCACACACAGCGAGTGGTTAGGTTGTGATAGGTGCTGCGTGGGAGTGTGGGTGAAACTCTCTCACACAGCGAGTGGTTAGGGTGCGGTCGGTGCTGCTTCGGAGTGTGGGTGAAAGTCTCTCACACAGCGAGTGGTTAGGGTGCGGTCGGTGCTGCTTGGGAGTGTGGGTGAAGCTCTCTCACACAGCGAGTGGTTAGGGAGCGGTCGGTGCTGCTTGGGAGTGTGGGTGAAACTCTCACACAGCGAGTGGTTAGGGTGCGGTAGGTGCTGCTTGGGAGTGTGGGTGAAACTCTCTCACACAGCGAGTGGTTAGGGCGCGGTCGGTGCTGCTTGGGAGTGTGGGTGAAACTCTCTCACACAGCGAGTGGTTAGGGTGCGGTCGGTGCTGCTTGGGAGTGTGGGTGAAACTCTCTCACACAGCGAGTGGTTAGGGTGCGGTCGGTGCTGCTTGGGAGTGTGGGTGAAACTCTCTGACACAGCGAGTGGTTAGGGTGCGGTAGGTGCTGCTTGGGAGTGTGGGTGAAACTCTCTCACACAGCGAGTGTTTAGGGTGAGGTAGGTGCAGCTTGGGAGTGTGGGTCCCGTCTCTCACACACAGCGAGTGGTTAGGGTGCGGTAGGTGCTGCTTGGGAGTGTGGGTCACACTCTATCACACAGCGAGTGGTTAGGGTGTGGTAGGTGCGGCTTGGGAGTGTGGGTCACACTCTCTCACACAGCGAGTTGTAAGGGTTTGGTAGGTGCTGCTTGGGAGTGTGGGTCACACTCTCTCACACAGCGAGTGGTTAGGGTGCGGTAGGTGCTGCTTGGGAGTGTGGGTCACACTCTCTAACACAGCGAGTGGTTAGGGTGTGGTAGGTGCTGCTTGGGAGTGTGGGTCACACTCTCTCACACAGCGGGTGGTTAGGGTGCGGTAGGTGCTGCTTGGGAGTCTGGGTGATACTCTCTCACGCAGCGAGTGGTTAGGGTGCGGGAGGTGCTGCTTGGGAGTGTGGGTGAAACTCTCGCACACAGCGAGTGGTTAGGGTGCGGTTGGTGCTGCTTGGGAGTGTGGGTGAAACTCCCTCTCACAGCAAGTGGTTAGGGTGTGGTCGGTGCTGCTTGGGAGTGTGGGTGAAACTCTCTCACACAGCGAGTGGTTAGGGTGCGGTAGGTGCTGCTTGGGAGTGTGGGTCACACTCTCTCACACAGCAAGTGGTTAGGGTGCGGTCGGTGCTGCTTGGGAGTGTGGGTCACAATCGCTCACACAGCGAGTGGTTAGGGTGCGGTAGGTGCTGCTTGGGAGTCTGGGTGATACTCTCTCACACAGCGAGTGGTTAGCGTGCGGTCGGTGCTGCTTGGGAGTGTGGGTGAAACTCTCTCTCACAGCAAGTGGTTAGGGTGTGGTCGGTGCTGCTTGGGAGTGTGGGTGAAACTCTCTCACACAGCGAGTGGTTAGGGTGTGGTAGGTGCTGCCTGGGAGCGTGGGTGAAACTCTCTCACACAGCGAGTGGTTAGCGTGAGGTAGGTGCTGCTTGGGAGTGTGGGTGAAACTCTCTCACACAGCGAGTGGTTAGGGTGAGGTAGGTGCTACTTGGGAGTGTGGGTGAAACTCTCTCACACAGCGAGTGGTTAGCGTGAGGGAGGTGCTGCTTGGGAGTGTGGGTGAAACTCTCTCACACAGCGAGTGGTTAGGATGTGGTTGGTGCTGCCTGGGAGTGTGGGTGAAACTCTCTCTCACAGCGAGTGGTTAGCGTGAGGTAGGTGCTGCTTGGGAGTGTGGGTGAAACTCTCTCACACAGCGAGTGGTTAGGGTGCGGTCGGTGCTGCTTGGGAGTGTGGGTGAAACTCTCACACAGCGAGCGGTTTGGGTGAGGTAGGTGCTGCTTGGGAGTGTGGGTGAAACTCTCTCACACAGCGAATGGTTAGGGTGCGGTCGGTGCTGCTTGGGAGTGTGGGTGAAACTCTCACACAGCGAGTGGTTCGGGTGCGGTAGGTGCAGCTTGGGAGTGTGGGTGAAACTCTCTCACACACAGCGAGTGGTTAGGGTGCGGTAGGTGCTGCTTGGGAGTGTGGGTGAAACTCTCTCACACAGCGAGTGGTTAGGGTGAGGTAGGTGCAGCTTGGGAGTGTGGGTCCCGTCTCTCACACACAGCGAGTGGTTAGGGTGCGGTAGGTGCTGCTTGGGAGTGTGGATCACACTCTCTCACACAGCGAGTGGTTAGGGTGCAGTAGGTGCTGCTTGGGAGTGTGGGTCACACTCTCTCACACAGCGAGTGGTTAGGGTGTGGTAGGTGCTGCTTGGGAGTGTGGGTCACACTCTCTCACACAGCGAGTGGTTCGGGTGCGGTAGGTGCTGCTTGGGAGTGTGGGTGAAACTCTCTCACACAGCGAGTGGTTAGGGTTTGGTCGGTGCTGCTTGGGAGTGTGGGTGAAACTCTCTCACACAGCGAGTGGTTCGGGTGAGGTAGGTACAGCTTGGGAGTGTGGGTCCAGTCTCTCACACACAGCGAGTGGTTAGGGTTTGGTCGGTGCTGCTTGGGAGTGTGGGTGAAACTCTCTCACACAGCGAGTGGTTAGGGTGAGGGAGGTACAGCTTGGGAGTGTGGGTCCAGTCTCTCACACACAGCGAGTGGTTAGGGTGTGATAGGTGCTGCGTGGGAGTGTGGGTGAAACTCTCTGACACAGCGAGTGGTTAGGGTGCGGTCGGTGCTGCTTCGGAGTGTGGGTGACACTCTCACACACAGCGAGTGGTTAGGGTGTGATAGGTGCTGCGTGGGAGTGTGGGTGAAACTCTCTCACACAGCGAGTGGTTAGGGTGCGGTAGGTGCTGCTTGGGAGTGTGGGTGAAACTCTCTCACACAGCGAGTGGTTAGGGTGCGGTAGGTGCTGCTTTGGAGTGTGGGTGAAACTCTCTCACACAGCGAGTGGTTAGGGTGCGGTCGGTGCTGCTTGGGAGTGTGGGTGAAACTCTCTCACACAGCGAGTGGTTAGGGTGCGGTCGGTGCTGCTTGGGAGTGTGGGTGAAACTCTCTCACAGCGAGTGGTTAGGGTGTGGTTGGTGCTGCTTGGGAGTGTGGGTGAAACTCTCTCACACTGCGAATGGTTAGGGTGCGGTCGGTGCTGCTTGGGAGTGTGGGTGAAATTCTCACACAGCGAGAGGTTAGGGTGTGATAGGTGCTGCGTGGGAGTGTGGGTGAAACTCTCTCACACAGCGAGTGGTTAGGGTGCGGTCGTTGCTGCTTGGGAGTGTGGGTGAAACTCTCTGACACAGCGAGTGGTTAGGGTGAGGTAGGTGCTGCTTGGGAGTGTGGGTGAAACTCTCTCACACTGCGAATGGTTAGGGTGCGGTCGGTGCTGCTTGGGAGTGTGGGTGAAATTCTCACACAGCGAGAGGTTAGGGTGCGGTAGGTGCAGCTTGGGAGTGTGGGTGAAACTCTCTCACACAGCGAGTGGTTAGGGTGCGGTAGGTGCTGCTTGGGAGTGTGGGTGAAACTCTCTCACTCAGCAAGTGGTTAGGGTGAGGTCGGTGCAGCTTGGCAGTGTGGGTCCAGTCTCTCACACACAGCGAGTGGTTAGGGTGCGGTAGATGCTGCTTGGGAGTGTGGGTGAAACTCTCTCACACAGCGAGTGGTTAGGGTGCGGTCGTTGCTGCTTGGGAGTGTGGGTGAAACTCTCTGACACAGCGAGTGGTTAGGGTGAGGTAGGTGCTGCTTGGGAGTGTGGGTGAAACTCTCTCACACTGCGAATGGTTAGGGTGCGGTCGGTGCTGCTTGGGAGTGTGGGTGAAATTCTCACACAGCGAGAGGTTAGGGTGCGGTAGGTGCAGCTTGGGAGTGTGGGTGAAACTCTCTCACACAGCGAGTGGTTAGGGTGCGGTAGGTGCTGCTTGGGAGTGTGGGTGAAACTCTCTCACTCAGCAAGTGGTTAGGGTGAGGTCGGTGCAGCTTGGCAGTGTGGGTCCAGTCTCTCACACACAGCGAGTGGTTAGGGTGCGGTAGATGCTGCTTGGGAGTGTGGGTCACACTCTCTCACACAGCGAGTGGTTAGGGTGCGGTAGGTGCTGCTTGGGAGTGTGGGTCACACTCTCTCACACAGCGAGTGGTTAGGGTGCGGTAGGTGCTGCTTGGGAGTGTGGGTCACACTCTCTCACATAGCGAGTGGTTAGGGAGCGGTAGGTGCTGCTTGGGAGTGTGGGTGATACTCTCTCACACAGCGAGTGGTTAGGGTGCGGTAGGTGCTGCTTGGGAGTGTGGGTGAAACTCTCTCACACAGCGACTGGTTAGGGTGTGGTCGGTGCTGCTTGGGAGTGAGGGTGAAACTCTCTCACACAGCGAGTGGTTAGGGTGAGGGAGGTACAGCTTGGGAGTGTGGGTCCAGTCTCTCACACACAGCGAGTGGTTAGGGTGTGATAGGTGCAGCGTGGGAGTGTGGGTCCAGTCTCTCACACACAGCGAGTGGTTAGGGTGAGGGAGGTACAGCTTGGGAGTGTGGGTCCAGTCTCTCACACACAGCGAGTGGTTAGGGTGTGATAGGTGCTGCGTGGGAGTGTGGGTGAAACTCTCTCACACAGCGAGTGGTTAGGGTGCGGTAGGTGCTGCTTGGGAGTGTGGGTGAAACTCTCTCACACAGCGAGTGGTTAGGGTGCGGTCTGTGCTGCTTGGGAGTGTGGGTGAAACTCTCTCACACAGCGAGTGGTTAGGAAGCGGTCGGTGTTGCTTGGGAGTGTGGGTGAAACTCTCTCACACAGCGAGTGGTTAGGGTGCGGTAGGTGCTGCTTGGGAGTGTGGGTGAAACTCTCTCACACAGCGAGTGGTTAGGGTGCGGTCGGTGCTGCTTGGGAGTGTGGGTGAAACTCTCACACAGCGAGTGGTTAGGGTGCGGTCGGTGCTGCTTGGGAGTGTGGGTGAAACTCACTGACACAGCGAGTGGTTAGGGTGTGGTAGGTGCTGCTTGGGAGTGTGGGTGAAACTCTCTCACAGCGAGTGGTTCGGGTGCAGTAGTTGCTGCTTGGGAGTGTGGGTGAAACTCTCTCACACAGCGAGTGGTTAGGGTGCGGTAGGTGCTGCTTGGGAGTGTGGGTGAAACTCTGTCACACAGCGAGTGGTTAGGGTGCGGTAGGTGCTGCCTGGGAGTGTGGGTGAAACTCTCTCACACAGCGAGTGGTTAGGGTGCGGTAGGTGCTGCCTGGGAGTGTGGGTGAAACTCTCTCACACAGCGAGTGGTTAGCGTGAGGTAGGTGCTGCTTGGGAGTGTGGGTGAAACTCCCTCACACAGCGAGTGGTTAGGGTGAGGTAGGTGCTGCTTGGGAGTGTGGGTGAAACTCTCACACAGCGAGTGGTTAGGGTGCGGTCGGTGCTGCTTGGGAGTGTGGGTGAAACTCTCACACAGCGAGTGCTTAGGGTGCGGTAGGTGCATCTTGGGAGTGTGGGTGAAACTCTCTCACACAGCGAGTGGTTAGGGTGCGGTAGGTGCTGCTTGGGAGTGTGGGTGAAACTCTCTCACACAGCGAGTGGTTAGGGCGAGGTAGGTGCAGCTTGGGAGTGTGGGTCCCGTCTCTCACACACAGCGAGTGGTTAGGGTGCGGTAGGTGCTGCTTGGGAGTGTGGGTCACACTCTCTCACACAGCGAGTGGTTCGGGTGTGGTAGGTGCTGCTTGGGAGTGTGGGTCACACACTCTCACACAGCGAGTGGTTAGGGTGCGGTAGGTGCTGCTTGGGAGTGTGGGTCACACTCTCTCACACAGCGAGTGGTTAGGGTGCGGTAGGTGCTGCTTGGGAGTGTGGGTGATACTCTCTCACACAGCGAGTGGTTAGGGTGCGGTAGGTGCTGCTTGGGAGTGTGGGTGAAACTCTCTCACACAGCGAGTGGTTAGGGTGCGGTAGGTGCTGCTTTGGAGTGTGGGTGAAACTCTCTCACACAGCGAGTGGTTAGGGTGCAGTAGGTGCAGCTTGGGAGTGTGGGTGAAACTCTCTCACACAGCGAGTGGTTAGGGTGCGGTCGGTGCTGCTTGGGAGTGTGGGTGAAACTCTCTCTCACAGCGAGTGGTTAGGGTGTGGTTGGTGCTGCTTGGGAGTGTGGGTGAAACTCTCTCACACAGCGAGTGGTTAGGGTGAGGTAGGTACAGCTTGGGAGTGTGGGTCCAGTCTCTCACACACAGCGAGTGGTTAGGGTGAGGTAGGTGCAGCTTGGGAGTGTGGGTCCAGTGTCTCACACACAGCGAGTGGTTAGGGTGCGGTAGGTGCTGCTTGGGAGTGTGGGTGAAACTCTCTCACACAACGAGTGGTTAGGGTGAGGGAGGTGCTGCTTGGGAGTGTGGGTGAAACTCTCTCACACAGCGAATGGTTAGGGTGCGGTCAGTGCTGCTTGGGAGTGTGGGTGAAACTCTCTGACACAGCGAGTGGTTAGGGTGCGGTAGGTGCTGCTTGGGAGTGTGGGTCACACTCTCTCACACAGCGAGTGGTTAGGGTGCTGCTTGGGACTGTGGGTGATACTCTCTCACACAGCGAGTGGTTAGGGTGCGGTAGGTGCTGCTTGGGAGTGTGGGTGAAACTCTCTCACACAGCGAGTGGTTAGGGTGCGGTAGGTGCAGCTTGGGAGTGTGGGTGAAACTCCCTCACACAGCGAGTGGTTAGGGTGCGGTAGGTGCTGCTTGGGAGTGTGGGTGAAACTCTTTCACACAGTGAGTGGTTAGGGTGTGGTCGGTGCTGCTTGGGAGTGTGGGTGAAACTCTCTCACACAGCGAGTGGTTAGGGTGCGGTCGGTGCTGCTTGGGAGTGTGGGTGAAACTCTCTGCACAGCGAGTGGTTAGGGTGCGGTAGGTGCTATTTGGGAGTGTGGGTGAAACTCTCTCACAGTGAGTGGTTAGGGTGCGGTCGGTGCTGGTTGGGAGTATGGGTGAAACTCTCACACACAGCGAGTGGTTAGGGTGCGGTCGGTGCTGCTTGGGAGTGTGGGTGAAACTCTCTCACACAGCGAGTGGTTAGGGTGCGGTAGGTGCTGCCTGGGAGTGTGGGTGAAACTCTCTCATACAGCGAGTGGTTAGGGTGAGGTGGGTGCTGCCTGGGAGTGTGGGTGAAACTCTCTCACACAGCGAGTGGTTAGGGTGCGGTAGGTGCTGCTGGGGAGTGTGGGTGAAACTCTCTCACACAGCGAGTGGTTAGGGTGCGCTAGGTGCTGCCTGGGAGTGTGGGTGAAACTCTCACACAGCGAGTGGTTAGGTTGCGGGAGGTGCTGCTGGGGAGTGTGGGTGAAACTCTCTCACACACAGCGAGTGGTTAGGGTGCGGAAGGTGCTGCTTGGGAGTGTGGGTGAAACTCTCTCACACACAGCGAGTGGTTAGCGTGCGGAAGGTGCTGCTTGGGAGTGTGGGTGAAACTCTCTCACACACAGCGAGTGGTTAGGGTGCGGAAGGTGCTGCTTGGGAGTGTGGGTGAAACTCTCCCACACGGCGAGTGGTTAGGGTGCGGTAGGTGCTGCCTGGGAGTGTGGGTGAAACTCTCACACACAGCGAGTGGTTAGGGTGCGGTAGGTGCTGCTTGGGAGTGTGGGTGAACATCTCTCACACAGCGAGTGGTTAGGGTGCGGTAGGTGCTGCTTGGGAGTGTGGGTGAAACTCTCTCACACGGCGAGTGGTTCGGGTGTGATAGGTGCTGCATGGGAGTGTGGGTGAAACTCTCTCACACAGCGAGTGGTTAGCGTGAGGTAGGTGCTGCCTGGGAGTGTGGGTGACACTCTCTCACACAGCGAGTGGTTAGGGTGCGGTAGGTGCTGCCTGGGAGTGTGGGTGAAACGCTCTCACACAGCGAGTGGTTAGGGTGAGGTAGGTGCTGCTTGGGAGTGTGGGTGAAACTCTCTCACACAGCGAATGGTTAGGGTGCGGTCAGTGCTGCTTGGGAGTGTGGGTGAAACTCTCTCACACAGCGAGTGGTTAGGGTGCGGTAGGTGCTGCTTGGGAGTGTGGGTCACACTCTCTCACACAGCGAGTGGTTATGGTGCTGCTTGGGAGTGTGGGTGATACTCTCCCACACAGCGAGTGGTTAGGGTGCGGTAGGTGCTGCTTGGGAGTGTGGGTGAAACTCTCTCACGCAGCGAGTGGTTAGGGTGCGGTCGGTTCTGCTTGGGACTGTGGGTGAAACTCTCTCACACAGCGAGTGGTTAGGGTGTGGTCGGTGCTGCTTGGGAGTGTGGGTGAAACTCTCTCACACAGCGAGTGGTTAGGGTGAGGTAGGTACAGCTTGGGAGTGTGGGTCCAGTCTCTCACACACAGCGAGTGGTTAGGGTGTGATAGGTGCTGCGTGGGAGTGTGGGTGAAACTCTCTCACACAGCGAGTGGTTAGGGTGCGGTCGTTGCTGCTTGGGAGTGTGGGTGAAACTCTCTGACACAGCGAGTGGTTAGGGTGCGGTAGGTGCTGCTTGGGAGTGTGGGTCACACTCTCTCACACAGCGAGTGGTTAGGGTGCTGCTTGGGACTGTGGGTGATACTCTCTCACACAGCGAGTGGTTAGGGTGCGGTAGGTGCTGCTTGGGAGTGTGGGTGAAACTCTCTCACACAGCGAGTGGTTAGGGTGCGGTAGGTGCAGCTTGGGAGTGTGTGTGAAACTCCCTCACACAGCGAGTGGTTAGGGTGCGGTAGGTGCTGCTTGGGAGTGTGGGTGAAACTCTTTCACACAGTGAGTGGTTAGGGTGTGGTCGGTGCTGCTTGGGAGTGTGGGTGAAACTCTCTCACACAGCGAGTGGTTAGGTTGCGGTCGGTGCTGCTTGGGAGTGTGGGTGAAACTCTCTGACACAGCGAGTGGTTAGGGTGCGGTAGGTGCTATTTGGGAGTGTGGGTGAAACTCTCTCACAGTGAGTGGTTAGGGTGCGGTCGGTGCTGGTTGGGAGTATGGGTGAAACTCTCACAAAAGCGAGTGGTTAGGGTGCGGTCGGTGCTGCTTGGGAGTGTGGGTGAAACTCTCTCACACAGCGAGTGGTTAGGGTGCGGTAGGTGCTGCCTGGGAGTGTGGGTGAAACTCTCTCATACAGCGAGTGGTTAGGGTGAGGTGGGTGCTGCCTGGGAGTGTGGGTGAAACTCTCTCACACAGCGAGTGGTTAGGGTGCGGTAGGTGCTGCTGGGGAGTGTGGGTGAAACTCTCTCACACAGCGAGTGGTTAGGGTGCGCTAGGTGCTGCCTGGGAGTGTGGGTGAAACTCTCTCACACACAGCGAGTGGTTAGGGTGCGGAAGGTGCTGCTTGGGAGTGTGGGTGAAACTCTCTCACACACAGCGAGTGGTTAGCGTGCGGAAGGTGCTGCTTGGGAGTGTGGGTGAAACTCTCTCACACGGCGAGTGGTTCGGGTGTGATAGGTGCTGCATGGGAGTGTGGGTGAAACTCACACACATCGAGTGGTTAGGGTGCGGTAGGTGCTGCTGGGGAGTGTGGGTAAAACTCTCACACACAGCGAGTGGTTAGGGTGCGGTAGGTGCTGCTGGGGAGTGTGGGTGAAACTCTCTCACACAGCGGGTGGTTAGGGTGCGGTAGGTGCTGCTTGGGAGTGTGGGTGAAACTCTCTCTCACAGCGAGTGGTTAGGGTGTGGTCGGTGCTGCTTGGGGGTGTGGGTGAAACTCTCTCACACAGCGAGTGGTTAGCGTGAGGTAGGTGCTGCTTGGGAGTGTGGGTGAAACTCTCTCACACAGCGAGTGGTTATGGTGTGGTAGGTGCTGCCTGGGAGTGTGGGTGAAACTCTCTCACACAGCGAGTGGTTAGCGTGAGGTAGGTGCTGCATGGGAGTGTGGGTGAAACGCTCTCACACAGCGAGTGGTTAGGGTGAGGTAGGTGCTGCTTGGGAGTGTGGGTGAAACTCTCTCACACAGCGAATGGTTAGGGTGCGGTCAGTGCTGCTTGGGAGTGTGGGTGAAACTCTCTCACACAGCGAGTGGTTAGGGTGCGGTAGGTGCTGCTTGGGAGTGTGGGTCACACTCTCTCACACAGCGAGTGGTTATGGTGCTGCTTGGGAGTGTGGGTGATACTCTCCCACACAGCGAGTGGTTAGGGTGCGGTAGGTGCTGCTTGGGAGTGTGGGTGAAACTCTCTCACGCAGCGAGTGGTTAGGGTGCGGTCGGTTCTGCTTGGGACTGTGGGTGAAACTCTCTCACACAGCGAGTGGTTAGGGTGTGGTCGGTGCTGCTTGGGAGTGTGGGTGAAACTCTCTCACACAGCGAGTGGTTAGGGTGAGGTAGGTACAGCTTGGGAGTGTGGGTCCAGTCTCTCACACACAGCGAGTGGTTAGGGTGTGATAGGTGCTGCGTGGGAGTGTGGGTGAAACTCTCTCACACAGCGAGTGGTTAGGGTGCGGTCGTTGCTGCTTGGGAGTGTGGGTGAAACTCTCTCACACAGCGAGTGGTTAGGGTGCGGTCGGTGCTGCTTGGGAGTGTGGGTGAAACTCTCTCACACAACGAGTGGTTAGGGTGAGGGAGGTGCTGCTTGGGAGTGTGGGTGAAACTCTCTCACACAGCGAATGGTTAGGGTGCGGTCAGTGCTGCTTGGGAGTGTGGGTGAAACTCTCTGACACAGCGAGTGGTTAGGGTGCGGTAGGTGCTGCTTGGGAGTGTGGGTCACACTCTCTCACACAGCGAGTGGTTAGGGTGCTGCTTGGGACTGTGGGTGATACTCTCTCACACAGCGAGTGGTTAGGGTGCGGTAGGTGCTGGTTGGGAGTGTGGGTGAAACTCTCTCACACAGCGAGTGGTTAGGGTGCGGTAGGTGCAGCTTGGGAGTGTGTGTGAAACTCCCTCACACAGCGAGTGGTTAGGGTGCGGTAGGTGCTGCTTGGGAGTGTGGGTGAAACTCTTTCACACAGTGAGTGGTTAGGGTGTGGTCGGTGCTGCTTGGGAGTGTGGGTGAAACTCTCTCACACAGCGAGTGGTTAGGTTGCGGTCGGTGCTG
Organism: Mustelus asterias; assembly: GCF_964213995.1. Taxonomy (NCBI): domain Eukaryota; kingdom Metazoa; phylum Chordata; class Chondrichthyes; order Carcharhiniformes; family Triakidae; genus Mustelus; species Mustelus asterias. The sequence continues at coordinate 161,237 of NW_027590325.1, read as the reverse complement.
CTTGGGAGTGTGGGTGAAACTCTCTGACACAGCGAGTGGTTAGGGTGCGGTAGGTGCTATTTGGGAGTGTGGGTGAAACTCTCTCACAGTGAGTGGTTAGGGTGCGGTCGGTGCTGGTTGGGAGTATGGGTGAAACTCTCACAAAAGCGAGTGGTTAGGGTGCGGTCGGTGCTGCTTGGGAGTGTGGGTGAAACTCTCTCACACAGCGAGTGGTTAGGGTGCGGTAGGTGCTGCCTGGGAGTGTGGGTGAAACTCTCTCATACAGCGAGTGGTTAGGGTGAGGTGGGTGCTGCCTGGGAGTGTGGGTGAAACTCTCTCACACAGCGAGTGGTTAGGGTGCGGTAGGTGCTGCTGGGGAGTGTGGGTGAAACTCTCTCACACAGCGAGTGGTTAGGGTGCGCTAGGTGCTGCCTGGGAGTGTGGGTGAAACTCTCTCACACACAGCGAGTGGTTAGGGTGCGGAAGGTGCTGCTTGGGAGTGTGGGTGAAACTCTCTCACACACAGCGAGTGGTTAGCGTGCGGAAGGTGCTGCTTGGGAGTGTGGGTGAAACTCTCTCACACACAGCGAGTGGTTAGGGTGCGGAAGGTGCTGCTTGGGAGTGTGGGTGAAACTCTCCCACACGGCGAGTGGTTAGGGTGCGGTAGGTGCTGCCTGGGAGTGTGGGTGAAACTCTCACACACAGCGAGTGGTTAGGGTGCGGTAGGTGCTGCTTGGGAGTGTGGGTGAACATCTCTCACACAGCGAGTGGTTAGGGTGCGGTAGGTGCTGCTTGGGAGTGTGGGTGAAACTCTCTCACACGGCGAGTGGTTCGGGTGTGATAGGTGCTGCATGGGAGTGTGGGTGAAACTCACACACATCGAGTGGTTAGGGTGCGGTAGGTGCTGCTGGGGAGTGTGGGTAACACTCTCACACACAGCGAGTGGTTAGGGTGCGGTAGGTGCTGCTGGGGAGTGTGGGTGAAACTCTCTCACACAGCGGGTGGTTAGGGTGCGGTAGGTGCTGCTTGGGAGTGTGGGTGAAACTCTCTCTCACAGCGAGTGGTTAGGGTGTGGTCGGTGCTGCTTGGGGGTGTGGGTGAAACTCTCTCACACAGCGAGTGGTTAGCGTGAGGTAGGTGCTGCTTGGGAGTGTGGGTGAAACTCTCTCACACAGCGAGTGGTTATGGTGTGGTAGGTGCTGCCTGGGAGTGTGGGTGAAACTCTCTCACACAGCGAGTGGTTAGCGTGAGGTAGGTGCTGCATGGGAGTGTGGGTGAAACTCTCACACACAGCGAGTGGTTAGGGTGCGGTAGGTGCTGCTTGGGAGTGTGGGTGAACATCTCTCACACAGCGAGTGGTTAGGGTGCGGTAGGTGCTGCTTGGGAGTGTGGGTGAAACTCTCTCACACGGCGAGTGGTTCGGGTGTGATAGGTGCTGCATGGGAGTGTGGGTGAAACTCACACACATCGAGTGGTTAGGGTGCGGTAGGTGCTGCTGGGGAGTGTGGGTAAAACTCTCACACACAGCGAGTGGTTAGGGTGCGGTAGGTGCTGCTGGGCAGTGTGGGTGAAACTCTCTCACACAGCGGGTGGTTAGGGTGCGGTAGGTGCTGCTTGGGAGTGTGGGTGAAACTCTCTCTCACAGCGAGTGGTTAGGGTGTGGTCGGTGCTGCTTGGGGGTGTGGGTGAAACTCTCTCACACAGCGAGTGGTTAGCGTGAGGTAGGTGCTGCTTGGGAGTGTGGGTGAAACTCTCTCACACAGCGAGTGGTTATGGTGTGGTAGGTGCTGCCTGGGAGTGTGGGTGAAACTCTCTCACACAGCGAGTGGTTAGCGTGAGGTAGGTGCTGCATGGGAGTGTGGGTGAAACGCTCTCACACAGCGAGTGGTTAGGGTGAGGTAGGTGCTGCTTGGGAGTGTGGGTGAAACTCTCTCACACAGCGAATGGTTAGGGTGCGGTCAGTGCTGCTTGGGAGTGTGGGTGAAACTCTCTCACACAGCGAGTGGTTAGGGTGCGGTAGGTGCTGCTTGGGAGTGTGGGTCACACTCTCTCACACAGCGAGTGGTTATGGTGCTGCTTGGGAGTGTGGGTGATACTCTCCCACACAGCGAGTGGTTAGGGTGCGGTAGGTGCTGCTTGGGAGTGTGGGTGAAACTCTCTCACGCAGCGAGTGGTTAGGGTGCGGTCGGTTCTGCTTGGGACTGTGGGTGAAACTCTCTCACACAGCGAGTGGTTAGGGTGTGGTCGGTGCTGCTTGGGAGTGTGGGTGAAACTCTCTCACACAGCGAGTGGTTCGGGTGTGGTAGGTACAGCTTGGGAGTGTGGGTCCAGTCTCTCACACACAGCGAGTGGTTAGGGTGTGATAGGTGCTGCGTGGGAGTGTGGGTGAAACTCTCTCACACAGCGAGTGGTTAGGGTGCGGTCGGTGCTGCTTGGGAGTGTGGGTGAAACTCTCTGACACAGCGAGTGGTTAGGGTGCGGTAGGTGCTGCTTGGGAGTGTGGGTGAAACTCTCTCACACAGCGAGTGATTAGGGTGCGGTAGTTGCTGCTTGGGAGTGTGGGTGAAACTCTCTCACACAGCGAGTGGTTCGGGTGCGGTAGGTGCTGCTTGGGAGTGTGGGTGAAACTCTCTCACACAGCGAGTGGTTAGCGTGAGGTAGGTGCTGCTTGGGAGTGTGGGTGAAACTCTCTCACACAGCGAGTGGTTAGGGTGTGGTTGGTGCTGCCTGGAAGTGTGGGTGAAACTCTCTCACACAGCGAGTGGTTAGCGTGAGGTAGGTGCTGCTTGGGAGTGTGGGTGAAACTCTCTCACACAGCGAGTGGTTAGGGTGAGGTAGGTGCTGCTTGGGAGTGTGGGTGAAACTCTCTCACACAGCGAATGGTTAGGGTGCGGTCGGTGCTGCTTGGGAGTGTGGGTGAAACTCTCACACAGCGAGTGGTTAGGGTGCGGTAGGTGCAGCTTGGGAGTGTGGGTGAAACTCTCTCACACAGCGAGTGGTTAGGGTGCGGTAGGTGCTGCTTGGGTGTGTGGGTGAAACTCTCTCACACAGCAAGTGGTTAGGGTGAGGTAGGTGCAGCTTGGGAGTGTGGGTCCCGTCGCTCACACACAGCGAGTGGTTAGGGTGCGGTAGGTGCTGCTTGGGAGTGTGGGTCACACTCTCTCACACAGCGAGTGGTTAGGGTGCGGTAGGTGCTGCTTGGGAGTGTGGGTCACACTCTCTCACACAGCGAGTTGTTAGGGTGTGGTAGGTGCTGTTTGGGGGTGTGGGTCACACTCTCTCACACAGCGAGTGGTTAGGGTGCGGTAGGTGCTGCTTGGGAGTGTGGGTCACACTCTCTCACACAGCGAGTGGTTAGGGTGCGGTAGGTGCTGCTTGGGAGTGTGGGTCACACTCTCTCACACAGCGAGTGGTTAGGGTGCGGTAGGTGCTGCTTGGGAGTCTGGGTGATACTCTCTCACACAGCGATTGGTTAGGGGGCGGTAGGTGCTGCTTGGGAGTGTGGGTGAAACTCTCTCACACAGCGAGTGGTTTGGGTGCGGTAGGTGCAGCTTGGGAGTGTGGGTGAAACTCTCTCACACAGCGAGTGGTTAGGGTGCGGTCGGTGCTGCTTGGGAGTGTGGGTGAAACTCTCTCTCACAGCGAGTGGTTAAAGTTTGGTCGGTGCTGCTTGAGAGTGTGGGTGAAACTCTCTCACACAGCGAGTGGTTAGGTTGAGGGAGGTACAGCTTGGAAGTGTGGGTCCAGTCTCTCACACACAGCGAGTGGTTAGGGTGTGATAGCTGCTGCGTGGGAGTGTGGGTGAAACTCACACACAGCGAGTGGTTAGGGTGCGGTAGGTGCTGCTGGGGAGTGTGGGTGAACATCTCTCACACAGCGAGTGGTTAGGGTGTGGTAGGTGCTGCTTGGGAGTGTGGGTCACACTCTCACACTGCGAGTGGTTAGGGTGCGGTCGGTGCTGCTTGGGAGTGTGGGTGAAACTCTCTCACACAGCGAGTGGTTAGGGTGCGGTAGGTGCTGCTTGGGAGTGTGGGTGAAACTCTCTCACACAGCGAGTGGTTAGGGTGAGGTAGGTGCAGCTTGGGAGTGTGGGTCCAGTCTCTCACACACAGCGAGTGGTTAGAGTGTGATAGGTGCTGCGTGGGAGTGTGGGTGAAACTCTCTCTCACACAGCGAGTGGTTAGGGTGCAGTAGGTGCTGCTTGGGAGTCTGGGTGATACTCTCTCACACAGCGAGGGCTTAGGGTGCGGTCGGTGCTGCTTGGGAGTGTGGGTGAAACTCTCTCACACAGCGAGTGGTTATGGTGCGGTCGGTGCTGCTTGGGAGTGTGGGTGAAACTCTCTCACACAGCGAGTGGTTAGGAAGCGGTCGGTGCTGCTTTGGAGTGTGGGTGAAACTCTCTCACACAGCGAGTGGTTAGGGTGCGGTAGGTGCTGCTTGGGAGTGTGGGTGAAACTCTCTCACACAGCGAGTGGTTAGGGTGCGGTCGGTGCTGCTTGGGAGTGTGGGTGAAACTCTCTCACACAGCGAGTGGTTAGGGTGCGGTCGGTGCTGCTTGGGAGTGTGGGTGAAACTGTCTGACACAGCGAGTGGTTCGGGTGCGGTAGGTGCTGCTTGGGAGTGTGGGTGAAACTCTCTCACACAGCGACTGGTTATGGTGCGGTCGTTGCTGCTTGGGAGTGTGGGTGAAACTCTCTCACACAGCGAGTGGTTAGCGTGAGGTAGGTGCTGCTTGGGAGTGGGGGTGAAACTCTCTCACACAGCGAGTGGTTCGCGTGAGGTAGGTGCTGCTTGGGAGTGTGGGTGAAACTCTATCACACAGCGAGTGGTTAGGGTGTGGTTGGTGCTGCCTGGGAGTGTGGGTGAAACTCTCTCACACAGCGCGTGGTTAGCGTGAGGTAGGTGCTGCTTGGGAGTGTGGGTGAAACTCTCTCACACAGCGAGTGGTTAGGGTGCGGTAGGTGCTGCTTGGGAGTGTGGGTGAAACTCTCTCACACAGCGAGTGGTTAGGGTGAGATAGGTGCAGCTTGGGAGTGTGGGCCCCGTCTCTCACACACAGCGAGTGGTTAGGGTGCGGTAGGTGCTGCTTGGGAGTGTGGGTCACACTCTCTCACACAGCGAGTGGTTAGGGTGCGGTAGGTGCTGCTTGGGAGTGTGGGTCACACTCTCTCACACAGCGAGCGGTTAGGGTGCGGTAGGTGCTGCTTGGGAGTGTGGGTCACACTCTCTCACACAGCGAGTGGTTAGGGTGTGGTAGGTGCTGCTTGGGAGTGTGGGTCACACTCTCTCACACAGCGAGTGGTTAGGGTGCGGTAGGTGCTGCTTGGGAATGTGGGTGAAACTCTCTCACACAGCGAGTGGTTAGGGTGCGGTAGGTGCTGCTTGGGAGTGTGGGTCACACTCTCTCACACAGCGAGTGGTTAGGGTGCGGTAGGTGCTGCTTGGGAGTCTGGGTGATACTCTCTCACACAGCGAGTGGTTAGGGTGCGGTAGGTGCTGCTTGGGAGTGTGGGTGAAACTCTCTCACACAGCGAGTGGTTAGGGTGCGGTAGGTGCAGCTTGGGAGTGTGGGTCAAACTCTCTCACACAGCGAGTGGTTAGGGTGTGGTCGGTGCTGCTTGGGAGTGTGGGTGAAGCTCTCTCTCACAGCGAGTGGTTAGGGTTTGGTCGGTGCTGCTTGGGAGTGTGGGTGAAACTCTCTCACACAGCGAGTGGTTAGGGTGAGGTAGGTACAGCTTGGAAGTGTGGGTCCAGTCTCTCACACACAGCGAGTGGTTAGGGTGTGATAGGTGCTGCGTGGGAGTGTGGATGAAACTCTCTCACACAGCGAGTGGTTAGGGTGCGGTCGGTGCTGCTTGGGAGTGTGGGTGAGACTCTCTCTCACAGTGAGTGGTTAGGGTGCGGTCGGTGCTGCTTGGGAGTGTGGGTGAAACTCTCTCACACAGCGAGTGGTTAGGGAGCGGTCGGTGCTGCTTGGGAGTGTGGGTGAAACTCTCTCACACAGCGAGTGGTTAGGGTGCGGTCGGTGCTGCTTGGGAGTGTGGGTGAAACTCTCTGACACAGCGAGTGGTTAGGGTGCGGTAGGTGCTGCTTGGGAGTGTGGGTGAAACTCTCTCACACAGCGAGTGGTTACGGTGCGGTAGTTGCTGCTTGGGAGTGTGGGTGAAACTCTCTCACACAGCGAGTGGTTAGGGTGTGGTCGGTGCTGCTTGGGAGTGTGGGTGAAACTCTCTCACACAGCGAGTGGTTAGGGTGAGGTAGGTACAGCTTGGGAGTGTGGGTCCAGTCTCTCACACACAGCGAGTGGTTAGGGTCTGATAGGTGCTGCGTGGGAGTGTGGGTGAAACTCTCTCACAGAGCGAGTGGTTCGGGTGCGGTCGGTGCTGCTTGGGAGTGTGGGTGAAACTCTCTCACACAGCGAGTGGTTAGGGTGCGGTCGGTGCTGCTTGGGAGTGTGGGTGAAACTCTCTCACACAGCGAGTGGTTAGGGTGCGGTCGGTGCTGCTTGGGAGTGTGGGTGAAACTCTCTCACACAGCGAGTGGTTAGGAAGCGGTCGGTGCTGCTTGGGAGTGTGGGTGAAACTCTCACACACAGCGAGTGGTTAGGGTGCGGTAGGTGCTGGTTGGGAGTGTGGGTGAAACTCTCACACAGCGAGTGGTTAGGGCGCGGTCGGTGCTGCTTGGGAGTGTGGGTGAAACTCTCTCACACAGCGAGTGGTTAGGGTGCGGTCGGTGCTGCTTGGGAGTGTGGGTGAAACTCTCTGACACAGCGAGTGGTGAGGGTGCGGTAGGTGCTGCTTGGGAGTGTGGGTGAAACTCTCTCACACAGCGAGTGGTTAGGGTGCGGTAGGTGCAGCTTGGGAGTGTGGGTAAAACTCTCTCACACAGCGAGTGGTAAGGGTGCGGTCGGTGCTGCTTGGGAGTGTGGGTGAAACTCTCTCACACAGCGAGTGGTTAGGGTGAGGTAGGTACAGCTTGGGAGTGTGGGTCCAGTCTCTCACACCCAGCGAGTGGTTAGGGTGTGATAGGTGCTGCGTGGGAGTGTGGGTGAAACTCTCTCACACAGCGAGTGGTTAGGGTGCGGTCGGTGCTGCTTGGGAGTGTGGGTGAAACTCTCTCACACAGCGAGTGGTTATGGTGCGGTCGGTGCTGCTTGGGAGTGTGGGTGAAACTCTCTCACACAGCGAGTGGTTCGGAAGCGGTCGGTGCTGCTTGGGAGTGTGGGTGAAACTCTCTCACACAGCGAGTGGTTAGGGTGCGGTAGGTGCTGCTTGGGAGTGTGGGTGAAACTCTCTCACACAGCGAGTGGTTAGGGTGCGGTCGGTGCTGCTTGGGAGTGTGGGTGAAACTCTCTCACACAGCGAGTGGTTCGGGTGCGGTCGGTGCTGCTTGGGAGTGTGGGTGAAACTCTCTGACACAGTGAGTGGTTAGGGTGCGGTAGGTGCTGCTTGGGAGTGTGGGTGAAACTCTCTCACACAGCGAGTTGTAAGGGTGCGGTCGTTGCTGCTTGGGAGTGTGGGTGAAACTCTCTCACACAGCGGGTGGTGAGGGTGCGGTAGGTGCTGCTTGGGAGTGTGCTTGAAACTCTCTCACACAGCGAGTGGTTAGCGTGAGGTAGGTGCTGCTTGGGAGTGTGGGTGAAACTCTATCACACAGCGAGTGGTTAGGGTGTGGTTGGTGCTGCCTGGGAGTGTGGGTGAAACTCTCTCACACAGCGAGTGGTTAGCGTGAGGTAGGTGCTGCTTGGGAGTGTGGGTGAAACTCTCTCACACAGCGAGTGGTTAGGGTGAGGTAGGTGCTGCTTGGGAGTGTGGGTGAAACTCTCTCACACAGCGAATGGTTAGGGTGCGGTCGGTGCTGCTTGGGAGTGTGGGTGAAACTCTCACACAGCGAGTGGTTAGGGTGCGGTAGGTGCAGCTTGGGAGTGTGGGTGAAACTCTCTCACACAGCGAGTGGTTAGGGTGCGGTAGGTGCTGCTTGGGAGTGTGGGTGAAACTCTCTCACACAGCGAGTGGTTAGGGTGAGGTAGGTGCAGCTTGGGAGTGTGCGTCCCGTCTCTCACACACAGCGAGTGGTTAGGGTGCGGTAGGTGCTGCTTGGGAGTGTGGGTCACACTCTACCACACAGCGAGTGGTTAGGGTGCGGTAGGTGCTGCTTGGGAGTGTGGGTCACACTCTCTCACACAGCGAGTGGTTAGGGTGCGGTAGGTGCTGCTTCGGAGTGTGGGTGAAACTCTCTCACACAGCGAGTGGTTAGGGTGCGGTAGGTGCTGCTTGGGAGTGTGGGTCACACTCTCTCACACAGCGAGTGGTTAGGGTGCGGTCGGCGCTGCTTGGGAGTGTGGGTGAAACTCTCTCACACAGCGAGTGGTTATGGTGCGGTCGGTGCTGCTTGGGAGTGTGGGTGAAACTCTCTCACACAGCGAGTGGTTAGGAAGCGGTCGGTGCTGCTTGGGAGTGTGGGTGAAACTGTCTCACACAGCGAGTGGTTAGGGTGCGGTAGGTGCTGCTTGGGAGTGTGGGTGAAACTCTCTCACACAGCGAGTGGTTAGGGTGCGGTCGGTGCTGCTTGGGAGTCTGGGTGATACTCTCTCACACAGCGAGTGGTTAGGGTGCGGTCGGTGCTGCTTGGGCGTGTGGGTGAAACTCTCTGACACAGCGAGTGGTTCGGGCGCGGTAGGTGCTGCTTGGGAGTGTGGGTGAAACTCTCTCACACAGCGAGTGGTTATGGTGCGGTTGTTGCTGCTTGGGAGTGTGGGTGAAACTCTCTCACACAGCGAGTGGTTAGCGTGAGGTAGGTGCTGCCTGGGAGTGTGGGTGAAACTCTATCACACAGCGAGTGGTTAGGGTGTGGTTGGTGCTGCCTGGGAGTGTGGGTGAAACTCTCTCACACAGCGCGTGGTTAGCGTGAGGTAGGTGCTGCTTGGGAGTGTGGGTGAAACTCTCTCACACAGCGAATGGTTAGGGTGCGGTAGGTGCAGCTTGGGAGTGTGGGTGAAACTCTCTCACACAGCGAGTGGTTAGGGTGCGGTAGGTGCTGCTTGGGAGTGTGGGTGAAACTCTCTCACACAGCGAGTGGTTAGGGTGAGGTAGGTGCTGCTTGGGAGTGTGGGTCACACTCTCTCACACAGCGAGCGGTTAGGGTGCGGTAGGTGCTGCTTGGGAGTGTGGGTCACACTCTCTCACACAGCGAGCGGTTAGGGTGCGGTAGGTGCTGCTTGGGAGTGTGGGTCACACTCTCTCACACAGCGAGTGGTTAGGGTGTGGTAGGTGCTGCTTGGGAGTGTGGGTCACACTCTCTCACACAGCGAGTGGTTAGGGTGCGGTAGGTGCTGCTTGGGAATGTGGGTGAAACTCTCTCACACAGCGAGTGGTTAGGGTGCGGTAGGTGCTGCTTGGGAGTGTGGGTCACACTCTCTCACACAGCGAGTGGTTAGGGTGCGGTAGGTGCTGCTTGGGAGTCTGGGTGATACTCTCTCACACAGCGAGTGGTTAGGGTGCGGTAGGTGCTGCTTGGGAGTGTGGGTGAAACTCTCTCACACAGCGAGTGGTTAGGGTGCGGTAGGTGCTGCTTGGGAGTGTGGGTGAAACTCTCTCACACAGCGAGTGGTTAGGGTGTGGTCGGTGCTGCTTGGAATGTGGGTGAAACTCTCTCTCACAGCGAGCGGTTAGGGTTTGGTCGGTGCTGCTTGGGAGTGTGGGTGAAACTCTCTCACACAGCGAGTGGTTAGGGTGAGGTAGGTACAGCTTGGAAGTGTGGGTCCAGTCTCTCACACACAGCGAGTGGTTAGGGTGTGATAGGTGCTGCGTGGGAGTGTGGGTGAAACTCTCTCACACAGCGAGTGGTTAGGGTGCGGTTGGTGCTGCTTGGGAGTGTGGGTGAGACTCTCTCACACAGCGAGTGGTTAGGGTGCGGTCGGTGCTGCTTGGGAGTGTGGGTGAAACTCTCTCACACAGCGAGTGGTTAGGGAGCGGTCGGTGCTGCTTGGGAGTGTGGGTGAAACTCTCTCACACAGCGAGTGGTTAGGGTGCGGTCGGTGCTGCTTGGGAGTGTGGGTGAAACTCTCTGACACAGCGAGTGGTTACGGTGCGGTAGTTGCTGCTTGGGAGTGTGGGTGAAACTCTCTCACACAGCGAGTGGTTAGGGTGCGGTAGGTGCTGCTTGGGAGTGTGGGTGAAACTCTCTCACACAGCGAGTGGTTAGGGTGAGGTAGGTACAGCTTGGGAGTGTGGTTCCAGTCTCTCACACACAGCGAGTCGTTAGGGTCTGATAGGTGCTGCGTGGGAGTGTGGGTGAAACTCTCTCACACAGCGAGTGGTTCGGGTGCGGTCGGTGCTGCTTGGGAGTGTGGGTGAAACTCTCTCACACAGCGAGTGGTTAGGAAGCGGTCGGTGCTGCTTGGGAGTGTGGGTGAAACTCTCTCACACAGCGAGTGGTTAGGGTGCGGTAGGTGCTGCTTGGGAGTGTGGGTGAAACTCTCTCACACAGCGAGTGGTTAGGGCGCGGTCGGTGCTGCTTGGGAGTGTGGGTGAAACTCTCTCACACAGCGAGTGGTTAGGGTGCGGTCGGTGCTGCTTGGGAGTGTGGGTGAAACTCTCTCACACAGCGAGTGGTTAGGGTGCGGTCGGTGCTGCTTGGGAGTGTGGGTGAGACTCTCTGACACAGCGAGTGGTTAGGGTGCGGTAGGTGCTGCTTGGGAGTGTGGGTGATACTCTCTCACACAGCGAGTGTTTAGGGTGAGGTAGGTGCAGCTTGGGAGTGTGGGTCCCGTCTCTCACACACAGCGAGTGGTTAGGGTGCGGTAGGTGCTGCTTGGGAGTGTGGGTCACACTCTCTCACACAGCGAGTGGTTAGGGTGCGGTAGGTGCGGCTTGGGAGTGTGGGTCACACTCTCTCACACAGCGAGTGGTAAGGGTTTGGTAGGTGCTGCTTGGGAGTGTGGGTCCCGTCTCTCACACACAGCGAGTGGTTAGGGTGCGGTAGGTGCTGCTTGGGAGTGTGGGTCACACTCTCTCACACAGCGAGTGGTTAGGGTGCGGTAGGTGCCGCTTCGGAGTGTGGGTCACACTCTCTCACACAGCGAGTGGTTAGGGTGCGGTAGGTGCTGCTTGGGAGTGTGGGTCACACTCTCTCACACAGCGAGTGGTAAGGGTTTGGTAGTTGCTGCTTGGGAGTGTGGGTCACACTCTCTCAGACAGCGAGTGGTTAGGGTGCGGTAGGTGCTGCTTGGGAGTGTGGGTCACACTCTCTAACACAGCGAGTGGTGAGGGTGCGGTAGGTGCTGCTTGGGAGTGTGGGTGATACTCTCTCACACAGCGAGTGGTTAGGGTGCGGTAGGTGCTGCTTGGGAGTCTGGGTGATACTCTCTCACACAGCGAGTGGTTAGGGTGCGGTAGGTGCTGCTTGGGAGTGTGGGTGAAACTCTCTCACACAGCGAGTGGTTAGGGTGCGGTAGGTGCAGCTTGGGAGTGTGGGTGAAACTCTCTCACACAGCGAGTGGTTAGGGTGCGGTTGGTGCTGCTTGGGAGTGTGGGTGAAACTCTCTCTCACAGCAAGTGGTTAGGGTGTGGTCGGTGCTGCTTGGGAGTGTGGGTGAAACTCTCTCACACAGCGAGTGGTTAGGGTGCGGTAGGTGCTGCTTGGGAGTGTGGGTCACAATCGCTCACACAGCGAGTGGTTAGGGTGCGGTAGGTGCTGCTTGGGAGTCTGGGTGATACTCTCTCACACAGCGAGTGGTTAGGGTGCGGTCGGTGCTGCTTGGGAGTGTGGGTGAAACTCTCTCTCACAGCAAGTGGTTAGGGTGTGGTCGGTGCTGCTTGGGAGTGTGGGTGAAACTCTCTCACACAGCGAGTGGTTAGCGTGTGGTAGGTGCTGCCTGGGAGTGTGGGTGAAACTCTCTCACACAGCGAGTGGTTCGCGTGAGGTAGGTGCTGCATGGGAGTGTGGGTGAAACTCTCTCACACAGCGAGTGGTTAGGGTGAGGTAGGTGCTGCTTGGGAGTGTGGGTGAAACTCTCTCACACAGCGAATGGTTAGGGTGCGGTCGGTGCTGCTTGGGAGTGTGGGTGAAACTCTCTCACACAGCGAGTGGTTAGGGTGCGGTAGGTGCTGCTTGGGAGTGTGGGTCACACTCTCTCACACAGCGAGTGGTTAGGGTGCGGTAGGTGCTGCTTGGGAGTGTGGCTGATACTCTCTCACACAGCGAGTGGTTAGGGTGCGGTAGGTGCTGCTTGGGAGTGTGGGTGAAACTCTCTCACACAGCGAGTGGTTAGGGTGCGGTAGGTTCAGCTTGGGAGTGTGGGTGAAACTCTCTCACACAGCGAGTGGTTAGGGTGTGATAGGTGCTGCGTGGGAGTGTGGGTGAAACTCTCTCACACAGCGAGTGGTTAGGGTGCGGTCGGTGCTGCTTGGGAGTGTGGGTGAATCTCTCTCACACAGCGAGTGGTTAGGGTGCGGTAGTTGCTGCTTGGGAGTGTGGGTGAAACTCTCTCACACAGCGAGTGGTTAGGGTGCGGTAGGTGCTGCTTGGGAGTGTGGGTGAAACTCTCTCACACAGCGAGTGGTTAGCGTGAGGGAGGTGCTGCTTGGGAGTGTGGGTGAAACTCTCTCACACAGCGAGTGGTTAGGATGTGGTTGGTGCTGCCTGGGAGTGTGGGTGAAACTCTCTCACACAGCGAGTGGTTAGGGTGCGGTAGGTGCTGCTTGGGAGTGTGGGTGAAACTCTCTCACACAGTGAGTGGTTAGGGTGCGGTAGGTGCTGCTTGGGAGTGTGGGTGAAACTCTCACACACAGCGAGTGGTTAGGGTGCGGTAGGTGCTGCTTGGGAGTGTGGGTGAAACTCTCTCACACAGCGAGTGGTTAGGGTGAGGTAGGTGCAGCTTGGGAGTGTGGGTCCCGTCTCTCACACACAGCGAGTGGTTAGGGTGCGGTAGGTGCTGCTTGGGAGTGTGGGTCACACTCTCTCACACAGCGAGTGGTTAGGGTGCAGTAGGTGCTGCTTGGGAGTGTGGGTCACACTCTCTCACACAGCGAGTGGTTAGGGTGTGGTAGGTGCTGCTTGGGAGTGTGGGTCACACTCTCTCACACAGCGAGTGGTTCGGGTGCGGTAGGTGCTGCTTGGGACTGTGGGTCACACTCTCTCACACAGCGAGTGGCTAGGGTGCAGTAGGTGCTGCTTGGGAGTGTGGGTCACACTCTCTCACACAGCGAGGGGTTAGGGTGTGATAGGTGCTGCGTGGGAGCGTGGGTGAAACTCTCTCACACAGCGAGTGGTTAGGGTGCGGTCGGTGCTGCTTCGGAGTGTGGGTGAAAGTCTCTCACACAGCGAGTGGTTAGGGTGCGGTCGGTGCTGCTTGGGAGTGTGGGTGAAGCTCTCTCACACAGCGAGTGGTTAGGGAGCGGTCGGTGCTGCTTGGGAGTGTGGGTGAAACTCTCACACAGCGAGTGGTTAGGGTGCGGTAGGTGCTGCTTGGGAGTGTGGGTGAAACTCTCTCACACAGCGAGTGGTTAGGGCGCGGTCGGTGCTGCTTGGGAGTGTGGGTGAAACTCTCTCACACAGCAAGTGGTTAGGGTGCGGTCGGTGCTGCTTGGGAGTGTGGGTGAAACTCTCTCACACAGCGAGTGGTTAGGGTGCGGTCGGTGCTGCTTGGGAGTGTGGGTGAAACTCTCTGACACAGCGAGTGGTTAGGGTGCGGTAGGTGCTGCTTGGGAGTGTGGGTGAAACTGTCTCACACAGCGAGTGTTTAGGGTGAGGTAGGTGCAGCTTGGGAGTGTGGGTCCCGTCTCTCACACACAGCGAGTTGTTAGGGTGCGGTAGGTGCTGCTTGGGAGTGTGGGTCACACTGTCTCACACAGCGAGTGGTTAGGGTGCGGTAGGTGCTGCTTGGGAGTGTGGGTCACACTCTCTCACACAGCGAGTGGTTAGGGTGTGGTAGGTGCGGCTTGGGAGTGTGGGTCACACTCTCTCACACAGCGAGTGGTAAGGGTTTGGTAGGTGCTGCTTGGGAGTGTGGGTCACACTCTCTCACACAGCGAGTGGTTAGGGTGCGGTAGGTGCTGCTTGGGAGTGTGGGTCACACTCTCTAACACAGCGAGTGGTTAGGGTGTGGTAGGTGCTGCTTGGGAGTGTGGGTCACACTCTCTCACACAACGAGTGGTTAGGGTGCGGTAGGTGCTGCTTGGGAGTCTGGGTGATACTCTCTCACGCAGCGAGTGGTTAGGGTGCGGGAGGTGCTGCTTGGGAGTGTGGGTGAAACTCTCTCACACAGCGAGTGGTTAGGGTGCGGTTGGTGCTGCTTGGGAGTGTGGGTGAAACTCCCTCTCACAGCAAGTGGTTAGGGTGTGGTCGGTGCTGCTTGGGAGTGTGGGTGAAACTCTCTCACACAGCGAGTGGTTAGGGTGCGGTAGGTGCTGCTTGGGAGTGTGGGTCACACTCTCTCACACAGCAAGTGGTTAGGGTGCGGTCGGTGCTGCTTGGGAGTGTGGGTCACAATCGCTCACACAGCGAGTGGTTAGGGTGCGGTAGGTGCTGCTTGGGAGTCTGGGTGATACTCTCTCACACAGCGAGTGGTTAGCGTGCGGTCGGTGCTGCTTGGGAGTGTGGGTGAAACTCTCTCTCACAGCAAGTGGTTAGGGTGTGGTCGGTGCTGCTTGGGAGTGTGGGTGAAACTCTCTCACACAGCGAGTGGTTAGGGTGTGGTAGGTGCTGCCTGGGAGTGTGGGTGAAACTCTCTCACACAGCGAGTGGTTAGCGTGAGGTAGGTGCTGCTTGGGAGTGTGGGTGAAACTCTCTCACACAGCGAGTGGTTAGGGTGAGGTAGGTGCTACTTGGGAGTGTGGGTGAAACTCTCTCACACAGCGAGTGGCTGGCGTGAGGGAGGTGCTGCTTGGGAGTGTGGGTGAAACTCTCTCACACAGCGAGTGGTTAGGATGTGGTTGGTGCTGCCTGGGAGTGTGGGTGAAACTCTCTCACACAGCGAGTGGTTAGCGTGAGGTTGGTGCTGCTTGGGAGTGTGGGTGAAACTCTCTCACACAGCGAGTGGTTTGGGTGAGGTAGGTGCTGCTTGGGAGTGTGGGTGAAACTCTCTCACACAGCGAATGGTTAGGGTGCGGTCGGTGCTGCTTGGGAGTGTGGGTGAAACTCTCACACAGCGAGTGGTTCGGGTGCGGTAGGTGCAGCTTGGGAGTGTGGGTGAAACTCTCTCACACAGCGAGTGGTTAGGGTGCGGTAGGTGCTGCTTGGGGGTGTGGGTGAAACTCTCTCACACAGCGAGTGGTTAGGGTGAGGTAGGTGCAGCTTGGGAGTGTGGGTCCCGTCTCTCACACACAGCGAGTGGTTAGGGTGCGGTAGGTGCTGCTTGGGAGTGTGGGTCACACTCTCTCACACAGCGAGTGGTTAGGGTGCAGTAGGTGCTGCTTGGGAGTGTGGGTCACACTCTCTCACACAGCGAGTGGTTAGGGTGTGGTAGGTGCTGCTTGGGAGTGTGGGTCACACTCTCTCACACAGCGAGTGGTTCGGGTGCGGTAGGTGCTGCTTGGGAGTGTGGGTCACACTCTCTCACACAGCGAGTGGTTAGGGTTTGGTCGGTGCTGCTTGGGAGTGTGGGTGAAACTCTCTCACACAGCGAGTGGTTCGGGTGAGGTAGGTACAGCTTGGGAGTGTGGGTCCAGTCTCTCACACACAGCGAGTGGTTAGGTTGTGATAGGTGCTGCGTGGGAGTGTGGGTGAAACTCTCTCACACAGCGAGTGGTTAGGGTGCGGTCGGTGCTGCTTCGGAGTGTGGGTGAAAGTCTCTCACACAGCGAGTGGTTAGGGTGCGGTCGGTGCTGCTTGGGAGTGTGGGTGAAGCTCTCTCACACAGCGAGTGGTTAGGGAGCGGTCGGTGCTGCTTGGGAGTGTGGGTGAAACTCTCACACAGCGAGTGGTTAGGGTGCGGTAGGTGCTGCTTGGGAGTGTGGGTGAAACTCTCTCACACAGCGAGTGGTTAGGGCGCGGTCGGTGCTGCTTGGGAGTGTGGGTGAAACTCTCTCACACAGCGAGTGGTTAGGGTGCGGTCGGTGCTGCTTGGGAGTGTGGGTGAAACTCTCTCACACAGCGAGTGGTTAGGGTGCGGTCGGTGCTGCTTGGGAGTGTGGGTGAAACTCTCTGACACAGCGAGTGGTTAGGGTGCGGTAGGTGCTGCTTGGGAGTGTGGGTGAAACTCTCTCACACAGCGAGTGTTTAGGGTGAGGTAGGTGCAGCTTGGGAGTGTGGGTCCCGTCTCTCACACACAGCGAGTGGTTAGGGTGCGGTAGGTGCTGCTTGGGAGTGTGGGTCACACTCTATCACACAGCGAGTGGTTAGGGTGTGGTAGGTGCGGCTTGGGAGTGTGGGTCACACTCTCTCACACAGCGAGTTGTAAGGGTTTGGTAGGTGCTGCTTGGGAGTGTGGGTCACACTCTCTCACACAGCGAGTGGTTAGGGTGCGGTAGGTGCTGCTTGGGAGTGTGGGTCACACTCTCTAACACAGCGAGTGGTTAGGGTGTGGTAGGTGCTGCTTGGGAGTGTGGGTCACACTCTCTCACACAGCGGGTGGTTAGGGTGCGGTAGGTGCTGCTTGGGAGTCTGGGTGATACTCTCTCACGCAGCGAGTGGTTAGGGTGCGGGAGGTGCTGCTTGGGAGTGTGGGTGAAACTCTCGCACACAGCGAGTGGTTAGGGTGCGGTTGGTGCTGCTTGGGAGTGTGGGTGAAACTCCCTCTCACAGCAAGTGGTTAGGGTGTGGTCGGTGCTGCTTGGGAGTGTGGGTGAAACTCTCTCACACAGCGAGTGGTTAGGGTGCGGTAGGTGCTGCTTGGGAGTGTGGGTCACACTCTCTCACACAGCAAGTGGTTAGGGTGCGGTCGGTGCTGCTTGGGAGTGTGGGTCACAATCGCTCACACAGCAAGTGGTTAGGGTGCGGTAGGTGCTGCTTGGGAGTCTGGGTGATACTCTCTCACACAGCGAGTGGTTAGCGTGCGGTCGGTGCTGCTTGGGAGTGTGGGTGAAACTCTCTCTCACAGCAAGTGGTTAGGGTGTGGTCGGTGCTGCTTGGGAGTGTGGGTGAAACTCTCTCACACAGCGAGTGGTTAGGGTGTGGTAGGTGCTGCCTGGGAGCGTGGGTGAAACTCTCTCACACAGCGAGTGGTTAGCGTGAGGTATGTGCTGCTTGGGAGTGTGGGTGAAACTCTCTCACACAGCGAGTGGTTAGGGTGAGGTAGGTGCTACTTGGGAGTGTGGGTGAAACTCTCTCACACAGCGAGTGGTTAGCGTGAGGGAGGTGCTGCTTGGGAGTGTGGGTGAAACTCTCTCACACAGCGAGTGGTTAGGATGTGGTTGGTGCTGCCTGGGAGTGTGGGTGAAACTCTCTCTCACAGCGAGTGGTTAGCGTGAGGTAGGTGCTGCTTGGGAGTGTGGGTGAAACTCTCTCACACAGCGAGTGGTTTGGGTGAGGTAGGTGCTGCTTGGGAGTGTGGGTGAAACTCTCTCACACAGCGAATGGTTAGGGTGCGGTCGGTGCTGCTTGGGAGTGTGGGTGAAACTCTCACACAGCGAGTGGTTCGGGTGCGGTAGGTGCAGCTTGGGAGTGTGGGTGAAACTCTCTCACACAGCGAGTGGTTAGGGTGCGGTAGGTGCTGCTTGGGAGTGTGGGTGAAACTCTCTCACACAGCGAGTGGTTAGGGTGAGGTAGGTGCAGCTTGGGAGTGTGGGTCCCGTCTCTCACACACAGCGAGTGGTTAGGGTGCGGTAGGTGCTGCTTGGGAGTGTGGGTCACACTCTCTCACACAGCGAGTGGTTAGGGTGCAGTAGGTGCTGCTTGGGAGTGTGGGTCACACTCTCTCACACAGCGAGTGGTTAGGGTGTGGTAGGTGCTGCTTGGGAGTGTGGGTCACACTCTCTCACACAGCGAGTGGTTCGGGTGCGGTAGGTGCTGCTTGGGAGTGTGGGTGAAACTCTCTCACACAGCGAGTGGTTAGGGTTTGGTCGGTGCTGCTTGGGAGTGTGGGTGAAACTCTCTCACACAGCGAGTGGTTCGGGTGAGGTAGGTACAGCTTGGGAGTGTGGGTCCAGTCTCTCACACACAGCGAGTGGTTAGGGTTTGGTCGGTGCTGCTTGGGAGTGTGGGTGAAACTCTCTCACACAGCGAGTGGTTAGGGTGAGGGAGGTACAGCTTGGGAGTGTGGGTCCAGTCTCTCACACACAGCGAGTGGTTAGGGTGTGATAGGTGCTGCGTGGGAGTGTGGGTGAAACTCTCTGACACAGCGAGTGGTTAGGGTGCGGTCGGTGCTGCTTCGGAGTGTGGGTGACACTCTCACACACAGCGAGTGGTTAGGGTGTGATAGGTGCTGCGTGGGAGTGTGGGTGAAACTCTCTCACACAGCGAGTGGTTAGGGTGCGGTAGGTGCTGCGTGGGAGTGTGGGTGAAACTCTCTCACACAGCGAGTGGTTAGGGTGCGGTAGGTGCTGCGTGGGAGTGTGGGTGAAACTCTCTCACACAGCGAGTGGTTAGGGTGCGGTAGGTGCTGCTTGGGAGTGTGGGTGAAACTCTCTCACACAGCGAGTGGTTAGGGTGCGGTAGGTGCTGCGTGGGAGTGTGGGTGAAACTCTCTCACACAGCGAGTGGTGAGGGTGAGGTCGGTGCTGCTTGGGAGTGTGGGTGAAACTCTCTCACACAGCGAGTGGTTAGGGTGCGGTAGGTGCTGCGTGGGAGTGTGGGTGAAACTCTCTCACACAGCGAGTGGTTAGGGTGCGGTAGGTGCTGCTTGGGAGTGTGGGTGAAACTCTCTCACACAGCGAGTGGTTAGGGTGCGGTAGGTGCTGCGTGGGAGTGTGGGTGAAACTCTCTCACACAGCGAGTGGTTAGGGTGCGGTAGGTGCTGCTTGGGAGTGTGGGTGAAACTCTCTCACACAGCGAGTGGTTAGGGTGCGGTAGGTGCTGCGTGGGAGTGTGGGTGAAACTCTCTCACACAGCGAGTGGTTAGGGTGAGGTCGGTGCTGCTTCGGAGTGTGGGTGAAAGTCTCTCACACAGCGAGTGGTTAGGGTGCGGTCGGTGCTGCTTCGGAGTGTGGGTGAAAGTCTCTCACACAGCGAGTGGTTAGGGTGCGGTCGGTGCTGCTTGGGAGTGTGGGTGAAGCTCTCTCACACAGCGAGTGGTTAGGGAGCGGTCGGTGCTGCTTGGGAGTGTGGGTGAAACTCTCACACAGCGAGTGGTTAGGGTGCGGTAGGTGCTGCTTGGGAGTGTGGGTGAAACTCTCTCACACAGCGAGTGGTTAGGGCGCGGTCGGTGCTGCTTGGGAGTGTGGGTGAAACTCTCTCACACAGCGAGTGGTTAGGGTGCGGTAGGTGCTGCTTGGGAGTGTGGGTGAAACTCTCTCACACAGCGAGTGGTTAGGGTGCGGTCGGTGCTGCTTGGGAGTGTGGGTGAAACTCTCTCACACAGCGAGTGGTTAGGGTGCGGTCGGTGCTGCTTGGGAGTGTGGGTGAAACTCTCCGACACAGCGAGTGGTTAGGGTGCGGTAGGTGCTGCTTGGGAGTGTGGGTGAAACTCTCTCACACAGCGAGTGTTTAGGGTGAGGTAGGTGCAGCTTGGGAGTGTGGGTCCCGTCTCTCACACACAGCGAGTTGTTAGGGTGCGGTAGGTGCTGCTTGGGAGTGTGGGTCACACTGTCTCACACAGCGAGTGGTTAGGGTGCGGTAGGTGCTGCTTGGGAGTGTGGGTCACACTCTCTCACACAGCGAGTGGTTAGGGTGCGGTAGGTGCGGCTTGGGAGTGTGGGTCACACTCTCTCACACAGCGAGTGGTAAGGGTTTGGTAGGTGCTGCTTGGGAGTGTGGGTCACACTCTCTCACACAGCGAGTGGTTAGGGTGCGGTAGGTGCTGCTTGGGAGTGTGGGTCACACTCTCTAACACAGCGAGTGGTTAGGGTGCGGTAGGTGCTGCTTGGGAGTGTGGGTCACACTCTCTCACACAGCGAGTGGTTAGGGTGCGGTAGGTGCTGCTTGGGAGTGTGGGTGATACTCTCTCACGCAGCGAGTGGTTAGGGTGCGGGAGGTGCTGCTTGGGAGTGTGGGTGAAACTCTCTCACACAGCGAGTGGTTAGGGTGCGGTTGGTGCTGCTTGGGAGTGTGGGTGAAACTCCATCTCACAGCAAGTGGTTAGGGTGTGGTCGGTGCTGCTTGGGAGTGTGGGTGAAACTCTCTCACACAGCGAGTGGTTAGGGTGCGGTAGGTGCTGCTTGGGAGTGTGGGTCACACTCTCTCACACAGCAAGTGGTTAGGGTGCGGTCGGTGCTGCTTGGGAGTGTGGGTCACAATCGCTCACACAGCGAGTGGTTAGGGTGCGGTAGGTGCTGCTTGGGAGTCTGGGTGATACTCTCTCACACAGCGAGTGGTTAGCGTGCGGTCGGTGCTGCTTGGGAGTGTGGGTGAAACTCTCTCTCACAGCAAGTGGTTAGGGTGTGGTCGGTGCTGCTTGGGAGTGTGGGTGAAACTCTCTCACACAGCGAGTGGTTAGGGTGTGGTAGGTGCTGCCTGGGAGTGTGGGTGAAACTCTCTCACACAGCGAGTGGTTAGCGTGAGGTAGGTGCTGCTTGGGAGTGTGGGTGAAACTCTCTCACACAGCGAGTGGTTAGGGTGAGGTAGGTGCTACTTGGGAGTGTGGGTGAAACTCTCTCACACAGCGAATGGTTAGGGTGCGGTCGGTGCTGCTTGGGAGTGTGGGTGAAACTCTCACACAGCGAGTGGTTCGGGTGCGGTAGGTGCTGCTTGGGAGTGTGGGTGAAACTCTCTCACACAGCGAGTGTTTAGGGTGAGGTAGGTGCAGCTTGGGAGTGTGGGTCCCGTCTCTCACACACAGCGAGTGGTTAGGGTGCGGTAGGTGCTGCTTGGGAGTGTGGGTCACACTCTCTCACACAGCGAGTGGTTAGGGTGCGGTAGGTGCTGCTTGGGAGTGTGGGTCACACTCTCTCACACAGCGAGTGGTTAGGGTGCGGTAGGTGCTGCTTGGGAGTGTGGGTCACACTCTCTCACACAGCGAGTGGTAAGGGTTTGGTAGGTGCTGCTTGGGAGTGTGGGTCACACTCTCTCAGACAGCGAGTGGTTAGGGTGCGGTAGGTGCTGCTTGGGAGTGTGGGTCACACTCTCTAACACAGCGAGTGGTGAGGGTGCGGTAGGTGCTGCTTGGGAGTGTGGGTGATACTCTCTCACACAGCGAGTGGTTAGGGTGCGGTAGGTGCTGCTTGGGAGTCTGGGTGATACTCTCTCACACAGCGAGTGGTTAGGGTGCGGTAGGTGCTGCTTGGGAGTGTGGGTGAAACTCTCTCACACAGCGAGTGGTTAGGGTGCGGTAGGTGCAGCTTGGGAGTGTGGGTGAAACTCTCTCACACAGCGAGTGGGTAGGGTGCGGTTGGTGCTGCTTGGGAGTGTGGGTGAAACTCTCTCTCACAGCAAGTGGTTAGGGTGTGGTCGGTGCTGCTTGGGAGTGTGGGTGAAACTCTCTCACACAGCGAGTGGTTAGGGTGCGGTAGGTGCTGCTTGGGAGTGTGGGTCACACTCTCTCACACAGCGAGTGGTTAGGGTGCGGTAGGTGCTGCTTGGGAGTGTGGGTCACAATCGCTCACACAGCGAGTGGTTAGGGTGCGGTAGGTGCTGCTTGGGACTCTGGGTGATACTCTCTCACACAGCGAGTGGTTAGGGTGCGGTCGGTGCTGCTTGGGAGTGTGGGTGAAACTCTCTCTCACAGCAAGTGGTTAGGGTGTGGTCGGTGCTGCTTGGGAGTGTGGGTGAAACTCTCTCACACAGCGAGTGGTTAGGGTGTGGTAGGTGCTGCCTGGGAGTGTGGGTGAAACTCTCTCACACAGCGAGTGGTTCGCGTGAGGTAGGTGCTGCATGGGAGTGTGGGTGAAACTCTCTCACACAGCGAGTGGTTAGGGTGAGGTAGGTGCTGCTTGGGAGTGTGGGTGAAACTCTCTCACACAGCGAATGGTTAGGGTGTGGTCGGTGCTGCTTGGGAGTGTGGGTGAAACTCTCTCACACAGCGAGTGGTTAGGGTGCGGTAGGTGCTGCTTGGGAGTGTGGGACACACTCTCTCACACAGCGAGTGGTTAGGGTGCGGTAGGTGCTGCTTGGGAGTGTGGCTGATACTCTCTCACACAGCGAGTGGTTAGGGTGCGGTAGGTGCTGCTTGGGAGTGTGGGTGAAACTCTCTCACACAGCGAGTGGTTAGGGTGCGGTAGGTTCAGCTTGGGAGTGTGGGTGAAACTATCTCACACAGCGAGTGGTTAGGGTGCGGTCGGTGCTGCTTGGGAGTGTGGGTGAAACTCTCTCACACAGCGAGTGGTTAGGGTGTGGTCGGTGCTGCTTGGGAGTGTGGGTGAAACTCTCTCACACAGCGAGTGGTTAGGGTGAGGTAGGTACAGCTTGGGAGTGTTGTTCCAGTCTCTCTCACACAGCGAGTGGTTAGGGTGTGATAGGTGCTGCGTGGGAGTGTGGGTGAATCTCTCTCACACAGCGAGTGGTTAGGGTGCGGTAGTTGCTGCTTGGGAGTGTGGGTGAAACTCTCTCACACAGCGAGTGGTTAGGGTGTGGTAGGTGCTGCTTGGGAGTGTGGTTGAAACTCTCTCACACAGCGAGTGGTTAGGGTGCGGTAGGTGCTGCTTGGGAGTGTGGGTGAATCTCTCTCACACAGCGAGTGGTTAGGGTGCGGTAGTTGCTGCTTGGGAGTGTGGGTGAAACTCTCTCACACAGCGAGTGGTTAGGGTGCGGTAGGTGCTGCTTGGGAGTGTGGGTGAAACTCTCTCACACAGCGAGTGGTTAGCGTGAGGGAGGTGCTGCTTGGGAGTGTGGGTGAAACTCTCTCACACAGCGAGTGGTTAGGGTGTGGTTGGTGCTGCCTGGGAGTGTGGGTGAAACTCTCTCACACAGCGAGTGGTTAGGGTGCGGTCGGTGCTGCTTGGGAGTGTGGGTGAAACTCTCTCACACAGCGAGTGGTTAGCGTGAGGGAGGTGCTGCTTGGGAGTGTGGGTGAAACTCTCTCACACAGCGAGTGGTTAGGGTGTGGTTGGTGCTGCCTGGGAGTGTGGGTGAAACTCTCTCACACAGCGAGTGGTTAGCGTGAGGTAGGTGCTGCTTGGGAGTGTGGGTGAAACTCTCTCACACAGCGAGTGGTTTGGGTGAGGTAGGTGCTGCTTGGGAGTGTGGGTGAAACTCTCTCACACAGCGAATGGTTAGGGTGCGGTCGGTGCTGCTTGGGAGTGTGGGTGAAACTCTCACACAGCGAGTGGTTCGGGTGCGGTAGGTGCAGCTTGGGAGTGTGGGTGAAACTCTCTCACACAGCGAGTGGTTAGGGTGCGGTAGGTGCTGCTTGGGAGTGTGGGTGAAACTCTCTCACACAGCGAGTGGTTAGGGTGAGGTAGGTGCAGCTTGGGAGTGTGGGTCCCGTCTCTCACACACAGCGAGTGGTTAGGGTGCGGTAGGTGCTGCTTGGGAGTGTGGGTCACACTCTCTCACACAGCGAGTGGTTAGGGTGCAGTAGGTGCTGCTTGGGAGTGTGGGTCACACTCTCTCACACAGCGAGTGGTTAGGGTGTGGTAGGTGCTGCTTGGGAGTGTGGGTCACACTCTCTCACACAGCGAGTGGTTCGGGTGCGGTAGGTGCTGCTTGGGAGTGTGGGTGAAACTCTCTCACACAGCGAGTGGTTAGGGTTTGGTCGGTGCTGCTTGGGAGTGTGGGTGAAACTCTCTCACACAGCGAGTGGTTCGGGTGAGGTAGGTACAGCTTGGGAGTGTGGGTGAAACTCTCTCACACAGCGAGTGGTTAGGTTGTGATAGGTGCTGCGTGGGAGTGTGGGTGAAACTCTCTCACACAGCGAGTGGTTAGGGTGCGGTCGGTGCTGCTTCGGAGTGTGGGTGAAAGTCTCTCACACAGCGAGTGGTTAGGGTGCGGTCGGTGCTGCTTGGGAGTGTGGGTGAAGCTCTCTCACACAGCGAGTGGTTAGGGAGCGGTCGGTGCTGCTTGGGAGTGTGGGTGAAACTCTCACACAGCGAGTGGTTAGGGTGCGGTAGGTGCTGCTTGGGAGTGTGGGTGAAACTCTCTCACACAGCGAGTGGTTAGGGCGCGGTCGGTGCTGCTTGGGAGTGTGGGTGAAACTCTCTCACACAGCGAGTGGTTAGGGTGCGGTCGGTGCTGCTTGGGAGTGTGGGTGAAACTCTCTCACACAGCGAGTGGTTCGGGTGAGGTAGGTACAGCTTGGGAGTGTGGGTGAAACTCTCTCACACAGCGAGTGGTTAGGTTGTGATAGGTGCTGCGTGGGAGTGTGGGTGAAACTCTCTCACACAGCGAGTGGTTAGGGTGCGGTCGGTGCTGCTTCGGAGTGTGGGTGAAAGTCTCTCACACAGCGAGTGGTTAGGGTGCGGTCGGTGCTGCTTGGGAGTGTGGGTGAAGCTCTCTCACACAGCGAGTGGTTAGGGAGCGGTCGGTGCTGCTTGGGAGTGTGGGTGAAACTCTCTCACACAGCGAGTGGTTAGGGCGCGGTCGGTGCTGCTTGGGAGTGTGGGTGAAACTCTCTCACACAGCGAGTGGTTAGGGTGCGGTCGGTGCTGCTTGGGAGTGTGGGTGAAACTCTCTCACACAGCGAGTGGTTAGGGTGCGGTCGGTGCTGCTTGGGAGTGTGGGTGAAACTCTCTGACACAGCGAGTGGTTAGGGTGCGGTAGGTGCTGCTTGGGAGTGTGGGTGAAACTCTCTCACACAGCGAGTGTTTAGGGTGAGGTAGGTGCAGCTTGGGAGTGTGGGTCCCGTCTCTCACACACAGCGAGTTGTTAGGGTGCGGTAGGTGCTGCTTGGGAGTGTGGGTCACACTGTCTCACACAGCGAGTGGTTAGGGTGCGGTAGGTGCTGCTTGGGAGTGTGGGTCACACTCTCTCACACAGCGAGTGGTTAGGGTGCGGTAGGTGCGGCTTGGGAGTGTGGGTCACACTCTCTCACACAGCGAGCGGTAAGGGTTTGGTAGGTGCTGCTTGGGAGTGTGGGTCACACTCTCTCACACAGCGAGTGGTTAGGGTGCGGTAGGTGCTGCTTGGGAGTGTGGGTCACACTCTCTAACACAGCGAGTGGTTAGGGTGCGGTAGGTGCTGCTTGGGAGTGTGGGTCACACTCTCTCACACAGCGAGTGGTTAGGGTGCGGTAGGTGCTGCTTGGGAGTGTGGGTCACAATCGCTCACACAGCGAGTGGTTAGGGTGCGGTAGGTGCTGCTTGGGACTCTGGGTGATACTCTCTCACACAGCGAGTGGTTAGGGTGCGGTCGGTGCTGCTTGGGAGTGTGGGTGAAACTCTCTCTCACAGCAAGTGGTTAGGGTGTGGTCGGTGCTGCTTGGGAGTGTGGGTGAAACTCTCTCACACAGCGAGTGGTTAGGGTGTGGTAGGTGCTGCCTGGGAGTGTGGGTGAAACTCTCTCACACAGCGAGTGGTTCGCGTGAGGTAGGTGCTGCATGGGAGTGTGGGTGAAACTCTCTCACACAGCGAGTGGTTAGGGTGAGGTAGGTGCTGCTTGGGAGTGTGGGTGAAACTCTCTCACACAGCGAATGGTTAGGGTGTGGTCGGTGCTGCTTGGGAGTGTGGGTGAAACTCTCTCACACAGCGAGTGGTTAGGGTGCGGTAGGTGCTGCTTGGGAGTGTGGGACACACTCTCTCACACAGCGAGTAGTTAGGGTGCGGTAGGTGCTGCTTGGGAGTGTGGCTGATACTCTCTCACACAGCGAGTGGTTAGGGTGCGGTAGGTGCTGCTTGGGAGTGTGGGTGAAACTCTCTCACACAGCGAGTGGTTAGGGTGCGGTAGGTTCAGCTTGGGAGTGTGGGTGAAACTATCTCACACAGCGAGTGGTTAGGGTGCGGTCGGTGCTGCTTGGGAGTGTGGGTGAAACTCTCTCACACAGCGAGTGGTTAGGGTGTGGTCGGTGCTGCTTGGGAGTGTGGGTGAAACTCTCTCACACAGCGAGTGGTTAGGGTGAGGTAGGTACAGCTTGGGAGTGTTGTTCCAGTCTCTCTCACACAGCGAGTGGTTAGGGTGTGATAGGTGCTGCGTGGGAGTGTGGGTGAATCTCTCTCACACAGCGAGTGGTTAGGGTGCGGTAGTTGCTGCTTGGGAGTGTGGGTGAAACTCTCTCACACAGCGAGTGGTTAGGGTGTGGTAGGTGCTGCTTGGGAGTGTGGTTGAAACTCTCTCACACAGCGAGTGGTTAGGGTGCGGTAGGTGCTGCTTGGGAGTGTGGGTGAATCTCTCTCACACAGCGAGTGGTTAGGGTGCGGTAGTTGCTGCTTGGGAGTGTGGGTGAAACTCTCTCACACAGCGAGTGGTTAGGGTGCGGTAGGTGCTGCTTGGGAGTGTGGGTGAAACTCTCTCACACAGCGAGTGGTTAGCGTGAGGGAGGTGCTGCTTGGGAGTGTGGGTGAAACTCTCTCACACAGCGAGTGGTTAGGGTGTGGTTGGTGCTGCCTGGGAGTGTGGGTGAAACTCTCTCACACAGCGAGTGGTTAGGGTGCGGTCGGTGCTGCTTGGGAGTGTGGGTGAAACTCTCTCACACAGCGAGTGGTTAGCGTGAGGGAGGTGCTGCTTGGGAGTGTGGGTGAAACTCTCTCACACAGCGAGTGGTTAGGGTGTGGTTGGTGCTGCCTGGGAGTGTGGGTGAAACTCTCTCACACAGCGAGTGGTTAGCGTGAGGTAGGTGCTGCTTGGGAGTGTGGGTGAAACTCTCTCACACAGCGAGTGGTTTGGGTGAGGTAGGTGCTGCTTGGGAGTGTGGGTGAAACTCTCTCACACAGCGAATGGTTAGGGTGCGGTCGGTGCTGCTTGGGAGTGTGGGTGAAACTCTCACACAGCGAGTGGTTCGGGTGCGGTAGGTGCAGCTTGGGAGTGTGGGTGAAACTCTCTCACACAGCGAGTGGTTAGGGTGCGGTAGGTGCTGCTTGGGAGTGTGGGTGAAACTCTCTCACACAGCGAGTGGTTAGGGTGAGGTAGGTGCAGCTTGGGAGTGTGGGTCCCGTCTCTCACACACAGCGAGTGGTTAGGGTGCGGTAGGTGCTGCTTGGGAGTGTGGGTCACACTCTCTCACACAGCGAGTGGTTAGGGTGCAGTAGGTGCTGCTTGGGAGTGTGGGTCACACTCTCTCACACAGCGAGTGGTTAGGGTGTGGTAGGTGCTGCTTGGGAGTGTGGGTCACACTCTCTCACACAGCGAGTGGTTCGGGTGCGGTAGGTGCTGCTTGGGAGTGTGGGTGAAACTCTCTCACACAGCGAGTGGTTAGGGTTTGGTCGGTGCTGCTTGGGAGTGTGGGTGAAACTCTCTCACACAGCGAGTGGTTCGGGTGAGGTAGGTACAGCTTGGGAGTGTGGGTGAAACTCTCTCACACAGCGAGTGGTTAGGTTGTGATAGGTGCTGCGTGGGAGTGTGGGTGAAACTCTCTCACACAGCGAGTGGTTAGGGTGCGGTCGGTGCTGCTTCGGAGTGTGGGTGAAAGTCTCTCACACAGCGAGTGGTTAGGGTGCGGTCGGTGCTGCTTGGGAGTGTGGGTGAAGCTCTCTCACACAGCGAGTGGTTAGGGAGCGGTCGGTGCTGCTTGGGAGTGTGGGTGAAACTCTCACACAGCGAGTGGTTAGGGTGCGGTAGGTGCTGCTTGGGAGTGTGGGTGAAACTCTCTCACACAGCGAGTGGTTAGGGCGCGGTCGGTGCTGCTTGGGAGTGTGGGTGAAACTCTCTCACACAGCGAGTGGTTAGGGTGCGGTCGGTGCTGCTTGGGAGTGTGGGTGAAACTCTCTCACACAGCGAGTGGTTCGGGTGAGGTAGGTACAGCTTGGGAGTGTGGGTGAAACTCTCTCACACAGCGAGTGGTTAGGTTGTGATAGGTGCTGCGTGGGAGTGTGGGTGAAACTCTCTCACACAGCGAGTGGTTAGGGTGCGGTCGGTGCTGCTTCGGAGTGTGGGTGAAAGTCTCTCACACAGCGAGTGGTTAGGGTGCGGTCGGTGCTGCTTGGGAGTGTGGGTGAAGCTCTCTCACACAGCGAGTGGTTAGGGAGCGGTCGGTGCTGCTTGGGAGTGTGGGTGAAACTCTCTCACACAGCGAGTGGTTAGGGCGCGGTCGGTGCTGCTTGGGAGTGTGGGTGAAACTCTCTCACACAGCGAGTGGTTAGGGTGCGGTCGGTGCTGCTTGGGAGTGTGGGTGAAACTCTCTCACACAGCGAGTGGTTAGGGTGCGGTCGGTGCTGCTTGGGAGTGTGGGTGAAACTCTCTGACACAGCGAGTGGTTAGGGTGCGGTAGGTGCTGCTTGGGAGTGTGGGTGAAACTCTCTCACACAGCGAGTGTTTAGGGTGAGGTAGGTGCAGCTTGGGAGTGTGGGTCCCGTCTCTCACACACAGCGAGTTGTTAGGGTGCGGTAGGTGCTGCTTGGGAGTGTGGGGCACACTGTCTCACACAGCGAGTGGTTAGGGTGCGGTAGGTGCTGCTTGGGAGTGTGGGTCACACTCTCTCACACAGCGAGTGGTTAGGGTGCGGTAGGTGCGGCTTGGGAGTGTGGGTCACACTCTCTCACACAGCGAGCGGTAAGGGTTTGGTAGGTGCTGCTTGGGAGTGTGGGTCACACTCTCTCACACAGCGAGTGGTTAGGGTGCGGTAGGTGCTGCTTGGGAGTGTGGGTCACACTCTCTAACACAGCGAGTGGTTAGGGTGCGGTAGGTGCTGCTTGGGAGTGTGGGTCACACTCTCTCACACAGCGAGTGGTTAGGGTGCGGTAGGTGCTGCTTGGGAGTCTGGGTGATACTCTCTCACGCAGCGAGTGGTTAGGGTGCGGGAGGTGCTGCTTGGGAGTGTGGGTGAAACTCTCTCACACAGCGAGTGGTTAGGGTGCGGTTGGTGCTGCTTGGGAGTGTGGGTGAAACTCCCTCTCACAGCAAGTGGTTAGGGTGTGGTCGGTGCTGCTTGGGAGTGTGGGTGAAACTCTCTCACACAGCGAGTGGTTAGGGTGCGGTAGGTGCTGCTTGGGAGTGTGGGTCACACTCTCTCATTCAGCAAGTGGTTAGGGTGCGGTCGGTGCTGCTTGGGAGTGTGGGTCACAATCGCTCACACAGCGAGTGGTTAGGGTGCGGTAGGTGCTGCTTGGGAGTCTGGGTGATACTCTCTCACACAGCGAGTGGTTAGGGTGCGGTCGGTGCTGCTTGGGAGTGTGGGTGAAACTCTCTCTCACAGCAAGTGGTTAGGGTGTGGTCGGTGCTGCTTGGGAGTGTGGGTGAAACTCTCTCACACAGCGAGTGGTTAGGGTGTGGTAGGTGCTGCCTGGGAGTGTGGGTGAAACTCTCTCACACAGCGAGTGGTTAGCGTGAGGTAGGTGCTGCTTGGGAGTGTGGGTGAAACTCTCTCACACAGCGAGTGGTTAGGGTGAGGTAGGTGCTACTTGGGAGTGTGGGTGAAACTCTCTCACACAGCGAATGGTTAGGGTGCGGTCGGTGCTGCTTGGGAGTGTGGGTGAAACTCTCACACAGCGAGTGGTTCGGGTGCGGTAGGTGCTGCTTGGGAGTGTGGGTGAAACTCTCTCACACAGCGAGTGTTTAGGGTGAGGTAGGTGCAGCTTGGGAGTGTGGGTCCCGTCTCTCACACACAGCGAGTGGTTAGGGTGCGGTAGGTGCTGCTTGGGAGTGTGGGTCACACTCTCTCACACAGCGAGTGGTTAGGGTGCGGTAGGTGCTGCTTGGGAGTGTGGGTCACACTCTCTCACACAGCGAGTGGTTAGGGTGCGGTAGGTGCTGCTTGGGAGTGTGGGTCACACTCTCTCACACAGCGAGTGGTAAGGGTTTGGTAGGTGCTGCTTGGGAGTGTGGGTCACACTCTCTCAGACAGCGAGTGGTTAGGGTGCGGTAGGTGCTGCTTGGGAGTGTGGGTCACACTCTCTAACACAGCGAGTGGTGAGGGTGCGGTAGGTGCTGCTTGGGAGTGTGGGTGATACTCTTTCACACAGCGAGTGGTTAGGGTGCGGTAGGTGCTGCTTGGGAGTCTGGGTGATACTCTCTCACACAGCGAGTGGTTAGGGTGCGGTAGGTGCTGCTTGGGAGTGTGGGTGAAACTCTCTCACACAGCGAGTGGTTAGGGTGCGGTAGGTGCAGCTTGGGAGTGTGGGTGAAACTCTCTCACACAGCGAGTGGGTAGGGTGCGGTTGGTGCTGCTTGGGAGTGTGGGTGAAACTCTCTCTCACAGCAAGTGGTTAGGGTGTTGTCGGTGCTGCTTGGGAGTGTGGGTGAAACTCTCTCACACAGCGAGTGGTTAGGGTGCGGTAGGTGCTGCTTGGGAGTGTGGGTCACACTCTCTCACACAGCGAGTGGTTAGGGTGCGGTAGGTGCTGCTTGGGAGTGTGGGTCACAATCGCTCACACAGCGAGTGGTTAGGGTGCGGTAGGTGCTGCTTGGGAGTCTGGGTGATACTCTCTCACACAGCGAGTGGTTAGGGTGCGGTCGGTGCTGCTTGGGAGTGTGGGTGAAACTCTCTCTCACAGCAAGTGGTTAGGGTGTGGTCGGTGCTGCTTGGGAGTGTGGGTGAAACTCTCTCACACAGCGAGTGGTTAGGGTGAGGTAGGTACAGCTTGGGAGTGTTGTTCCAGTCTCTCTCACACAGCGAGTGGTTAGGGTGTGATAGGTGCTGCGTGGGAGTGTGGGTGAATCTCTCTCACACAGCGAGTGGTTAGGGTGCGGTAGTTGCTGCTTGGGAGTGTGGGTGAAACTCTCTCACACAGCGAGTGGTTAGGGTGTGGTAGGTGCTGCTTGGGAGTGTGGTTGAAACTCTCTCACACAGCGAGTGGTTAGGGTGCGGTAGGTGCTGCTTGGGAGTGTGGGTGAATCTCTCTCACACAGCGAGTGGTTAGGGTGCGGTAGTTGCTGCTTGGGAGTGTGGGTGAAACTCTCTCACACAGCGAGTGGTTAGGGTGCGGTAGGTGCTGCTTGGGAGTGTGGGTGAAACTCTCTCACACAGCGAGTGGTTAGCGTGAGGGAGGTGCTGCTTGGGAGTGTGGGTGAAACTCTCTCACACAGCGAGTGGTTAGGGTGTGGTTGGTGCTGCCTGGGAGTGTGGGTGAAACTCTCTCACACAGCGAGTGGTTAGGGTGCGGTCGGTGCTGCTTGGGAGTGTGGGTGAAACTCTCTCACACAGCGAGTGGTTAGCGTGAGGGAGGTGCTGCTTGGGAGTGTGGGTGAAACTCTCTCACACAGCGAGTGGTTAGGGTGTGGTTGGTGCTGCCTGGGAGTGTGGGTGAAACTCTCTCACACAGCGAGTGGTTAGCGTGAGGTAGGTGCTGCTTGGGAGTGTGGGTGAAACTCTCTCACACAGCGAGTGGTTTGGGTGAGGTAGGTGCTGCTTGGGAGTGTGGGTGAAACTCTCTCACACAGCGAATGGTTAGGGTGCGGTCGGTGCTGCTTGGGAGTGTGGGTGAAACTCTCACACAGCGAGTGGTTCGGGTGCGGTAGGTGCAGCTTGGGAGTGTGGGTGAAACTCTCTCACACAGCGAGTGGTTAGGGTGCGGTAGGTGCTGCTTGGGAGTGTGGGTGAAACTCTCTCACACAGCGAGTGGTTAGGGTGAGGTAGGTGCAGCTTGGGAGTGTGGGTCCCGTCTCTCACACACAGCGAGTGGTTAGGGTGCGGTAGGTGCTGCTTGGGAGTGTGGGTCACACTCTCTCACACAGCGAGTGGTTAGGGTGCAGTAGGTGCTGCTTGGGAGTGTGGGTCACACTCTCTCACACAGCGAGTGGTTAGGGTGTGGTAGGTGCTGCTTGGGAGTGTGGGTCACACTCTCTCACACAGCGAGTGGTTCGGGTGCGGTAGGTGCTGCTTGGGAGTGTGGGTGAAACTCTCTCACACAGCGAGTGGTTAGGGTTTGGTCGGTGCTGCTTGGGAGTGTGGGTGAAACTCTCTCACACAGCGAGTGGTTCGGGTGAGGTAGGTACAGCATGGGAGTGTGGGTGAAACTCTCTCACACAGCGAGTGGTTAGGTTGTGATAGGTGCTGCGTGGGAGTGTGGGTGAAACTCTCTCACACAGCGAGTGGTTAGGGTGCGGTCGGTGCTGCTTCGGAGTGTGGGTGAAAGTCTCTCACACAGCGAGTGGTTAGGGTGCGGTCGGTGCTGCTTGGGAGTGTGGGTGAAGCTCTCTCACACAGCGAGTGGTTAGGGAGCGGTCGGTGCTGCTTGGGAGTGTGGGTGAAACTCTCACACAGCGAGTGGTTAGGGTGCGGTAGGTGCTGCTTGGGAGTGTGGGTGAAACTCTCTCACACAGCGAGTGGTTAGGGCGCGGTCGGTGCTGCTTGGGAGTGTGGGTGAAACTCTCTCACACAGCGAGTGGTTAGGGTGCGGTCGGTGCTGCTTGGGAGTGTGGGTGAAACTCTCTCACACAGCGAGTGGTTAGGGTGCGGTCGGTGCTGCCTGGGAGTGTGGGTGAAACTCTCTGACACAGCGAGTGGTTAGGGTGCGGTAGGTGCTGCTTGGGAGTGTGGGTGAAGCTCTCTCACACAGCGAGTGGTTAGGGAGCGGTCGGTGCTGCTTGGGAGTGTGGGTGAAACTCTCTCACACAGCGAGTGGTTAGGGCGCGGTCGGTGCTGCGTGGGAGTGTGGGTGAAACTCTCTCACACAGCGAGTGGTTAGGGTGCGGTCGGTGCTGCTTGGGAGTGTGGGTGAAACTCTCTGACACAGCGAGTGGTTAGGGTGCGGTAGGTGCTGCTTGGGAGTGTGGGTGAAACTCTCTCACACAGCGAGTGGTTCGGGTGAGGTAGGTACAGCTTGGGAGTGTGGGTGAAACTCTCTCACACAGCGAGTGGTTAGGTTGTGATAGGTGCTGCGTGGGAGTGTGGGTGAAACTCTCTCACACAGCGAGTGGTTAGGGTGCGGTCGGTGCTGCTTCGGAGTGTGGGTGAAAGTCTCTCACACAGCGAGTGGTTAGGGTGCGGTCGGTGCTGCTTGGGAGTGTGGGTGAAGCTCTCTCACACAGCGAGTGGTTAGGGAGCGGTCGGTGCTGCTTGGGAGTGTGGGTGAAACTCTCTCACACAGCGAGTGGTTAGGGCGCGGTCGGTGCTGCTTGGGAGTGTGGGTGAAACTCTCTCAAACAGCGAGTGGTTAGGGTGCGGTCGGTGCTGCTTGGGAGTGTGGGTGAAACTCTCTCACACAGCGAGTGGTTAGGGTGCGGTCGGTGCTGCTTGGGAATGTGGGTGAAACTCTCTGACACAGCGAGTGGTTAGGGTGCGGTAGGTGCTGCTTGGGAGTGTGGGTGAAACTCTCTCACACAGCGAGTGTTTAGGGTGAGGTAGGTGCAGCTTGGGAGTGTGGGTCCCGTCTCTCACACACAGCGAGTTGTTAGGGTGCGGTAGGTGCTGCTTGGGAGTGTGGGTCACACTGTCTCACACAGCGAGTGGTTAGGGTGCGGTAGGTGCTGCTTGGGAGTGTGGGTCACACTCTCTCACACAGCGAGTGGTTAGGGTGCGGTAGGTGCGGCTTGGGAGTGTGGGTCACACTCTCTCACACAGCGAGCGGTAAGGGTTTGGTAGGTGCTGCTTGGGAGTGTGGGTCACACTCTCTCACACAGCGAGTGGTTAGGGTGCGGTAGGTGCTGCTTGGGAGTGTGGGTCACACTCTCTAACACAGCGAGTGGTTAGGGTGCGGTAGGTGCTGCTTGGGAGTGTGGGTCACACTCTCTCACACAGCGAGTGGTTAGGGTGCGGTAGGTGCTGCTTGGGAGTCTGGGTGATACTCTCTCACGCAGCGAGTGGTTAGGGTGCGGGAGGTGCTGCTTGGGAGTGTGGGTGAAACTCTCTCACACAGCGAGTGGTTAGGGTGCGGTTGGTGCTGCTTGGGAGTGTGGGTGAAACTCCCTCTCACAGCAAGTGGTTAGGGTGTGGTCGGTGCTGCTTGGGAGTGTGGGTGAAACTCTCTCACACAGCGAGTGGTTAGGGTGCGGTAGGTGCTGCTTGGGAGTGTGGGTCACACTCTCTCACACAGCAAGTGGTTAGGGTGCGGTCGGTGCTGCTTGGGAGTGTGGGTCACAATCGCTCACACAGCGAGTGGTTAGGGTGCGGTAGGTGCTGCTTGGGAGTCTGGGTGATACTCTCTCACACAGCGAGTGGTTAGGGTGCGGTCGGTGCTGCTTGGGAGTGTGGGTGAAACTCTCTCTCACAGCAAGTGGTTAGGGTGTGGTCGGTGCTGCTTGGGAGTGTGGGTGAAACTCTCTCACACAGCGAGTGGTTAGGGTGTGGTAGGTGCTGCCTGGGAGTGTGGGTGAAACTCTCTCACACAGCGAGTGGTTAGCGTGAGGTAGGTGCTGCTTGGGAGTGTGGGTGAAACTCTCTCACACAGCGAGTGGTTAGGGTGAGGTAGGTGCTACTTGGGAGTGTGGGTGAAACTCTCTCACACAGCGAATGGTTAGGGTGCGGTCGGTGCTGCTTGGGAGTGTGGGTGAAACTCTCACACAGCGAGTGGTTCGGGTGCGGTAGGTGCTGCTTGGGAGTGTGGGTGAAACTCTCTCACACAGCGAGTGTTTAGGGTGAGGTAGGTGCAGCTTGGGAGTGTGGGTCCCGTCTCTCACACACAGCGAGTGGTTAGGGTGCGGTAGGTGCTGCTTGGGAGTGTGGGTCACACTCTCTCACACAGCGAGTGGTTAGGGTGCGGTAGGTGCTGCTTGGGAGTGTGGGTCACACTCTCTCACACAGCGAGTGGTTAGGGTGCGGTAGGTGCTGCTTGGGAGTGTGGGTCACACTCTCTCACACAGCGAGTGGTAAGGGTTTGGTAGGTGCTGCTTGGGAGTGTGGGTCACACTCTCTCAGACAGCGAGTGGTTAGGGTGCGGTAGGTGCTGCTTGGGAGTGTGGGTCACACTCTCTAACACAGCGAGTGGTGAGGGTGCGGTAGGTGCTGCTTGGGAGTGTGGGTGATACTCTCTCACACAGCGAGTGGTTAGGGTGCGGTAGGTGCTGCTTGGGAGTCTGGGTGATACTCTCTCACACAGCGAGTGGTTAGGGTGCGGTAGGTGCTGCTTGGGAGTGTGGGTGAAACTCTCTCACACAGCGAGTGGTTAGGGTGCGGTAGGTGCAGCTTGGGAGTGTGGGTGAAACTCTCTCACACAGCGAGTGGGTAGGGTGCGGTTGGTGCTGCTTGGGAGTGTGGGTGAAACTCTCTCTCACAGCAAGTGGTTAGGGTGTGGTCGGTGCTGCTTGGGAGTGTGGGTGAAACTCTCTCACACAGCGATTGGTTAGGGTGCGGTAGGTGCTGCTTGGGAGTGTGGGTCACACTCTCTCACACAGCGAGTGGTTAGGGTGCGGTAGGTGCTGCTTGGGAGTGTGGGTCACAATCGCTCACACAGCGAGTGGTTAGGGTGCGGTAGGTGCTGCTTGGGAGTCTGGGTGATACTCTCTCACACAGCGAGTGGTTAGGGTGCGGTCGGTGCTGCTTGGGAGTGTGGGTGAAACTCTCTCTCACAGCAAGTGGTTAGGGTGTGGTCGGTGCTGCTTGGGAGTGTGGGTGAAACTCTCTCACACAGCGAGTGGTTAGGGTGTGGTAGGTGCTGCCTGGGAGTGTGGGTGAAACTCTCTCACACAGCGAGTGGTTCGCGTGAG
The DNA here is from genome assembly GCF_964213995.1 of Mustelus asterias. Classification (NCBI taxonomy): domain Eukaryota; kingdom Metazoa; phylum Chordata; class Chondrichthyes; order Carcharhiniformes; family Triakidae; genus Mustelus; species Mustelus asterias. Next base: position 125,624 of record NW_027590325.1, on the reverse strand, counting down.
GTAGGTGCTGCATGGGAGTGTGGGTGAAACTCTCTCACACAGCGAGTGGTTAGGGTGAGGTAGGTGCAGCTTGGGAGTGTGGGTGAAACTCTCTCACACAGCGAATGGTTAGGGTGCGGTCGGTGCTGCTTGGGAGTGTGGGTGAAACTCTCTCACACAGCGAGTGGTTAGGGTGCGGTAGGTGCTGCTTGGGAGTGTGGGACACACTCTCTCACACAGCGAGTGGTTAGGGTGCGGTAGGTGCTGCTTGGGAGTGTGGCTGATACTCTCTCACACAGCGAGTGGTTAGGGTGCGGTAGGTGCTGCTTGGGAGTGTGGGTGAAACTCTCTCACACAGCGAGTGGTTAGGGTGCGGTAGGTTCAGCTTGGGAGTGTGGGTGAAACTCTCTCACACAGCGAGTGGTTAGGGTGCGGTCGGTGCTGCTTGGGAGTGTGGGTGAAACTCTCTCACACAGCGAGTGGTTAGGGTGTGGTCGGTGCTGCTTGGGAGTGTGGGTGAAACTCTCTCACACAGCGAGTGGTTAGGGTGAGGTAGGTACAGCTTGGGAGTGTTGTTCCAGTCTCTCTCACACAGCGAGTGATTAGGGTGCGGTAGGTGCTGCTTGGGAGTGTGGGTGAAACTCTCTCACACAGCGAGTGGTTAGGGTGCGGTAGGTTCAGCTTGGGAGTGTGGGTGAAACTCTCTCACACAGCGAGTGGTTAGGGTGCGGTCGGTGCTGCTTGGGAGTGTGGGTGAAACTCTCTCACACAGCGAGTGGTTAGGGTGTGGTCGGTGCTGCTTGGGAGTGTGGGTGAAACTCTCTCACACAGCGAGTGGTTAGGGTGAGGGAGGTACAGCTTGGGAGTGTGGGTCCAGTCTCTCACACACAGCGAGTGGTTAGGGTGTGATAGGTGCTGCGTGGGAGTGTGGGTGAAACTCTCTCACACAGCGAGTGGTTAGGGTGCGGTCGGTGCTGCTTGGGAGTGTGGGTGAAACTCTCTGACACAGCGAGTGGTTAGGGTGCGGTAGGTGCTGCTTGGGAGTGTGGGTGAACCTCTCTCACACAGCGAGTGGTTAGGGTGCGGTAGTTGCTGCTTGGGAGTGTGGGTGAAACTCTCTCACACAGCGAGTGGTTAGGGTGTGGTTGGTGCTGCCTGGGAGTGTGGGTGAAACTCTCTCACACAGCGAGTGGTTAGGGTGCGGTAGGTGCTGCTTGGGAGTGTGGGTGAAACTCTCTCACACAGCGAGTGGTTAGGGTGCGGTAGATTCAGCTTGGGAGTGTGGGTGAAACTCTCTCACACAGCGAGTGGTTAGGGTGCGGTCGGTGCTGCTTGGGAGTGTGGGTGAAACTCTCTCACACAGCGAGTGGTTAGGGTGTGGTCGGTGCTGCTTGGGAGTGTGGGTGAAACTCTCTCACACAGCGAGTGGTTAGGGTGAGGGAGGTACAGCTTGGGAGTGTGGGTCCAGTCTCTCACACACAGCGAGTGGTTAGGGTGTGATAGGTGCTGCGTGGGAGTGTGGGTGAAACTCTCTCACACAGCGAGTGGTTAGGGTGCGGTCGGTGCTGCTTGGGAGTGTGGGTGAAACTCTCTGACACAGCGAGTGGTTAGGGTGCGGTAGGTGCTGCTTGGGAGTGTGGGTGAATCTCTCTCACACAGCGAGTGGTTAGGGTGCGGTAGTTGCTGCTTGGGAGTGTGGGTGAAACTCTCTCACACAGCGAGTGGTTAGGGTGCGGTAGGTGCTGCTTGGGAGTGTGGGTGAAACTCTCTCACACAGCGAGTGGTTAGCGTGAGGGAGGTGCTGCTTGGGAGTGTGGGTGAAACTCTCTCACACAGCGAGTGGTTAGGGTGTGGTTGGTGCTGCCTGGGAGTGTGGGTGAAACTCTCTCACACAGCGAGTGGTTAGGGTGCGGTAGGTGCTGCTTGGGAGTGTGGGTGAAACTCTCTCACACAGCGAGTGTTTAGGGTGAGGTAGGTGCAGCTTGGGAGTGTGGGTCCCGTCTCTCACACACAGCGAGTGGTTAGGGTGCGGTAGGTGCTGCTTGGGAGTGTGGGTCACACTCTCTCACACAGCGAGTGGTTAGGGTGCGGTAGGTGCTGCTTGGGAGTGTGGGTCACACTCTCTCACACAGCGAGTGGTTAGGGTGCGGTAGGTGCTGCTTGGGAGTGTGGGTCACACTCTCTCACACAGCGAGTGGTAAGGGTTTGGTAGGTGCTGCTTGGGAGTGTGGGTCACACTCTCTCAGACAGCGAGTGGTTAGGGTGCGGTAGGTGCTGCTTGGGAGTGTGGGTCACACTCTCTAACACAGCGAGTGGTGAGGGTGCGGTAGGTGCTGCTTGGGAGTGTGGGTGATACTCTCTCACACAGCGAGTGGTTAGGGTGCGGTAGGTGCTGCTTGGGAGTCTGGGTGATACTCTCTCACACAGCGAGTGGTTAGGGTGCGGTAGGTGCTGCTTGGGAGTGTGGGTGAAACTCTCTCACACAGCGAGTGGTTAGGGTGCGGTAGGTGCAGCTTGGGAGTGTGGGTGAAACTCTCTCACACAGCGAGTGGGTACGGTGCGGTTGGTGCTGCTTGGGAGTGTGGGTGAAACTCTCTCTCACAGCAAGTGGTTAGGGTGTGGTCGGTGCTGCTTGGGAGTGTGGGTGAAACTCTCTCACACAGCGATTGGTTAGGGTGCGGTAGGTGCTGCTTGGGAGTGTGGGTCACACTCTCTCACACAGCGAGTGGTTAGGGTGCGGTAGGTGCTGCTTGGGAGTGTGGGTCACAATCGCTCACACAGCGAGTGGTTAGGGTGCGGTAGGTGCTGCTTGGGAGTCTGGGTGATACTCTCTCACACAGCGAGTGGTTAGGGTGCGGTCGGTGCTGCTTGGGAGTGTGGGTGAAACTCTCTCTCACAGCAAGTGGTTAGGGTGTGGTCGGTGCTGCTTGGGAGTGTGGGTGAAACTCTCTCACACAGCGAGTGGTTAGGGTGTGGTAGGTGCTGCCTGGGAGTGTGGGTGAAACTCTCTCACACAGCGAGTGGTTCGCGTGAGGTAGGTGCTGCATGGGAGTGTGGGTGAAACTCTCTCACACAGCGAGTGGTTAGGGTGAGGTAGGTGCAGCTTGGGAGTGTGGGTGAAACTCTCTCACACAGCGAATGGTTAGGGTGCGGTCGGTGCTGCTTGGGAGTGTGGGTGAAACTCTCTCACACAGCGAGTGGTTAGGGTGCGGTAGGTGCTGCTTGGGAGTGTGGGACACACTCTCTCACACAGCGAGTGGTTAGGGTGCGGTAGGTGCTGCTTGGGAGTGTGGCTGATACTCTCTCACACAGCGAGTGGTTAGGGTGCGGTAGGTGCTGCTTGGGAGTGTGGGTGAAACTCTCTCACACAGCGAGTGGTTAGGGTGCGGTAGGTTCAGCTTGGGAGTGTGGGTGAAACTCTCTCACACAGCGAGTGGTTAGGGTGCGGTCGGTGCTGCTTGGGAGTGTGGGTGAAACTCTCTCACACAGCGAGTGGTTAGGGTGTGGTCGGTGCTGCTTGGGAGTGTGGGTGAAACTCTCTCACACAGCGAGTGGTTAGGGTGAGGTAGGTACAGCTTGGGAGTGTTGTTCCAGTCTCTCTCACACAGCGAGTGGTTAGGGTGCGGTAGGTGCTGCTTGGGAGTGTGGGTGAAACTCTCTCACACAGCGAGTGGTTAGGGTGCGGTAGGTTCAGCTTGGGAGTGTGGGTGAAACTCTCTCACACAGCGAGTGGTTAGGGTGCGGTCGGTGCTGCTTGGGAGTGTGGGTGAAACTCTCTCACACAGCGAGTGGTTAGGGTGTGGTCGGTGCTGCTTGGGAGTGTGGGTGACACTCTCTCACACAGCGAGTGGTTAGGGTGAGGGAGGTACAGCTTGGGAGTGTGGGTCCAGTCTCTCACACACAGCGAGTGGTTAGGGTGTGATAGGTGCTGCGTGGGAGTGTGGGTGAAACTCTCTCACACAGCGAGTGGTTAGGGTGCGGTCGGTGCTGCTTGGGAGTGTGGGTGAAACTCTCTGACACAGCGAGTGGTTAGGGTGCGGTAGGTGCTGCTTGGGAGTGTGGGTGAATCTCTCTCACACAGCGAGTGGTTAGGGTGCGGTAGTTGCTGCTTGGGAGTGTGGGTGAAACTCTCTCACACAGCGAGTGGTTAGGGTGCGGTAGGTGCTGCTTGGGAGTGTGGGTGAAACTCTCTCACACAGCGAGTGGTTAGCGTGAGGGAGGTGCTGCTTGGGAGTGTGGGTGAAACTCTCTCACACAGCGAGTGGTTAGGGTGTGGTTGGTGCTGCCTGGGAGTGTGGGTGAAACTCTCTCACACAGCGAGTGGTTAGGGTGCGGTAGGTGCTGCTTGGGAGTGTGGGTGAAACTCTCTCACACAGCGAGTGTTTAGGGTGAGGTAGGTGCAGCTTGGGAGTGTGGGTCCCGTCTCTCACACACAGCGAGTGGTTAGGGTGCGGTAGGTGCTGCTTGGGAGTGTGGGTCACACTCTCTCACACAGCGAGTGGTTAGGGTGCGGTAGGTGCTGCTTGGGAGTGTGGGTCACACTCTCTCACACAGCGAGTGGTTAGGGTGCGGTAGGTGCTGCTTGGGAGTGTGGGTCACACTCTCTCACACAGCGAGTGGTAAGGGTTTGGTAGGTGCTGCTTGGGAGTGTGGGTCACACTCTCTCAGACAGCGAGTGGTTAGGGTGCGGTAGGTGCTGCTTGGGAGTGTGGGTGAAACTCTCTCACACAGCGAGTGGTTAGGGTGCGGTAGGTGCTGCTTGGGAGTGTGGGTGAAACTCTCTCACACAGCGAGTGGTTAGGGTGCGGTAGGTTCAGCTTGGGAGTGTGGGTGAAACTCTCTCACACAGCGAGTGGTTAGGGTGCGGTCGGTGCTGCTTGGGAGTGTGGGTGAAACTCTCTCACACAGCGAGTGGTTAGGGTGTGGTCGGTGCTGCTTGGGAGTGTGGGTGAAACTCTCTCACACAGCGAGTGGTTAGGGTGAGGGAGGTACAGCTTGGGAGTGTGGGTCCAGTCTCTCACACACAGCGAGTGGTTAGGGTGTGATAGGTGCTGCGTGGGAGTGTGGGTGAAACTCTCTCACACAGCGAGTGGTTAGGGTGCGGTCGGTGCTGCTTGGGAGTGTGGGTGAAACTCTCTGACACAGCGAGTGGTTAGGGTGCGGTAGGTGCTGCTTGGGAGTGTGGGTGAATCTCTCTCACACAGCGAGTGGTTAGGGTGCGGTAGTTGCTGCTTGGGAGTGTGGGTGAAACTCTCTCACACAGCGAGTGGTTAGGGTGCGGTAGGTGCTTCTTGGGAGTGTGGGTGAAACTCTCTCACACAGCGAGTGGTTAGCGTGAGGGAGGTGCTGCTTGGGAGTGTGGGTGAAACTCTCTCACACAGCGAGTGGTTAGGGTGTGGTTGGTGCTGCCTGGGAGTGTGGGTGAAACTCTCTCACACAGCGAGTGGTTAGGGTGCGGTAGGTGCTGCTTGGGAGTGTGGGTGAAACTCTCACACACAGCGAGTGGTTTGGGTGAGGTAGGTGCTGCTTGGGAGTGTGGGTGAAACTCTCTCACACAGCGAATGGTTAGGGTGCGGTCGGTGCTGCTTGGGAGTGTGGGTGAAACTCTCTCACACAGCGAGTGGTTAGGGTGCGGTAGGTGCTGCTTGGGAGTGTGGGTGAAACTCTCTCACACAGCGAGTGGTTAGGGTGAGGTAGGTGCAGCTTGGGAGTGTGGGTCCCGTCTCTCACACACAGCGAGTGGTTAGGGTGCGGTAGGTGCTGCTTGGGAGTGTGGGTCACACTCTCTCACACAGCGAGTGGTTAGGGTGCAGTAGGTGCTGCTTGGGAGTGTGGGTCACACTCTCTCACACAGCGAGTGGTTAGGGTGCGGTAGGTGCTGCTTGGGAGTGTGGGTGAAACTCTCTCACACAGCGAGTGGTTAGGGTTTGGTCGGTGCTGCTTGGGAGTGTGGGTGAAACTCTCTCACACAGCGAGTGGTTAGGGTGAGGTAGGTACAGCTTGGAAGTGTGGGTCCAGTCTCTCACACACAGCGAGTGGTTAGGTTGTGATAGGTGCTGCTTGGGAGTGTGGGTGAAACTCTCTCACACAGCGAGTGGTTAGGGAGCGGTCGGTGCTGCTTGGGAGTGTGGGTGAAACTCTCTCACACAGCGAGTGGTTAGGGTGCGGTCGGTGCTGCATGGGAGTGTGGGTGAAACTCTCTCACACAGCGAGTGGTTAGGGAGCGGTCGGTGCTGCTTGGGAGTGTGGGTGAAACTCTCTCACACAGCGAGTGGTTAGGGTGCGGTCGGTGCTGCTTGGGAGTGTGGGTGAAACTCTCTGACACAGCGAGTGGTTAGGGTGCGGTAGGTGCTGCTTGGGAGTGTGGGTGAAACTCTCTCACACAGCGAGTGGTTAGGGTGCGGTAGTTGCTGCTTGGGAGTGTGGGTGAAACTCTCTCACACAGCGAGTGGTTTGGGTGAGGTAGGTGCTGCTTGGGAGTGTGGGTGAAGCTCTCTCACACAGCGAGTGGTTAGGGAGCGGTCGGTGCTGCTTGGGAGTGTGGGTGAAACTCTCACACAGCGAGTGGTTAGGGTGCGGTAGGTGCTGCTTGGGAGTGTGGGTGAAACTCTCTCACACAGCGAGTGGTTAGGGCGCGGTCGGTGCTGCTTGGGAGTGTGGGTGAAACTCTCTCACACAGCGAGTGGTTAGGGTGCGGTCGGTGCTGCTTGGGAGTGTGGGTGAAACTCTCTCACACAGCGAGTGGTTAGGGTGCGGTCGGTGCTGCTTGGGAGTGTGGGTGAAACTCTCTGACACAGCGAGTGGTTAGGGTGCGGTAGGTGCTGCTTGGGAGTGTGGGTGAAACTCTCTCACACAGCGAGTGGTTCGGGTGAGGTAGGTACAGCTTGGGAGTGTGGGTGAAACTCTCTCACACAGCGAGTGGTTAGGTTGTGATAGGTGCTGCGTGGGAGTGTGGGTGAAACTCTCTCACACAGCGAGTGGTTAGGGTGCGGTCGGTGCTGCTTGGGAGTGTGGGTGAAACTCTCTCACACAGCGAGTGGTTAGGGTGCGGTCGGTGCTGCTTGGGAGTGTGGGTGAAGCTCTCTCACACAGCGAGTGGTTAGGGAGCGGTCGGTGCTGCTTGGGAGTGTGGGTGAAACTCTCTCACACAGCGAGTGGTTAGGGCGCGGTCGGTGCTGCTTGGGAGTGTGGGTGAAACTCTCTCACACAGCGAGTGGTTAGGGTGCGGTCGGTGCTGCTTGGGAGTGTGGGTGAAACTCTCTCACACAGCGAGTGGTTAGGGTGCGGTCGGTGCTGCTTGGGAGTGTGGGTGAAACTCTCTCACACAGCGAGTGGTTAGGGTGCGGTAGGTGCTGCTTGGGAGTGTGGGTGAAACTCTCTCACACAGCGAGTGTTTAGGGTGAGGTAGGTGCAGCTTGGGAGTGTGGGTCCCGTCTCTCACACACAGCGAGTTGTTAGGGTGCGGTAGGTGCTGCTTGGGAGTGTGGGTCACACTGTCTCACACAGCGAGTGGTTAGGGTGCGGTAGTTGCTGCTTGGGAGTGTGGGTCACACTCTCTCACACAGCGAGTGGTTAGGGTGCGGTAGGTGCGGCTTGGGAGTGTGGGTCACACTCTCTCACACAGCGAGTGGTAAGGGTTTGGTAGGTGCTGCTTGGGAGTGTGGGTCACACTCTCTCACACAGCGAGTGGTTAGGGTGCGGTAGGTGCTGCTTGGGAGTGTGGGTCACACTCTCTAACACAGCGAGTGGTTAGGGTGCGGTAGGTGCTGCTTGGGAGTGTGGGTCACACTCTCTCACACAGCGAGTGGTTAGGGTGCGGTAGGTGCTGCTTGGGAGTCTGGGTGATACTCTCTCACGCAGCGAGTGGTTAGGGTGCGGGAGGTGCTGCTTGGGAGTGTGGGTGAAACTCTCACACAGCGAGTGGTTAGGGTGCGGTAGGTGCTGCTTGGGAGTGTGGGTGAAACTCTCTCACACAGCGAGTGGTTAGGGCGCGGTCGGTGCTGCTTGGGAGTGTGGGTGAAACTCTCTCACACAGCGAGTGGTTAGGGTGCGGTCGGTGCTGCTTGGGAGTGTGGGTGAAACTCTCTCACACAGCGAGTGGTTAGGGTGCGGTCGGTGCTGCTTGGGAGTGTGGGTGAAACTCTCTGACACAGCGAGTGGTTAGGGTGCGGTAGGTGCTGCTTGGGAGTGTGGGTGAAACTCTCTCACACAGCGAGTGGTTCGGGTGAGGTAGGTACAGCTTGGGAGTGTGGGTGAAACTCTCTCACACAGCGAGTGGTTAGGTTGTGATAGGTGCTGCGTGGGAGTGTGGGTGAAACTCTCTCACACAGCGAGTGGTTAGGGTGCGGTCGGTGCTGCTTCGGAGTGTGGGTGAAAGTCTCTCACACAGCGAGTGGTTAGGGTGCGGTCGGTGCTGCTTGGGAGTGTGGGTGAAGCTCTCTCACACAGCGAGTGGTTAGGGAGCGGTCGGTGCTGCTTGGGAGTGTGGGTGAAACTCTCTCACACAGCGAGTGGTTAGGGCGCGGTCGGTGCTGCTTGGGACTGTGGGTGAAACTCTCTCACACAGCGAGTGGTTAGGGTGCGGTCGGTGCTGCTTGGGAGTGTGGGTGAAACTCTCTCACACAGCGAGTGGTTAGGGTGCGGTCGGTGCTGCTTGGGAGTGTGGGTGAAACTCTCTGACACAGCGAGTGGTTAGGGTGCGGTAGGTGCTGCTTGGGAGTGTGGGTGAAACTCTCTCACACAGCGAGTGTTTAGGGTGAGGTAGGTGCAGCTTGGGAGTGTGGGTCCCGTCTCTCACACACAGCGAGTTGTTAGGGTGCGGTAGGTGCTGCTTGGGAGTGTGGGTCACACTGTCTCACACAGCGAGTGGTTAGGGTGCGGTAGGTGCTGCTTGGGAGTGTGGGTCACACTCTCTCACACAGCGAGTGGTTAGGGTGCGGTAGGTGCGGCTTGGGAGTGTGGGTCACACTCTCTCACACAGCGAGTGGTAAGGGTTTGGTAGGTGCTGCTTGGGAGTGTGGGTCACACTCTCTCACACAGCGAGTGGTTAGGGTGCGGTAGGTGCTGCTTGGGAGTGTGGGTCACACTCTCTAACACAGCGAGTGGTTAGGGTGCGGTAGGTGCTGCTTGGGAGTGTGGGTCACACTCTCTCACACAGCGAGTGGTTAGGGTGCGGTCGGTGCTGCTTGGGAGTGTGGGTCACAATCGCTCACACAGCGAGTGGTTAGGGTGCGGTAGGTGCTGCTTGGGAGTCTGGGTGATACTCTCTCACACAGCGAGTGGTTAGGGTGCGGTCGGTGCTGCTTGGGAGTGTGGGTGAAACTCTCTCTCACAGCAAGTGGTTAGGGTGTGGTCGGTGCTGCTTGGGAGTGTGGGTGAAACTCTCTCACACAGCGAGTGGTTAGGGTGTGGTAGGTGCTGCCTGGGAGTGTGGGTGAAACTCTCTCACACAGCGAGTGGTTAGCGTGAGGTAGGTGCTGCTTGGGAGTGTGGGTGAAACTCTCTCACACAGCGAGTGGTTAGGGTGAGGTAGGTGCTACTTGGGAGTGTGGGTGAAACTCTCTCACACAGCGAATGGTTAGGGTGCGGTCGGTGCTGCTTGGGAGTGTGGGTGAAACTCTCACACAGCGAGTGGTTCGGGTGCGGTAGGTGCTGCTTGGGAGTGTGGGTGAAACTCTCTCACACAGCGAGTGTTTAGGGTGAGGTAGGTGCAGCTTGGGAGTGTGGGTCCCGTCTCTCACACACAGCGAGTGGTTAGGGTGCGGTAGGTGCTGCTTGGGAGTGTGGGTCACACTCTCTCACACAGCGAGTGGTTAGGGTGCGGTAGGTGCTGCTTGGGAGTGTGGGTCACACTCTCTCACACAGCGAGTGGTTAGGGTGCGGTAGGTGCTGCTTGGGAGTGTGGGTCACACTCTCTCACACAGCGAGTGGTAAGGGTTTGGTAGGTGCTGCTTGGGAGTGTGGGTCACACTCTCTCAGACAGCGAGTTGTTAGGGTGCGGTAGGTGCTGCTTGGGAGTGTGGGTCACACTCTCTAACACAGCGAGTGGTGAGGGTGCGGTAGGTGCTGCTTGGGAGTGTGGGTGATACTCTCTCACACAGCGAGTGGTTAGGGTGCGGTAGGTGCTGCTTGGGAGTCTGGGTGATACTCTCTCACACAGCGAGTGGTTAGGGTGCGGTAGGTGCTGCTTGGGAGTGTGGGTGAAACTCTCTCACACAGCGAGTGGTTAGGGTGCGGTAGGTGCAGCTTGGGAGTGTGGGTGAAACTCTCTCACACAGCGAGTGGTTAGGGTGCGGTTGGTGCTGCTTGGGAGTGTGGGTGAAACTCTCTCTCACAGCAAGTGGTTAGGGTGTGGTCGGTGCTGCTTGGGAGTGTGGGTGAAACTCTCTCACACAGCGAGTGGTTAGGGTGCGGTAGGTGCTGCTTGGGTGTGTGGGTCACACTCTCTCACACAGCGAGTGGTTAGGGTGCGGTAGGTGCTGCTTGGGAGTGTGGGTCACAATCGCTCACACAGCGAGTGGTTAGGGTGCGGTAGGTGCTGCTTGGGAGTCTGGGTGATACTCTCTCACACAGCGAGTGGTTAGGGTGCGGTCGGTGCTGCTTGGGAGTGTGGGTGAAACTCTCTCTCACAGCAAGTGGTTAGGGTGTGGTCGGTGCTGCTTGGGAGTGTGGATGAAACTATCTCACACAGCGAGTGGTTAGGGTGTGGTAGGTGCTGCCTGGGAGTGTGGGTGAAACTCTCTCACACAGCGAGTGGTTCGCGTGAGGTAGGTGCTGCATGGGAGTGTGGGTGAAACTCTCTCACACAGCGAGTGGTTAGGGTGAGGTAGGTGCTGCTTGGGAGTGTGGGTGAAACTCTCTCACACAGCGAATGGTTAGGGTGCGGTCGGTGCTGCTTGGGAGTGTGGGTGAAACTCTCTCACACAGCGAGTGGTTAGGGTGCGGTAGGTGCTGCTTGGGAGTGTGGGACACACTCTCTCACACAGCGAGTGGTTAGGGTGCGGTAGGTGCTGCTTGGGAGTGTGGCTGATACTCTCTCACACAGCGAGTGGTTAGGGTGCGGTAGGTGCTGCTTGGGAGTGTGGGTGAAACTCTCTCACACAGCGAGTGGTTAGGGTGCGGTAGGTTCAGCTTGGGAGTGTGGGTGAAACTCTCTCACACAGCGAGTGGTTAGGGTGCGGTCGGTGCTGCTTGGGAGTGTGGGTGAAACTCTCTCACACAGCGAGTGGTTAGGGTGTGGTCGGTGCTGCTTGGGAGTGCGGGTGAAACTCTCTCACACAGCGAGTGGTTAGGGTGAGGTAGGTACAGCTTGGGAGTGTTGTTCCAGTCTCTCTCACACAGCGAGTGGTTAGGGTGCGGTAGGTGCTGCTTGGGAGTGTGGATGAAACTCTCTCACACAGCGAGTGGTTAGGGTGCGGTAGGTTCAGCTTGGGAGTGTGGGTGAAACTCTCTCACACAGCGAGTGGTTAGGGTGTGGTCGGTGCTGCTTGGGAGTGTGGGTGAAACTCTCTCACACAGCGAGTGGTTAGGGTGAGGGAGGTACAGCTTGGGAGTGTGGGTCCAGTCTCTCACACACAGCGAGTGGTTAGGGTGTGATAGGTGCTGCGTGGGAGTGTGGGTGAAACTCTCTCACACAGCGAGTGGTTAGGGTGCGGTCGGTGCTGCTTGGGAGTGTGGGTGAAACTCTCTGACACAGCGAGTGGTTAGGGTGCGGTAGGTGCTGCTTGGGAGTGTGGGTGAATCTCTCTCACACAGCGAGTGGTTAGGGTGCGGTAGTTGCTGCTTGGGAGTGTGGGTGAAACTCTCTCACACAGCGAGTGGTTAGGGTGCGGTAGGTGCTGCTTGGGAGTGTGGGTGAAACTCTCTCACACAGCGAGTGGTTAGCGTGAGGGAGGTGCTGCTTGGGAGTGTGGGTGAAACTCTCTCACACAGCGAGTGGTTAGGGTGTGGTTGGTGCTGCCTGGGAGTGTGGGTGAAACTCTCTCACACAGCGAGTGGTTAGGGTGCGGTAGGTGCTGCTTGGGAGTGTGGGTGAAACTCTCTCACACAGCGAGTGGTTAGGGTGCGGTAGGTTCAGCTTGGGAGTGTGGGTGAAACTCTCTCACACAGCGAGTGGTTAGGGTGCGGTCGGTGCTGCTTGGGAGTGTGGGTGAAACTCTCTCACACAGCGAGTGGTTAGGGTGTGGTCGGTGCTGCTTGGGAGTGTGGGTGAAACTCTCTCACACAGCGAGTGGTTAGGGTGAGGGAGGTACAGCTTGGGAGTGTGGGTCCAGTCTCTCACACACAGCGAGTGGTTAGGGTGTGATAGGTGCTGCGTGGGAGTGTGGGTGAAACTCTCTCACACAGCGAGTGGTTAGGGTGCGGTCGGTGCTGCTTGGGAGTGTGGGTGAAACTCTCTGACACAGCGAGTGGTTAGGGTGCGGTAGGTGCTGCTTGGGAGTGTGGGTGAATCTCTCTCACACAGCGAGTGGTTAGGGTGCGGTAGTTGCTGCTTGGGAGTGTGGGTGAAACTCTCTCACACAGCGAGTGGTTAGGGTGCGGTAGGTGCTGCTTGGGAGTGTGGGTGAAACTCTCTCACACAGCGAGTGGTTAGCGTGAGGGAGGTGCTGCTTGGGAGTGTGGGTGAAACTCTCTCACACAGCGAGTGGTTAGGGTGTGGTTGGTGCTGCCTGGGAGTGTGGGTGAAACTCTCTCACACAGCGAGTGGTTAGGGTGCGGTAGGTGCTGCTTGGGAGTGTGGGTGAAACTCTCACACACAGCGAGTGGTTTGGGTGAGGTAGGTGCTGCTTGGGAGTGTGGGTGAAACTCTCTCACACAGCGAATGGTTAGGGTGCGGTCGGTGCTGCTTGGGAGTGTGGGTGAAACTCTCTCACACAGCGAGTGGTTAGGGTGCGGTAGGTGCTGCTTGGGAGTGTGGGTGAAACTCTCTCACACAGCGAGTGGTAAGGGTGAGGTAGGTGCAGCTTGGGAGTGTGGGTCCCGTCTCTCACACACAGCGAGTGGTTAGGGTGCGGTAGGTGCTGCTTGGGAGTGTGGGTCACACTCTCTCACACAGCGAGTGGTTAGGGTGCAGTAGGTGCTGCTTGGGAGTGTGGGTCACACTCTCTCACACAGCGAGTGGTTAGGGTGCGGTAGGTGCTGCTTGGGAGTGTGGGTGAAACTCTCTCACACAGCGAGTGGTTAGGGTTTGGTCGGTGCTGCTTGGGAGTGTGGGTGAAACTCTCTCACACAGCGAGTGGTTAGGGTGAGGTAGGTACAGCTTGGAAGTGTGGGTCCAGTCTCTCACACACAGCGAGTGGTTAGGTTGTGATAGGTGCTGCTTGGGAGTGTGGGTGAAACTCTCTCACACAGCGAGTGGTTAGGGAGCGGTCGGTGCTGCTTGGGAGTGTGGGTGAAACTCTCTCACACAGCGAGTGGTTAGGGTGCGGTCGGTGCTGCATGGGAGTGTGGATGAAACTCTCTCACACAGCGAGTGGTTAGGGAGCGGTCGGTGCTGCTTGGGAGTGTGGGTGAAACTCTCTCACACAGCGAGTGGTTAGGGTGCGGTCGGTGCTGCTTGGGAGTGTGGGTGAAACTCTCTGACACAGCGAGTGGTTAGGGTGCGGTAGGTGCTGCTTGGGAGTGTGGGTGAAACTCTCTCACACAGCGAGTGGTTAGGGTGCGGTAGTTGCTGCTTGGGAGTGTGGGTGAAACTCTCTCACACAGCGAGTGGTTTGGGTGAGGTAGGTGCTGCTTGGGAGTGTGGGTGAAATTCTCTCACACAGCGAATGGTTAGGGTGCGGTCGGTGCTGCTTGGGAGTGTGGGTGAAACTCTCACACAGCGAGTGGTTAGGGTGCGGTAGGTGCAGCTTGGGAGTGTGGGTGAAACTCTCTCACACAGCGAGTGGTTAGGGTGCGGTAGGTGCTGCTTGGGAGTGTGGGTGAAACTCTCTCACACAGCGAGTGGTTAGGGTGAGGTAGGTGCAGCTTGGGAGTGTGGGTCCCGTCTCTCACACACAGCGAGTGGTTAGGGTGCGGTAGGTGCTGCTTGGGAGTGTGGGTCACACTCTCTCACACAGCGAGTGGTTAGGGTGCAGTAGGTGCTGCTTGGGAGTGTGGGTCACACTCTCTCACACAGCGAGTGGTTCGGGTGTGGTAGGTGCTGCTTGGTAGTGTGGGTCACACTCTCTCACACAGCGAGTGGTTAGGGTGCGGTAGGTGCTGCTTGGGAGTGTGGGTGAAACTCTCTCACACAGCGAGTGGTTAGGGTTTGGTCGGTGCTGCTTGGGAGTGTGGGTGAAACTCTCTCACACAGCGAGTGGTTAGGGTGCGGGCGGTGCTGCTTCGGAATGTGGGTGAAACTCTCTCACACAGCGAGTGGTTAGGGTGAGGTAGGTACAGCTTGGGAGTGTGGGTCCAGTCTCTCACACACAGCGAGTGGTTAGGGTGTGATAGGTGCTGCGTGGGAGTGTGGGTGAAACTCTCTCACACAGCGAGTGGTTAGGGTGCGGTCGGTGCTGCTTCGGAGTGTGGGTGAAACTCTCTCACACAGCGAGTGGTTAGGGTGCGGTCGGTGCTGCTTGGGAGTGTGGGTGAAGCTCTCTCACACAGCGAGTGGTTAGGGAGCGGTCGGTGCTGCTTGGGAGTGTGGGTGAAACTCTCTCACACAGCGAGTGGTTAGGGTGCGGTCGGTGCTGCTTGGGAGTGTGGGTGAAACTCTCTGACACAGCGAGTGGTTAGGGTGCGGTAGGTGCTGCTTGGGAGTGTGGGTGAAACTCTCTCACACAGCGAGTGGTTAGGGTGCGGTAGTTGCTGCTTGGGAGTGTGGGTGAAACTCTCTCACACAGCGGGTCGTTAGGGTGCGGTAGGTGCTGCTTGGGAGTGTGGTGAAACTCTCTCACACCGCGAGTGGTTAGGGTGAGGCAAGTGCTGCTTGGGAGTGTGGGTGAAACTCTCTCACACAGCGAGTGATTAGGGTGCGGTAGTTGCTGCTTGGGAGTGTGGGTGAAACTCTCTCACACAGCGAGTGGTTAGGGTGCGGTAGGTGCTGCTTGGGAGTGTGGGTGAAACTCTCTCACACAGCGAGTGGTTATGGTGCGGTAGTTGCTGCTTGGGAGTGTGGGTGAAACTCTCTCACACAGCGAGTGGTTAGGGTGAGGTAGGTACAGCTTGTGAGTGTGGGTCCAGTCTCTCACACACAGCGAGCGGTTAGGGTGTGATAGGTGCTGCGTGGGAGTGTGGGTGAAACTCTCTCACACAGCGAGTGGTTAGGGTGCGGTCGGTGCTGCTTGGGAGTGTGGGTGAAACTCTCTCACACAGCGAGTGGTTAGGGTGCGGTCGGTGCTGCATGGGACTGTGGGTGAAACTCTCTCACACAGCGAGTGGTTAGGAAGCGGTCGGTGCTGCTTGGGAGTGTGGGTGAAACTCTCTCACACAGCGAGTGGTTAGGGTGCGGTAGGTGCTGCTTGGGAGTGTGGGTCAAACTCTCTCACACAGCGAGTGGTTAGGGCGCGGTCGGTGCTGCTTGGGAGTGTGGGTGAAACTCTCTCACACAGCGAGTGGTTAGGGTGCGGTAGGTGCTGCTTGGGAGTGAGGGTGAAACTCTCTCACACAGCGAGTGGTTAGGGTGTGGTCGGTGCTGCTTGGGAGTGTGGGTGAAACTCTCACACAGCGCGTGGTTAGGGTGTGGTAGGTGCTGCTTGGGAGTGTGGGTGAAACTCTCACACAGCGAGTGGTTAGGGTGTGGTCGGTGCTGCCTGGGAGTGTGGGTGAACCTCTCACACAGCGAGTGGTTAGGGTGCGGTAGGTGCTGCTTGGGAGTGTGGGTGAAACTCTCACACAGCGAGTGGTTAGGGTGCGGTAGGTGCTGCTGGTGAGTGTGGGTGAAACTCTCTCACACAGCGAGTGGTTAGGGTGCGGTAGGTGATGCTTGGGAGTGTGGGTGAACCTCACACAGCGAGTGGTTAGGGTGCCGTAGGTGCTGCTGGGGAGTGTGGGTGAAACTCACACAGCGAGTGGTTAAGGTGTGGTCGGTGCTGCTTGGGAGTGTGGATCACACTCTCTCACACAGCGAGTGGTTCGGGTGCGGTAGGTGCTGCTTGGGAGTGTGGGTGAAACTCTCACACACAGCGAGTGGTTAGGGTGCAGTAGGTGCTGCTTGGGAGTGTGGGTCCTGTCTCTCACACACAGCGAGTGGTTAGGGTGCGCTAGGTGCTGCCTGGGAGTGTGGGTGACACTCTCTCTCACAGCGAGTGGTTAGGGTGCGGTAGGTGCTGCTTGGGAGTGTGGGTGAAACTCTCTGACACAGCGAGTGGTAAGGGTGCGGCAGGTGCTGCTGGGGAGTGTGGGTGAAACTCTCTCACACAGCGAGTGGTTAGGGTGCGGTAGGTGCTGCTTGGGAATGTGGGTGAAACTCTCTCACACAGCGAGTGGTTAGGGTGCAGTAGGTGCTGCTTGGGAGAGTGGGTGAAACTCTCTCACACAGCGAGTGGTTAGGGAGCGGTCCGTGCTGCTTGGGGGTGTGGGTGAAACTCTCTCACACAGCGAGTGGTTAGGGTGCGGTAGGTGCTGCTTGGGAGTGTGGGTCCAGTCTCTCACACACAGCGAGTGGTTAGGGTGTGATAGGTGCTGCGTGGGAGTGTGGGTGAAACTCTCTCACACAGCGAGCGGTTAGGGTGTGATAGGTGCTCCGTGGGAGTGTGGGTGAAACTCTCTCACACAGCGAGTGGTTAGGGTGTGGTCGGTGCTGCTTGGGAGTGTGGGTGAAACTCTCTGACACAGCGAGTGGTTAGGATGCGGTAGGTGCTGCTTGGGAGTGTGGGTGAAACTCTCTCACACAGCGAGTGGTTAGGGTGCGGTAGTTGCTGCTTGGGAGTGTGGGTAAAACTCTCTCACACAGCGAGTGGTTAGGAAGCGGTCGGTGCTGCTTGGGAGTGTGGGTGAAACTCTCTCACACAGCGAGTGGTTAGGGTGAGGTAGGTACAGCTTGGGAGTGTGGGTCCAGTCTCTCACACACAGCGAGTGGTTAGGGTGTGATAGGTGCTGCGTGGGAGTGTGGGTGAAACTCTCTCACACAGCGAGTGGTTAGGGTGCGGTCGGTGCTGCTTGGGAGTGTGGGTGAAACTCTCTCACACAGCGAGTGGTTATGGTGCGGTCGGTGCTGCTTGGGAGTGTGGGTGAAACTCTCTCACACAGCGAGTGGTTAGGAAGCGGTCGGTGCTGCTTGGGAGTGTGGGTGAAACTCTCTCACACAGCGAGTGGTTAGGGTGCGGTAGGTGCTGTTTGGGAGTGTGGGTGAAACTCTCTCACACAGCGAGTGGTTAGGGTGCGGTCGGTGCTGCTTGGGAGTGTGGGTGAAACTCTCTCACACAGCGAGTGGTTAGGGTGCGGTCGGTGCTGCTTGGGAGTGTGGGTGAAACTCTCTGACACAGCGAGTGGTTAGGGTGCGGTAGGTGCTGCTTGGGAGTGTGGGTCAAACTCTCTCACACAGTGAGTGGTTAGGGTGCGGTAGTTGCTGCTTGGGAGTGTGGGTGAAACTCTCTCACACAGCGAGTGGTTAGGGTGCGGTAGGTGCTGCTTGGGAGTGTGGGTGAAACTCTCTCACACAGCGAGTGGTTAGCATGAGGTAGTTGCTGCTTGGGAGTGTGGGTGAAACTCTCTCACACAGCGAGTGGTTAGGGTGTGGTTGGTGCTGCCTGGGAGTGTGGGTGAAACTCTCTCACACAGCGAGTGGCTAGCGTGAGGTAGGTGCTGCTTGGGAGTGTGGGTGAAACTCTCTCACACAGCGAGTGGTTAGGGTGAGGTAGGTGCTGCTTGGGAGTGT
Source organism: Mustelus asterias (assembly GCF_964213995.1). Lineage (NCBI taxonomy): Eukaryota > Metazoa > Chordata > Chondrichthyes > Carcharhiniformes > Triakidae > Mustelus > Mustelus asterias. Next base: position 107,845 of record NW_027590325.1, on the reverse strand, counting down.
GGGTGAAACTCTCTCACACAGCGAATGGTTAGGGTGCGGTCGGTGCTGCTTGGGAGTGTGGGTGAAACTCTCACACAGCGAGTGGTTAGGGTGCGGTAGGTGCAGCTTGGGAGTGTGGGTGAAACTCTCTCACACAGCGATTGGTTAGGGTGCGGTAGGTGCTGCTTGGGAGTGTGGGTGAAACTCTCTCACACAGCAAGTAGTTAGGGTGAGGTAGGTGCAGCTTGGGAGTGTGGGTCCCGTCTCTCACACACAGCGAGTGGTTAGGGTGCGGTAAGTGCTGCTTGGGAGTGTGTGTCACACTCTCTCACACAGCGAGTGGTTAGGGTGCGGTAGGTGCTGCTTGGGAGTGTGGGTGAAACTCTCTCACACAGCGAGTGGTTAGGGTTTGGTCGGTGCTGCTTGGGAGTGTGGGTGAAACTCTCTCACACAGCGAGTGGTTAGGGTGAGGTAGGTACAGCTTGGAAGTGTGGGTCCAGTCTCTCACACACAGCGAGTGGTTAGGTTGTGATAGGTGCTGCTTGGGAGTGTGGGTGAAACTCTCTCACACAGCGAGTGGTTAGGGAGCGGTCGGTGCTGCTTGGGAGTGTGGGTGAAACTCTCTCACACAGCGAGTGGTTAGGGTGCGGTCGGTGCTGCATGGGAGTGTGGGTGAAACTCTCTCACACAGCGAGTGGTTAGGGAGCGGTCGGTGCTGCTTGGGAGTGTGGGTGAAACTCTCTCACACAGCGAGTGGTTAGGGTGCGGTCGGTGCTGCTTGGGAGTGTGGGTGAAACTCTCTGACACAGCGAGTGGTTAGGGTGCGGTAGGTGCTGCTTGGGAGTGTGGGTCACACTCTCTCACACAGCGAGTGGTTAGGGTGCGGTAGTTGCTGCTTGGGAGTGTGGGTGAAACTCTCTCACACAGCGAGTGGTTTGGGTGAGGTAGGTGCTGCTTGGGAGTGTGGGTGAAGCTCTCTCACACAGCGAGTGGTTAGGGAGCGGTCGGTGCTGCTTGGGAGTGTGGGTGAAACTCTCACACAGCGAGTGGTTAGGGTGCGGTAGGTGCTGCTTGGGAGTGTGGGTGAAACTCTCTCACACAGCGAGTGGTTAGGGCGCGGTCGGTGCTGCTTGGGAGTGTGGGTGAAACTCTCTCACACAGCGAGTGGTTAGGGTGCGGTCGGTGCTGCTTGGGAGTGTGGGTGAAACTCTCTCACACAGCGAGTGGTTAGGGTGCGGTCGGTGCTGCTTGGGAGTGTGGGTGAAACTCTCTGACACAGCGAGTGGTTAGGGTGCGGTAGGTGCTGCTTGGGAGTGTGGGTGAAACTCTCTCACACAGCGAGTGGTTCGGGTGAGGTAGGTACAGCTTGGGAGTGTGGGTGAAACTCTCTCACACAGCGAGTGGTTAGGTTGTGATAGGTGCTGCGTGGGAGTGTGGGTGAAACTCTCTCACACAGCGAGTGGTTAGGGTGCGGTCGGTGCTGCTTCGGAGTGTGGGTGAAAGTCTCTCACACAGCGAGTGGTTAGGGTGCGGTCGGTGCTGCTTGGGAGTGTGGGTGAAGCTCTCTCACACAGCGAGTGGTTAGGGAGCGGTCGGTGCTGCTTGGGAGTGTGGGTGAAACTCTCTGACACAGCGAGTGGTTAGGGTGCGGTAGGTGCTGCTTGGGAGTGTGGGTGAAACTCTCTCACACAGCGAGTGGTTAGGGCGCGGTCGGTGCTGCTTGGGAGTGTGGGTGAAATTCTCTCACACAGCGAGTGGTTAGGGTGCGGTCGGTGCTGCTTGGGAGTGTGGGTGAAACTCTCTCACACAGCGAGTGGTTAGGGTGCGGTCGGTGCTGCTTGGGAGTGTGGGTGAAACTCTCTGACACAGCGAGTGGTTAGGGTGCGGTAGGTGCTGCTTGGGAGTGTGGGTGAAACTCTCTCACACAGCGAGTGTTTAGGGTGAGGTAGGTGCAGCTTGGGAGTGTGGGTCCCGTCTCTCACACACAGCGAGTTGTTAGGGTGCGGTAGGTGCTGCTTGGGAGTGTGGGTCACACTGTCTCACACAGCGAGTGGTTAGGGTGCGGTAGGTGCTGCTTGGGAGTGTGGGTCACACTCTCTCACACAGCGAGTGGTTAGGGTGCGGTAGGTGCGGCTTGGGAGTGTGGGTCACACTCTCTCACACAGCGAGTGGTAAGGGTTTGGTAGGTGCTGCTTGGGAGTGTGGGTCACACTCTCTCACACAGCGAGTGGTTAGGGTGCGGTAGGTGCTGCTTGGGAGTGTGGGTCACACTCTCTAACACAGCGAGTGGTTAGGGTGCGGTAGGTGCTGCTTGGGAGTGTGGGTCACACTCTCTCACACAGCGAGTGGTTAGGGTGCGGTAGGTGCTGCTTGGGAGTCTGGGTGATACTCTCTCACGCAGCGAGTGGTTAGGGTGCGGGAGGTGCTGCTTGGGAGTGTGGGTGAAACTCTCACACAGCGAGTGGTTAGGGTGCGGTAGGTGCTGCTTGGGAGTGTGGGTGAAACTCTCTCACACAGCGAGTGGTTAGGGCGCGGTCGGTGCTGCTTGGGAGTGTGGGTGAAACTCTCTCACACAGCGAGTGGTTAGGGTGCGGTCGGTGCTGCTTGGGAGTGTGGGTGAAACTCTCTCACACAGCGAGTGGTTAGGGTGCGGTCGGTGCTGCTTGGGAGTGTGGGTGAAACTCTCTGACACAGCGAGTGGTTAGGGTGCGGTAGGTGCTGCTTGGGAGTGTGGGTGAAACTCTCTCACACAGCGAGTGGTTCGGGTGAGGTAGGTACAGCTTGGGAGTGTGGGTGAAACTCTCTCACACAGCGAGTGGTTAGGTTGTGATAGGTGCTGCGTGGGAGTGTGGGTGAAACTCTCTCACACAGCGAGTGGTTAGGGTGCGGTCGGTGCTGCTTCGGAGTGTGGGTGAAAGTCTCTCACACAGCGAGTGGTTAGGGTGCGGTCGGTGCTGCTTGGGAGTGTGGGTGAAGCTCTCTCACACAGCGAGTGGTTAGGGAGCGGTCGGTGCTGCTTGGGAGTGTGGGTGAAACTCTCTCACACAGCGAGTGGTTAGGGCGCGGTCGGTGCTGCTTGGGAGTGTGGGTGAAACTCTCTCACACAGCGAGTGGTTAGGGTGCGGTCGGTGCTGCTTGGGAGTGTGGGTGAAACTCTCTCACACAGCGAGTGGTTAGGGTGCGGTCGGTGCTGCTTGGGAGTGTGGGTGAAACTCTCTGACACAGCGAGTGGTTAGGGTGCGGTAGGTGCTGCTTGGGAGTGTGGGTGAAACTCTCTCACACAGCGAGTGTTTAGGGTGAGGTAGGTGCAGCTTGGGAGTGTGGGTCCCGTCTCTCACACACAGCGAGTTGTTAGGGTGCGGTAGGTGCTGCTTGGGAGTGTGGGTCACACTGTCTCACACAGCGAGTGGTTAGGGTGCGGTAGGTGCTGCTTGGGAGTGTGGGTCACACTCTCTCACACAGCGAGTGGTTAGGGTGCGGTAGGTGCGGCTTGGGAGTGTGGGTCACACTCTCTCACACAGCGAGTGGTAAGGGTTTGGTAGGTGCTGCTTGGGAGTGTGGGTCACACTCTCTCACACAGCGAGTGGTTAGGGTGCGGTAGGTGCTGCTTGGGAGTGTGGGTCACACTCTCTAACACAGCGAGTGGTTAGGGTGCGGTAGGTGCTGCTTGGGAGTGTGGGTCACACTCTCTCACACAGCGAGTGGTTAGGGTGCGGTAGGTGCTGCTTGGGAGTCTGGGTGATACTCTCTCACGCAGCGAGTGGTTAGGGTGCGGGAGGTGCTGCTTGGGAGTGTGGGTGAAACTCTCTCACACAGCGAGTGGTTAGGATGCGGTTGGTGCTGCTTGGGAGTGTGGGTGAAACTCCCTCTCACAGCAAGTGGTTAGGGTGTGGTCGGTGCTGCTTGGGAGTGTGGGTGAAACTCTCTCACACAGCGAGTGGTTAGGGTGCGGTAGGTGCTGCTTGGGAGTGTGGGTCACACTCTCTCACACAGCAAGTGGTTAGGGTGCGGTCGGTGCTGCTTGGGAGTGTGGGTCACAATCGCTCACACAGCGAGTGGTTAGGGTGCGGTAGGTGCTGCTTGGGAGTCTGGGTGATACTCTCTCACACAGCGAGTGGTTAGGGTGCGGTCGGTGCTGCTTGGGAGTGTGGGTGAAACTCTCTCTCACAGCAAGTGGTTAGGGTGTGGTCGGTGCTGCTTGGGAGTGTGGGTGAAACTCTCTCACACAGCGAGTGGTTAGGGTGTGGTAGGTGCTGCCTGGGAGTGTGGGTGAAACTCTCTCACACAGCGAGTGGTTAGCGTGAGGTAGGTGCTGCTTGGGAGTGTGGGTGAAACTCTCTCACACAGCGAGTGGTTAGGGTGAGGTAGGTGCTACTTGGGAGTGTGGGTGAAACTCTCTCACACAGCGAATGGTTAGGGTGCGGTCGGTGCTGCTTGGGAGTGTGGGTGAAACTCTCACACAGCGAGTGGTTCGGGTGCGGTAGGTGCTGCTTGGGAGTGTGGGTGAAACTCTCTCACACAGCGAGTGTTTAGGGTGAGGTAGGTGCAGCTTGGGAGTGTGGGTCCCGTCTCTCACACACAGCGAGTGGTTAGGGTGCGGTAGGTGCTGCTTGGGAGTGTGGGTCACACTCTCTCACACAGCGAGTGGTTAGGGTGCGGTAGGTGCTGCTTGGGAGTGTGGGTCACACTCTCTCACACAGCGAGTGGTTAGGGTGCGGTAGGTGCTGCTTGGGAGTGTGGGTCACACTCTCTCACACAGCGAGTGGTAAGGGTTTGGTAGGTGCTGCTTGGGAGTGTGGGTCACACTCTCTCAGACAGCGAGTTGTTAGGGTGCGGTAGGTGCTGTTTGGGAGTGTGGGTGAAACTCTCTCACACAGCGAGTGGTTAGGGTGTGGTCGGTGCTGCTTGGGAGTGTGGGTGAAACTCTCTGACACAGCGAGTGGTTAGGATGCGGTAGGTGCTGCTTGGGAGTGTGGGTGAAACTCTCTCACACAGCGAGTGGTTAGGGTGCGGTAGTTGCTGCTTGGGAGTGTGGGTAAAACTCTCTCACACAGCGAGTGGTTAGGAAGCGGTCGGTGCTGCTTGGGAGTGTGGGTGAAACTCTCTCACACAGCGAGTGGTTAGGGTGAGGTAGGTACAGCTTGGGAGTGTGGGTCCAGTCTCTCACACACAGCGAGTGGTTAGGGTGTGATAGGTGCTGCGTGGGAGTGTGGGTGAAACTCTCTCACACAGCGAGTGGTTAGGGTGCGGTAGGTGCTGCTTGGGAGTGTGGGTGAAACTCTCTCACACAGCGAGTGGTTATGGTGCGGTCGGTGCTGCTTGGGAGTGTGGGTGAAACTCTCTCACACAGCGAGTGGTTAGGAAGCGGTCGGTGCTGCTTGGGAGTGTGGGTGAAACTCTCTCACACAGCGAGTGGTTAGGGTGCGGTAGGTGCTGTTTGGGAGTGTGGGTGAAACTCTCTCACACAGCGAGTGGTTAGGGTGCGGTCGGTGCTGCTTGGGAGTGTGGGTGAAACTCTCTCACACAGCGAGTGGTTAGGGTGCGGTCGGTGCTGCTTGGGAGTGTGGGTGAAACTCTCTGACACAGCGAGTGGTTAGGGTGCGGTAGGTGCTGCTTGGGAGTGTGGGTCAAACTCTCTCACACAGTGAGTGGTTAGGGTGCGGTAGTTGCTGCTTGGGAGTGTGGGTGAAACTCTCTCACACAGCGAGTGGTTAGGGTGCGGTAGGTGCTGCTTGGGAGTGTGGGTGAAACTCTCTCACACAGCGAGTGGTTAGCATGAGGTAGTTGCTGCTTGGGAGTGTGGGTGAAACTCTCTCACACAGCGAGTGGTTAGGGTGTGGTTGGTGCTGCCTGGGAGTGTGGGTGAAACTCTCTCACACAGCGAGTGGCTAGCGTGAGGTAGGTGCTGCTTGGGAGTGTGGGTGAAACTCTCTCACACAGCGAGTGGTTAGGGTGAGGTAGGTGCTGCTTGGGAGTGTGGGTGAAACTCTCTCACACAGCGAATGGTTAGGGTGCGGTCGGTGCTGCTTGGGAGTGTGGGTGAAACTCTCACACAGCGAGTGGTTAGGGTGCGGTAGGTGCAGCTTGGGAGTGTGGGTGAAACTCTCTCACACAGCGATTGGTTAGGGTGCGGTAGGTGCTGCTTGGGAGTGTGGGTGAAACTCTCTCACACAGCAAGTAGTTAGGGTGAGGTAGGTGCAGCTTGGGAGTGTGGGTCCCGTCTCTCACACACAGCGAGTGGTTAGGGTGCGGTAAGTGCTGCTTGGGAGTGTGTGTCACACTCTCTCACACAGCGAGTGGTTAGGGTGCGGTAGGTGCTGCTTGGGAGTGTGGGTGAAACTCTCTCACACAGCGAGTGGTTAGGGTTTGGTCGGTGCTGCTTGGGAGTGTGGGTGAAACTCTCTCACACAGCGAGTGGTTAGGGTGAGGTAGGTACAGCTTGGAAGTGTGGGTCCAGTCTCTCACACACAGCGAGTGGTTAGGTTGTGATAGGTGCTGCTTGGGAGTGTGGGTGAAACTCTCTCACACAGCGAGTGGTTAGGGAGCGGTCGGTGCTGCTTGGGAGTGTGGGTGAAACTCTCTCACACAGCGAGTGGTTAGGGTGCGGTCGGTGCTGCATGGGAGTGTGGGTGAAACTCTCTCACACAGCGAGTGGTTAGGGAGCGGTCGGTGCTGCTTGGGAGTGTGGGTGAAACTCTCTCACACAGCGAGTGGTTAGGGTGCGGTCGGTGCTGCTTGGGAGTGTGGGTGAAACTCTCTGACACAGCGAGTGGTTAGGGTGCGGTAGGTGCTGCTTGGGAGTGTGGGTCACACTCTCTCACACAGCGAGTGGTTAGGGTGCGGTAGTTGCTGCTTGGGAGTGTGGGTGAAACTCTCTCACACAGCGAGTGGTTTGGGTGAGGTAGGTGCTGCTTGGGAGTGTGGGTGAAGCTCTCTCACACAGCGAGTGGTTAGGGAGCGGTCGGTGCTGCTTGGGAGTGTGGGTGAAACTCTCACACAGCGAGTGGTTAGGGTGCGGTAGGTGCTGCTTGGGAGTGTGGGTAAAACTCTCTCACACAGCGAGTGGTTAGGGCGCGGTCGGTGCTGCTTGGGAGTGTGGGTGAAACTCTCTCACACAGCGAGTGGTTAGGGTGCGGTCGGTGCTGCTTGGGAGTGTGGGTGAAACTCTCTCACACAGCGAGTGGTTAGGGTGCGGTCGGTGCTGCTTGGGAGTGTGGGTGAAACTCTCTGACACAGCGAGTGGTTAGGGTGCGGTAGGTGCTGCTTGGGAGTGTGGGTGAAACTCTCTCACACAGCGAGTGGTTCGGGTGAGGTAGGTACAGCTTGGGAGTGTGGGTGAAACTCTCTCACACAGCGAGTGGTTAGGTTGTGATAGGTGCTGCGTGGGAGTGTGGGTGAAACTCTCTCACACAGCGAGTGGTTAGGGTGCGGTCGGTGCTGCTTCGGAGTGTGGGTGAAAGTCTCTCACACAGCGAGTGGTTAGGGTGCGGTCGGTGCTGCTTGGGAGTGTGGGTGAAGCTCTCTCACACAGCGAGTGGTTAGGGAGCGGTCGGTGCTGCTTGGGAGTGTGGGTGAAACTCTCTGACACAGCGAGTGGTTAGGGTGCGGTAGGTGCTGCTTGGGAGTGTGGGTGAAACTCTCTCACACAGCGAGTGGTTAGGGCGCGGTCGGTGCTGCTTGGGAGTGTGGGTGAAACTCTCTCACACAGCGAGTGGTTAGGGTGCGGTCGGTGCTGCTTGGGAGTGTGGGTGAAACTCTCTCACACAGCGAGTGGTTAGGGTGCGGTCGGTGCTGCTTGGGAGTGTGGGTGAAACTCTCTGACACAGCGAGTGGTTAGGGTGCGGTAGGTGCTGCTTGGGAGTGTGGGTGAAACTCTCTCACACAGCGAGTGTTTAGGGTGAGGTAGGTGCAGCTTGGGAGTGTGGGTCCCGTCTCTCACACACAGCGAGTTGTTAGGGTGCGGTAGGTGCTGCTTGGGAGTGTGGGTCACACTGTCTCACACAGCGAGTGGTTAGGGTGCGGTAGGTGCTGCTTGGGAGTGTGGGTCACACTCTCTCACACAGCGAGTGGTTAGGGTGCGGTAGGTGCGGCTTGGGAGTGTGGGTCACACTCTCTCACACAGCGAGTGGTAAGGGTTTGGTAGGTGCTGCTTGGGAGTGTGGGTCACACTCTCTCACACAGCGAGTGGTTAGGGTGCGGTAGGTGCTGCTTGGGAGTGTGGGTCACACTCTCTAACACAGCGAGTGGTTAGGGTGCGGTAGGTGCTGCTTGGGAGTGTGGGTCACACTCTCTCACACAGCGAGTGGTTAGGGTGCGGTAGGTGCTGCTTGGGAGTCTGGGTGATACTCTCTCACGCAGCGAGTGGTTAGGGTGCGGGAGGTGCTGCTTGGGAGTGTGGGTGAAACTCTCACACAGCGAGTGGTTAGGGTGCGGTAGGTGCTGCTTGGGAGTGTGGGTGAAACTCTCTCACACAGCGAGTGGTTAGGGCGCGGTCGGTGCTGCTTGGGAGTGTGGGTGAAACTCTCTCACACAGCGAGTGGTTAGGGTGCGGTCGGTGCTGCTTGGGAGTGTGGGTGAAACTCTCTCACACAGCGAGTGGTTAGGGTGCGGTCGGTGCTGCTTGGGAGTGTGGGTGAAACTCTCTGACACAGCGAGTGGTTAGGGTGCGGTAGGTGCTGCTTGGGAGTGTGGGTGAAACTCTCTCACACAGCGAGTGGTTCGGGTGAGGTAGGTACAGCTTGGGAGTGTGGGTGAAACTCTCTCACACAGCGAGTGGTTAGGTTGTGATAGGTGCTGCGTGGGAGTGTGGGTGAAACTCTCTCACACAGCGAGTGGTTAGGGTGCGGTCGGTGCTGCTTCGGAGTGTGGGTGAAAGTCTCTCACACAGCGAGTGGTTAGGGTGCGGTCGGTGCTGCTTGGGAGTGTGGGTGAAGCTCTCTCACACAGCGAGTGGTTAGGGAGCGGTCGGTGCTGCTTGGGAGTGTGGGTGAAACTCTCTCACACAGCGAGTGGTTAGGGCGCGGTCGGTGCTGCTTGGGAGTGTGGGTGAAACTCTCTCACACAGCGAGTGGTTAGGGTGCGGTCGGTGCTGCTTGGGAGTGTGGGTGAAACTCTCTCACACAGCGAGTGGTTAGGGTGCGGTCGGTGCTGCTTGGGAGTGTGGGTGAAACTCTCTGACACAGCGAGTGGTTAGGGTGCGGTAGGTGCTGCTTGGGAGTGTGGGTGAAACTCTCTCACACAGCGAGTGTTTAGGGTGAGGTAGGTGCAGCTTGGGAGTGTGGGTCCCGTCTCTCACACACAGCGAGTTGTTAGGGTGCGGTAGGTGCTGCTTGGGAGTGTGGGTCACACTGTCTCACACAGCGAGTGGTTAGGGTGCGGTAGGTGCTGCTTGGGAGTGTGGGTCACACTCTCTCACACAGCGAGTGGTTAGGGTGCGGTAGGTGCGGCTTGGGAGTGTGGGTCACACTCTCTCACACAGCGAGTGGTAAGGGTTTGGTAGGTGCTGCTTGGGAGTGTGGGTCACACTCTCTCACACAGCGAGTGGTTAGGGTGCGGTAGGTGCTGCTTGGGAGTGTGGGTCACACTCTCTAACACAGCGAGTGGTTAGGGTGCGGTAGGTGCTGCTTGGGAGTGTGGGTCACACTCTCTCACACAGCGAGTGGTTAGGGTGCGGTAGGTGCTGCTTGGGAGTCTGGGTGATACTCTCTCACGCAGCGAGTGGTTAGGGTGCGGGAGGTGCTGCTTGGGAGTGTGGGTGAAACTCTCTCACACAGCGAGTGGTTAGGATGCGGTTGGTGCTGCTTGGGAGTGTGGGTGAAACTCCCTCTCACAGCAAGTGGTTAGGGTGTGGTCGGTGCTGCTTGGGAGTGTGGGTGAAACTCTCTCACACAGCGAGTGGTTAGGGTGCGGTAGGTGCTGCTTGGGAGTGTGGGTCACACTCTCTCACACAGCAAGTGGTTAGGGTGCGGTCGGTGCTGCTTGGGAGTGTGGGTCACAATCGCTCACACAGCGAGTGGTTAGGGTGCGGTAGGTGCTGCTTGGGAGTCTGGGTGATACTCTCTCACACAGCGAGTGGTTAGGGTGCGGTCGGTGCTGCTTGGGAGTGTGGGTGAAACTCTCTCTCACAGCAAGTGGTTAGGGTGTGGTCGGTGCTGCTTGGGAGTGTGGGTGAAACTCTCTCACACAGCGAGTGGTTAGGGTGTGGTAGGTGCTGCCTGGGAGTGTGGGTGAAACTCTCTCACACAGCGAGTGGTTAGCGTGAGGTAGGTGCTGCTTGGGAGTGTGGGTGAAACTCTCTCACACAGCGAGTGGTTAGGGTGAGGTAGGTGCTACTTGGGAGTGTGGGTGAAACTCTCTCACACAGCGAATGGTTAGGGTGCGGTCGGTGCTGCTTGGGAGTGTGGGTGAAACTCTCACACAGCGAGTGGTTCGGGTGCGGTAGGTGCTGCTTGGGAGTGTGGGTGAAACTCTCTCACACAGCGAGTGTTTAGGGTGAGGTAGGTGCAGCTTGGGAGTGTGGGTCCCGTCTCTCACACACAGCGAGTGGTTAGGGTGCGGTAGGTGCTGCTTGGGAGTGTGGGTCACACTCTCTCACACAGCGAGTGGTTAGGGTGCGGTAGGTGCTGCTTGGGAGTGTGGGTCACACTCTCTCACACAGCGAGTGGTTAGGGTGCGGTAGGTGCTGCTTGGGAGTGTGGGTCACACTCTCTCACACAGCGAGTGGTAAGGGTTTGGTAGGTGCTGCTTGGGAGTGTGGGTCACACTCTCTCAGACAGCGAGTTGTTAGGGTGCGGTAGGTGCTGCTTGGGAGTGTGGGTCACACTCTCTAACACAGCGAGTGGTGAGGGTGCGGTAGGTGCTGCTTGGGAGTGTGGGTGATACTCTCTCACACAGCGAGTGGTTAGGGTGCGGTAGGTGCTGCTTGGGAGTGTGGGTCACACTCTCTCACACAGCGAGTGGTTAGGGTGCGGTAGGTGCTGCTTGGGAGTGTGGGTGAAACTCTCTCACACAGCGAGTGGTTAGGGTGCGGTAGGTGCAGCTTGGGAGTGTGGGTGAAACTCTCTCACACAGCGAGTGGTTAGGGTGCGGTTGGTGCTGCTTGGGAGTGTGGGTGAAACTCTCTCTCACAGCAAGTGGTTAGGGTGTGGTCGGTGCTGCTTGGGAGTGTGGGTGAAACTCTCTCACACAGCGAGTGGTTAGGGTGCGGTAGGTGCTGCTTGGGTGTGTGGGTCACACTCTCTCACACAGCGAGTGGTTAGGGTGCGGTAGGTGCTGCTTGGGAGTGTGGGTCACAATCGCTCACACAGCGAGTGGTTAGGGTGCGGTAGGTGCTGCTTGGGAGTCTGGGTGATACTCTCTCACACAGCGAGTGGTTAGGGTGCGGTCGGTGCTGCTTGGGAGTGTGGGTGAAACTCTCTCTCACAGCAAGTGGTTAGGGTGTGGTCGGTGCTGCTTGGGAGTGTGGGTGAAACTCTCTCACACAGCGAGTGGTTAGGGTGTGGTAGGTGCTGCCTGGGAGTGTGGGTGAAACTCTCTCACACAGCGAGTGGTTCGCGTGAGGTAGGTGCTGCATGGGAGTGTGGGTGAAACTCTCTCACACAGCGAGTGGTTAGGGTGAGGTAGGTGCTGCTTGGGAGTGTGGGTGAAACTCTCTCACACAGCGAATGGTTAGGGTGCGGTCGGTGCTGCTTGGGAGTGTGGGTGAAACTCTCTCACACAGCGAGTGGTTAGGGTGCGGTAGGTGCTGCTTGGGAGTGTGGGACACACTCTCTCACACAGCGAGTGGTTAGGGTGCGGTAGGTGCTGCTTGGGAGTGTGGCTGATACTCTCTCACACAGCGAGTGGTTAGGGTGCGGTAGGTGCTGCTTGGGAGTGTGGGTGAAACTCTCTCACACAGCGAGTGGTTAGGGTGCGGTAGGTTCAGCTTGGGAGTGTGGGTGAAACTCTCTCACACAGCGAGTGGTTAGGGTGCGGTCGGTGCTGCTTGGGAGTGTGGGTGAAACTCTCTCACACAGCGAGTGGTTAGGGTGTGGTCGGTGCTGCTTGGGAGTGCGGGTGAAACTCTCTCACACAGCGAGTGGTTAGGGTGAGGTAGGTACAGCTTGGGAGTGTTGTTCCAGTCTCTCTCACACAGCGAGTGGTTAGGGTGCGGTAGGTGCTGCTTGGGAGTGTGGATGAAACTCTCTCACACAGCGAGTGGTTAGGGTGCGGTCGGTGCTGCTTGGGAGTGTGGGTGAAACTCTCTCACACAGCGAGTGGTTAGGGTGCGGTAGGTGCTGCTTGGGAGTGTGGGTGAAACTCTCTCACACAGCGAGTGGTTAGGGTGAGGTAGGTGCAGCTTGGGAGTGTGGGTCCCGTCTCTCACACACAGCGAGTGGTTAGGGTGCCGTAGGTGCTGCTTGGGAGTGTGGGTCACACTCTCTCACACAGCGAGTGGTTAGGGTGCAGTAGGTGCTGCTTGGGAGTGTGGGTCACACTCTCTCACACAGCGAGTGGTTAGGGTGCGGTAGGTGCTGCTTGGGAGTGTGGGTGAAACTCTCTCACACAGCGAGTGGTTAGGGTTTGGTCGGTGCTGCTTGGGAGTGTGGGTGAAACTCTCTCACACAGCGAGTGGTTAGGGTGAGGTAGGTACAGCTTGGAAGTGTGGGTCCAGTCTCTCACACACAGCGAGTGGTTAGGTTGTGATAGGTGCTGCTTGGGAGTGTGGGTGAAACTCTCTCACACAGCGAGTGGTTAGGGAGCGGTCGGTGCTGCTTGGGAGTGTGGGTGAAACTCTCTCACACAGCGAGTGGTTAGGGTGCGGTCGGTGCTGCATGGGAGTGTGGGTGAAACTCTCTCACACAGCGAGTGGTTAGGGAGCGGTCGGTGCTGCTTGGGAGTGTGGGTGAAACTCTCTCACACAGCGAGTGGTTAGGGTGCGGTCGGTGCTGCTTGGGAGTGTGGGTGAAACTCTCTGACACAGCGAGTGGTTAGGGTGCGGTAGGTGCTGCTTGGGAGTGTGGGTGAAACTCTCTCACACAGCGAGTGGTTAGGGTGCGGTAGTTGCTGCTTGGGAGTGTGGGTGAAACTCTCTCACACAGCGAGTGGTTTGGGTGAGGTAGGTGCTGCTTGGGAGTGTGGGTGAAACTCTCTCACACAGCGAATGGTTAGGGTGCGGTCGGTGCTGCTTGGGAGTGTGGGTGAAACTCTCACACAGCGAGTGGTTAGGGTGCGGTAGGTGCAGCTTGGGAGTGTGGGTGAAACTCTCTCACACAGCGAGTGGTTAGGGTGCGGTAGGTGCTGCTTGGGAGTGTGGGTGAAACTCTCTCACACAGCGAGTGGTTAGGGTGAGGTAGGTGCAGCTTGGGAGTGTGGGTCCCGTCTCTCACACACAGCGAGTGGTTAGGGTGCGGTAGGTGCTGCTTGGGAGTGTGGGTCACACTCTCTCACACAGCGAGTGGTTAGGGTGCAGTAGGTGCTGCTTGGGAGTGTGGGTCACACTCTCTCACACAGCGAGTGGTTAGGGTGTGGTAGGTGCTGCTTGGTAGTGTGGGTCACACTCTCTCACACAGCGAGTGGTTAGGGTGCGGTAGGTGCTGCTTGGGAGTGTGGGTGAAACTCTCTCACACAGCGAGTGGTTAGGGTTTGGTCGGTGCTGCTTGGGAGTGTGGGTGAAACTCTCTCACACAGCGAGTGGTTAGGGTGCGGGCGGTGCTGCTTCGGAGTGTGGGTGAAACTCTCTCACACAGCGAGTGGTTAGGGTGAGGTAGGTACAGCTTGGGAGTGTGGGTCCAGTCTCTCACACACAGCGAGTGGTTAGGGTGTGATAGGTGCTGCGTGGGAGTGTGGGTGAAACTCTCTCACACAGCGAGTGGTTAGGGTGCGGTCGGTGCTGCTTCGGAGTGTGGGTGAAACTCTCTCACACAGCGAGTGGTTAGGGTGCGGTCGGTGCTGCTTGGGAGTGTGGGTGAAGCTCTCTCACACAGCGAGTGGTTAGGGAGCGGTCGGTGCTGCTTGGGAGTGTGGGTGAAACTCTCTCACACAGCGAGTGGTTAGGGTGCGGTCGGTGCTGCTTGGGAGTGTGGGTGAAACTCTCTGACACAGCGAGTGGTTAGGGTGCGGTAGGTGCTGCTTGGGAGTGTGGGTGAAACTCTCTCACACAGCGAGTGGTTAGGGTGCGGTAGTTGCTGCTTGGGAGTGTGGGTGAAACTCTCTCACACAGCGGGTCGTTAGGGTGCGGTAGGTGCTGCTTGGGAGTGTGGTGAAACTCTCTCACACCGCGAGTGGTTAGGGTGAGGCAAGTGCTGCTTGGGAGTGTGGGTGAAACTCTCTCACACAGCGAGTGATTAGGGTGCGGTAGTTGCTGCTTGGGAGTGTGGGTGAAACTCTCTCACACAGCGAGTGGTTAGGGTGCGGTAGGTGCTGCTTGGGAGTGTGGGTGAAACTCTCTCACACAGCGAGTGGTTATGGTGCGGTAGTTGCTGCTTGGGAGTGTGGGTGAAACTCTCTCACACAGCGAGTGGTTAGGGTGAGGTAGGTACAGCTTGTGAGTGTGGGTCCAGTCTCTCACACACAGCGAGCGGTTAGGGTGTGATAGGTGCTGCGTGGGAGTGTGGGTGAAACTCTCTCACACAGCGAGTGGTTAGGGTGCGGTCGGTGCTGCTTGGGAGTGTGGGTGAAACTCTCTCACACAGCGAGTGGTTAGGAAGCGGTCGGTGCTGCTTGGGAGTGTGGGTGAAACTCTCTCACACAGCGAGTGGTTAGGGTGCGGTAGGTGCTGCTTGGGAGTGTGGGTCAAACTCTCACACACAGCGAGTGGTTAGGGTGCGGTAGGTGCTGCTTGGGAGTGAGGGTGAAACTCTCTCACACAGCGAGTGGTTAGGGTGTGGTCGGTGCTGCTTGGGAGTGTGGGTGAAACTCTCACACAGCGCGTGGTTAGGGTGTGGTAGGTGCTGCTTGGGAGTGTGGGTGAAACTCTCACACAGCGAGTGGTTAGGGTGTGGTAGGTGCTGCCTGGGAGTGTGGGTGAACCTCTCACACAGCGAGTGGTTAGGGTGCGGTAGGTGCTGCTTGGGAGTGTGGGTGAAACTCTCACACAGCGAGTGGTTAGGGTGCGGTAGGTGCTGCTGGTGAGTGTGGGTGAAACTCTCTCACACAGCGAGTGGTTAGGGTGCGGTAGGTGATGCTTGGGAGTGTGGGTGAACCTCACACAGCGAGTGGTTAGGGTGCCGTAGGTGCTGCTGGGGAGTGTGGGTGAAACTCACACAGCGAGTGGTTCAGGTGTGGTCGGTGCTGCTTGGGAGTGTGGATCACACTCTCTCACACAGCGAGTGGTTCGGGTGCGGTAGGTGCTGCTTGGGAGTGTGGGTGAAACTCTCACACACAGCGAGTGGTTAGGGTGCAGTAGGTGCTGCTTGGGAGTGTGGGTCCTGTCTCTCACACACAGCGAGTGGTTAGGGTGCGCTAGGTGCTGCCTGGGAGTGTGGGTGACACTCTCTCTCACAGCGAGTGGTTAGGGTGCGGTAGGTGCTGCTTGGGAGTGTGGGTGAAACTCTCTGACACAGCGAGTGGTAAGGGTGCGGCAGGTGCTGCTGGGGAGTGTGGGTGAAACTCTCTCACACAGCGAGTGGTTAGGGTGCGGTAGGTGCTGCTTGGGAATGTGGGTGAAACTCTCTCACACAGCGAGTGGTTAGGGTGCAGTAGGTGCTGCTTGGGAGAGTGGGTGAAACTCTCTCACACAGCGAGTGGTTAGGGAGCGGTCCGTGCTGCTTGGGGGTGTGGGTGAAACTCTCTCACACAGCGAGTGGTTAGGGTGCGGTAGTTGCTGCTTGGGAGTGTGGGTGAAACTCTCTCACACAGCGGGTCGTTAGGGTGCGGTAGGTGCTGCTTGGGAGTGTGGTGAAACTCTCTCACACCGCGAGTGGTTAGGGTGAGGCAAGTGCTGCTTGGGAGTGTGGGTGAAACTCTCTCACACAGCGAGTGATTAGGGTGCGGTAGTTGCTGCTTGGGAGTGTGGGTGAAACTCTCTCACACAGCGAGTGGTTAGGGTGCGGTAGGTGCTGCTTGGGAGTGTGGGTGAAACTCTCTCACACAGCGAGTGGTTATGGTGCGGTAGTTGCTGCTTGGGAGTGTGGGTGAAACTCTCTCACACAGCGAGTGGTTAGGGTGAGGTAGGTACAGCTTGTGAGTGTGGGTCCAGTCTCTCACACACAGCGAGCGGTTAGGGTGTGATAGGTGCTGCGTGGGAGTGTGGGTGAAACTCTCTCACACAGCGAGTGGTTAGGGTGCGGTCGGTGCTGCTTGGGAGTGTGGGTGAAACTCTCTCACACAGCGAGTGGTTAGGAAGCGGTCGGTGCTGCTTGGGAGTGTGGGTGAAACTCTCTCACACAGCGAGTGGTTAGGGTGCGGTAGGTGCTGCTTGGGAGTGTGGGTCAAACTCTCACACACAGCGAGTGGTTAGGGTGCGGTAGGTGCTGCTTGGGAGTGAGGGTGAAACTCTCTCACACAGCGAGTGGTTAGGGTGTGGTCGGTGCTGCTTGGGAGTGTGGGTGAAACTCTCACACAGCGCGTGGTTAGGGTGTGGTAGGTGCTGCTTGGGAGTGTGGGTGAAACTCTCACACAGCGAGTGGTTAGGGTGTGGTAGGTGCTGCCTGGGAGTGTGGGTGAACCTCTCACACAGCGAGTGGTTAGGGTGCGGTAGGTGCTGCTTGGGAGTGTGGGTGAAACTCTCACACAGCGAGTGGTTAGGGTGCGGTAGGTGCTGCTGGTGAGTGTGGGTGAAACTCTCTCACACAGCGAGTGGTTAGGGTGCGGTAGGTGATGCTTGGGAGTGTGGGTGAACCTCACACAGCGAGTGGTTAGGGTGCCGTAGGTGCTGCTGGGGAGTGTGGGTGAAACTCACACAGCGAGTGGTTCAGGTGTGGTCGGTGCTGCTTGGGAGTGTGGATCACACTCTCTCACACAGCGAGTGGTTCGGGTGCGGTAGGTGCTGCTTGGGAGTGTGGGTGAAACTCTCACACACAGCGAGTGGTTAGGGTGCAGTAGGTGCTGCTTGGGAGTGTGGGTCCTGTCTCTCACACACAGCGAGTGGTTAGGGTGCGCTAGGTGCTGCCTGGGAGTGTGGGTGACACTCTCTCTCACAGCGAGTGGTTAGGGTGCGGTAGGTGCTGCTTGGGAGTGTGGGTGAAACTCTCTGACACAGCGAGTGGTAAGGGTGCGGCAGGTGCTGCTGGGGAGTGTGGGTGAAACTCTCTCACACAGCGAGTGGTTAGGGTGCGGTAGGTGCTGCTTGGGAATGTGGGTGAAACTCTCTCACACAGCGAGTGGTTAGGGTGCAGTAGGTGCTGCTTGGGAGAGTGGGTGAAACTCTCTCACACAGCGAGTGGTTAGGGAGCGGTCCGTGCTGCTTGGGGGTGTGGGTGAAACTCTCTCACACAGCGAGTGGTTAGGGTGCGGTAGGTGCTGCTTGGGAGTGTGGGTCCAGTCTCTCACACACAGCGAGTGGTTAGGGTGTGATAGGTGCTGCGTGGGAGTGTGGGTGAAACTCTCTCACACAGCGAGCGGTTAGGGTGTGATAGGTGCTCCGTGGGAGTGTGGGTGAAACTCTCTCACACAGCGAGTGGTTAGGGTGTGGTCGGTGCTGCTTGGGAGTGTGGGTGAAACTCTCTGACACAGCGAGTGGTTAGGATGCGGTAGGTGCTGCTTGGGAGTGTGGGTGAAACTCTCTCACACAGCGAGTGGTTAGGGTGCGGTAGTTGCTGCTTGGGAGTGTGGGTGAAACTCTCTCACACAGCGAGTGGTTAGGAAGCGGTCGGTGCTGCTTGGGAGTGTGGGTGAAACTCTCTCACACAGCGAGTGGTTAGGGTGAGGTAGGTACAGCTTGGGAGTGTGGGTCCAGTCTCTCACACACAGCGAGTGGTTAGGGTGTGATAGGTGCTGCGTGGGAGTGTGGGTGAAACTCTCTCACACAGCGAGTGGTTAGGGTGCGGTCGGTGCTGCTTGGGAGTGTGGGTGAAACTCTCTCACACAGCGAGTGGTTATGGTGCGGTCGGTGCTGCTTGGGAGTGTGGGTGAAACTCTCTCACACAGCGAGTGGTTAGGAAGCGGTCGGTGCTGCTTGGGAGTGTGGGTGAAACTCTCTCACACAGCGAGTGGTTAGGGTGCGGTAGGTGCTGTTTGGGAGTGTTGGTGAAACTCTCTCACACAGCGAGTGGTTAGGGTGCGGTCGGTGCTGCTTGGGAGTGTGGGTGAAACTCTCTCACACAGCGAGTGGTTAGGGTGCGGTCGGTGCTGCTTGGGAGTGTGGGTGAAACTCTCTGACACAGCGAGTGGTTAGGGTGCGGTAGGTGCTGCTTGGGAGTGTGGGTCAAACTCTCTCACACAGTGAGTGGTTAGGGTGCGGTAGTTGCTGCTTGGGAGTGTGGGTGAAACTCTCTCACACAGCGAGTGGTTAGGGTGCGGTAGGTGCTGCTTGGGAGTGTGGGTGAAACTCTCTCACACAGCGAGTGGTTAGCATGAGGTAGTTGCTGCTTGGGAGTGTGGGTGAAACTCTCTCACACAGCGAGTGGTTAGGGTGTGGTTGGTGCTGCCTGGGAGTGTGGGTGAAACTCTCTCACACAGCGAGTGGCTAGCGTGAGGTAGGTGCTGCTTGGGAGTGTGGGTGAAACTCTCTCACACAGCGAGTGGTTAGGGTGAGGTAGGTGCTGCTTGGGAGTGTGGGTGAAACTCTCTCACACAGCGAATGGTTAGGGTGCGGTCGGTGCTGCTTGGGAGTGTGGGTGAAACTCTCACACAGCGAGTGGTTAGGGTGCGGTAGGTGCAGCTTGGGAGTGTGGGTGAAACTCTCTCACACAGCGATTGGTTAGGGTGCGGTAGGTGCTGCTTGGGAGTGTGGGTGAAACTCTCTCACACAGCAAGTAGTTAGGGTGAGGTAGGTGCAGCTTGGGAGTGTGGGTCCCGTCTCTCACACACAGCGAGTGGTTAGGGTGCGGTAAGTGCTGCTTGGGAGTGTGTGTCACACTCTCTCACACAGCGAGTGGTTAGGGTGCAGTAGGTGCTGCTTGGGAGTGTGGGTCACACTCTCTCACACAGCGAGTGGTTAGGGTG
Organism: Mustelus asterias; assembly: GCF_964213995.1. Taxonomy (NCBI): domain Eukaryota; kingdom Metazoa; phylum Chordata; class Chondrichthyes; order Carcharhiniformes; family Triakidae; genus Mustelus; species Mustelus asterias. The sequence goes on along the minus strand of NW_027590325.1, from coordinate 88,783 downwards.
TGGTAGGTGCTGCTTGGGAGTGTGGGTCACACTCTCTCACACAGCGTGTGGTTAGGGTGCGGTAGGTGCTGCTTGGGAGTGTGGGTCAGACTCTCTCACACAGCGAGTGGTTAGGGTGCGGTAGGTGCTGCTTGGGAGTCTGGGTGATACTCTCTCACACAGCGAGGGCTTAGGGTGCGGTCGGTGCTGCTTGGGAGTGTGGGTGAAACTCTCTCACACAGCGAGTGGTTAGGGTGCGGTCGGTGCTGCTTGGGAGTGTCGGTGAAACTCTCTCTCACAGCGAGTGGTTAGGGTTTGGTCGGTGCTGCTTGGGAGTGTGGGTGAAACTCTCTCACACAGCGAGTGGTTAGGGTGAGGTAGGTACAGCTTGGAAGTGTGGGTCCAGTCTCTCACACACAGCGACTGGTTAGGGTGTGATAGGTGCTGCGTGGGAGTGTGGGTGAAACTCTCTCACACAGCGAGTGGTTAGGGAGCGGTAGGTGCTGCTTGGGAGTGTGGGTGAAACTCCCTCACACAGCGAGTGGTTAGGGTGCGGTCGGTGCTGCTTGGGAGTGTGGGTGAAACTCTCTCACACAGCGAGTGGTTAGGGTGCGGTCGGTGCTGCTTGGGAGTGTGGGTGAAACTCTCTCACACAGCGAGTGGTTAGGGTGCGGTCGGTGCTGCTTGGGAGTGTGGGTGAAACTCTCTCACACAGCGAGTGGTTAGGGTGCGGTCGGTGCTGCATGGGACTGTGGGTGAAACTCTCTCACACAGCGAGTGGTTAGGGTGCGGTCGGTGCTGCTTGGGAGTGTGGGTGAAACTCTCTCACACAGCGAGTGGTTAGGGTGCGGTCGGTGCTGCATGGGACTGTGGGTGAAACTGTCTCACACAGCGAGTGGTTAGGAAGCGGTCGGTGCTGCTTGGGAGTGTGGGTGAAACTCTCTCACACAGCGAGTGGTTAGGGTGCGGTAGGTGCTGCTTGGGAGTGTGGGTCAAACTCTCTCACACAGCGAGTGGTTAGGGCGCGGTCGGTGCTGCTTGGGAGTGTGGGTGAAACTCTCACACACAGCGAGTGGTTAGGGTGCGGTAGGTGCTGCTTGGGAGTGTGGGTGAAACTCTCTCACACAGCGAGTGGTTAGGGTGTGGTAGGTGCTGCCTGGGAGTGTGGGTGAACCTCTCACACAGCGAGTGGTTAGGGTGCGGTAGGTGCTGCTTGGGAGTGTTCGTGAAACTCTCACACAGCGAGTGGTTAGGGTGCGGTAGGTGCTGCTGGTGAGTGTGGGTGAAACTCTCTCACACAGCGAGTGGTTAGGGTGCGGTAGGTGATGCTTGGGAGTGTGGGTGAACCTCACACAGCGAGTGGTTAGGGTGCCGTAGGTGCTGCTGGGGAGTGTGGGTGAAACTCACACAGCGAGTGGTTAAGGTGTGGTCGGTGCTGCTTGGGAGTGTGGATCACACTCTCTCACACAGCGAGTGGTTCGGGTGCGGTAGGTGCTGCTTGGGAGTGTGGGTGAAACTCTCACACACAGCGAGTGGTTAGGGTGCAGTAGGTGCTGCTTGGGAGTGTGGGTCCCGTCTCTCACACACAGCGAGTGGTTAGGGTGCGCTAGGTGCTGCCTGGGAGTGTGGGTGACACTCTCTCTCACAGCGAGTGGTTAGGGTGCGGTAGGTGCTGCTTGGGAGTGTGGGTGAAACTCTCTGACACAGCGAGTGGTTAGGGTGCGGCAGGTGCTGCTGGGGAGTGTGGATGAAACTCTCTCACACAGCGAGTGGTTAGGGTGCGGTAGGTGCTGCTTGGGAGTGTGGGTCAAACTCTCTCACACAGCGAGTGGTTAGGGTGCAGTAGGTGCTGCTTGGGAGAGTGGGTGAAACTCTCTCACACAGCGAGTGGTTAGGGAGCGGTCCGTGCTGCTTGGGAGTGTGGGTGAAACTCTCTCACACAGCGAGTGGTTAGGGTGCGGTAGTTGCTGCTTGGGAGTGTGGGTGAAACTCTCTCACACAGCGAGTGGTTAGGGTGCGGTAGGTGCTGCTTGGGAGTGTGGGTGAAACTCTCTGACACAGCGAGTGGTTAGGGTGCGGTAGGTGCTGCTTGGGAGTGTGAGTGAAACTCTCTCACACAGCGAGTGGTTAGGGTGCGGTAGTTGCTGCTTGGGAGTGTGGGTGAAACTCTCTCACACAGCGAGTGGTTAGGAAGCGGTCGGTGCTGCTTGGGAGTGTGGGTGAAACTCTCTCACACAGCGAGTGGTTAGGGTGAGGTAGGTACAGCTTGGGAGTGTGGGTCCAGTCTCTCACACACAGCGAGTGGTTAGGGTGTGATAGGTGCTGCGTGGGAGTGTGGGTGAAACTCTCTCACACAGCGAGTGGTTAGGGTGCGGTAGTTGCTGCTTGGGAGTGTGGGTGAAACTCTCTGACACAGCGAGTGGTCAGGGTGCGGTAGGTGCTGCTTGGGAGTGTGGGTGAAACTCTCTCACACAGCGAGTGGTTAGGGTGCGGTAGTGGCTGCTTGGGAGTGTGGGTGAAACTCTCTCACACAGCGAGTGGTTAGGAAGCGGTCGGTGCTGCTTGGGAGTGTGGGTGAAACTCTCTCACACAGCGAGTGGTTAGGGTGAGGTAGGTACAGCTTGGGAGTGTGGGTCCAGTCTCTCACACACAGCGAGTGGTTAGGGTGTGATAGGTGCTGCGTGGGAGTGTGGGTGAAACTCTCTCACACAGCGAGTGGTTAGGGTGCGGTCGGTGCTGCTTGGGAGTGTGGGTGAAACTCTCTCACACAGCGAGTGGTTATGGTGCGGTCGGTGCTGCTTGGGAGTGTGGGTGAAACTCTCTCACACAGCGAGTGGTTAGGAAGCGGTCGGTGCTGCTTGGGAGTGTGGGTGAAACTCTCTCACACAGCGAGTGGTTAGGGTGCGGTCGGTGCTGTTTGGGAGTGTGGGTGAAACTCTCTCACACAGCGAGTGGTTAGGGTGCGGTCGGTGCTGCTTGGGAGTGTGGGTGAAACTCTCTCACACAGCGAGTGGTTAGGGTGCGGTCGGTGCTGCTTGGGAGTGTGGGTGAAACTCTCTGACACAGCGAGTGGTTAGGGTGCGGTAGGTGCTGCTTGGGAGTGTGGGTGAAACTCTCTCACACAGTGAGTGGTTAGGGTGCGGTAGTTGCTGCTTGGGAGTGTGGGTGAAACTCTCTCACACAGCGAGTGGTTAGGGTGCGGTAGGTGCTGCTTGGGAGTGTGGGTGAATCTCTCTCACACAGCGAGTGGTTAGCGTGAGGTAGTTGCTGCTTGGGAGTGTGGGTGAAACTCTCTCACACAGCGAGTGGTTAGGGTGTGGTTGGTGCTGCCTGGGAGTGTGGGTGAAACTCTCTCACACAGCGAGTGGCTAGCGTGAGGTAGGTGCTGCTTGGGAGTGTGGGTGAAACTCTCTCACACAGCGAGTGGTTAGGGTGCGGTAGGTGCTGCTTGGGAGTGTGGGTGAAACTCTCTCACACAGCGAGTGGTTAGGGTGAGGTAGGTGCTGCTTGGGAGTGTGGGTGAAACTCTCTCACACAGCGAATGGTTAGGGTGCGGTCGGTGCTGCTTGGGAGTGTGGGTGAAACTCTCACACAGCGAGTTGTTAGGGTGCGGTAGGTGCAGCTTGGGAGTGTGGGTGAAACTCTCTCACACAGCGAGTGGTTAGGGTGCGGTAGGTGATGCTTGGGAGTGTGGGTGAACCTCACACAGCGAGTGGTTAGGTTGCCGTAGGTGCTGCTGGGGAGTGTGGGTGAAACTCACACAGCGAGTGGTTAAGGTGTGGTCGGTGCTGCTTGGGAGTGTGGATCACACTCTCTCACACAGCGAGTGGTTCGGGTGCGGTAGGTGCTGCTTGGGAGTGTGGGTGAAACTCTCACACACAGCGAGTGGTTAGGGTGCAGTAGGTGCTGCTTGGGAGTGTGGGTCCCGTCTCTCACACACAGCGAGTGGTTAGGGTGCGCTAGGTGCTGCCTGGGAGTGTGGGTGACACTCTCTCTCACAGCGAGTGGTTAGGGTGCGGTAGGTGCTGCTTGGGAGTGTGGGTGAAACTCTCTGACACAGCGAGTGGTTAGGGTGCGGCAGGTGCTGCTGGGGAGTGTGGGTGAAACTCTCTCACACAGCGAGTGGTTAGGGTGCGGTAGGTGCTGCTTGGGAGTGTGGGTGAAACTCTCTCACACAGCGAGTGGTTAGGGTGCAGTAGGTGCTGCTTGGGAGAGTGGGTGAAACTCTCTCACACAGCGAGTGGTTAGGGAGCGGTCCGTGCTGCTTGGGGGTGTGGGTGAAACTCTCTCACACAGCGAGTGGTTAGGGTGCGGTAGGTGCTGCTTGGGAGTGTGGGTGAAACTCTCTCACACAGCGAGTGGTTAGGGTGAGGTAGGTACAGCTTGGGAGTGTGGGTCCAGTCTCTCACACAGCGAGTGGTTAGGGTGTGATAGGTGCTGCTTGGGAGTGTGGGTGAAACTCTCTGACACAGTGAGTGGTTAGGGTGCGGTAGGTGCTGCTTGGGTGTGTGGGTGAAACTCTCTCACACAGCGAGTGGTTAGGGTGCGGTAGTTGCTGCTTGGGAGTGTGGGTGAAACTCTCTCACACAGCGAGTGGTTAGGAAGCGGTCGGTGCTGCTTGGGAGTGTGGGTGAAACTCTCTCACACAGCGAGTGGTTAGGGTGAGGTAGGTACAGCTTGGGAGTGTGGGTCCAGTCTCTCACACACAGCGAGTGGTTAGGGTGTGATAGGTGCTGCGTGGGAGTGTGGGTGAAACTCTCTCACACAGCGAGTGGTTAGGGTGCGGTCGGTGCTGCTTGGGAGTGTGGGTGAAACTCTCTCACACAGCGAGTGGTTCTGGTGCGGTCGCTGCTGCTTGGGAGTGTGGGTGAAACTCTCTCACACAGCGAGTGGTTAGGAAGCGGTCGGTGCTGCTTGGGAGTGTGGGTGAAACTCTCTCACACAGCGAGTGGTTAGGGTGCGGTAGGTGCTGTTTGGAAGTGTGGGTGAAACTCTCTCACACAGCGAGTGGTTAGGGTGCGGTCGGTGCTGCTTGGGAGTGTGGGTGAAACTCTCTCACACAGCGAGTGGTTAGGGTGCGGTCGGTGCTGCTTGGGAGTGTGGGTGAAACTCTCTGACACAGCGAGTGGTTAGGGTGCGGTAGGTGCTGCTTGGGAGTGTGGGTGAAACTCTCTCACACAGTGAGTGGTTAGGGTGCGGTAGTTGCTGCTTGGGAGTGTGGGTGAAACTCTCTCACACAGCGAGTGGTTAGGGTGCGGTAGGTGCTGCTTGGGAGTGTGGGTGAAACTCTCTCACACAGCGAGTGGTTAGCGTGAGGTAGTTGCTGCTTGGGAGTGTGGGTGAAACTCTCTCACACAGCGAGTGGTTAGGGTGTGGTTGGTGCTGCCTGGGAGTGTGGGTGAAACTCTCTCACACAGCGAGTGGCTAGCGTGAGGTAGGTGCTGCTTGGGAGTGTGGGTGAAACTCTCTCACACAGCGAGTGGTTAGGGTGAGGTAGGTGCTGCTTGGGAGTGTGGGTGAAACTCTCTCACACAGCGAATGGTTAGGGTGCGGTCGGTGCTGCTTGGGAGTGTGGGTGAAACTCTCACACAGCGAGTGGTTAGGGTGCGGTAGGTGCAGCTTGGGAGTGTGGGTGAAACTCTCTCACACAGCGATTGGTTAGGGTGCGGTAGGTGCTGCTTGGGAGTGTGGGTGAAACTCTCTCACACAGCGAGTAGTTAGGGTGAGGTAGGTGCAGCTTGGGAGTGTGGGTCCCGTCTCTCACACACAGCGAGTGGTTAGGGTGCGGTAAGTGCTGCTTGGGAGTGTGGGTCACACTCTCTCACACAGCGAGTGGTTAGGGTGCAGTAGGTGCTGCTTGGGAGTGTGGGTCACACTCTCTCACACAGCGAGTGGTTAGGGTGTGGTAGGTGCTGCTTGGGAGTGTGGGTCACACTCTCTCACACAGCGTGTGGTTAGGGTGCGGTAGGTGCTGCTTGGGAGTGTGGGTCAGACTCTCTCACACAGCGAGTGGTTAGGGTGCGGTAGGTGCTGCTTGGGAGTGTGGGTCACACTCTCTCACACAGCGAGTGGTTAGGGTATGGTAGGTGCTGCTTGGGAGTCTGGGTGATACTCTCTCACACAGCGAGGGCTTAGGGTGCGGTCGGTGCTGCTTGGGAGTGTGGGTGAAACTCTCTCACACAGCGAGTGGTTAGGGTGCGGTCGGTGCTGCTTGGGAGTGTCGGTGAAACTCTCTCTCACAGCGAGTGGTTAGGGTTTGGTCGGTGCTGCTTGGGAGTGTGGGTGAAACTCTCTCACACAGCGAGTGGTTAGGGTGAGGTAGGTACAGCTTGGAAGTGTGGGTCCAGTCTCTCACACACAGCGAGTGGTTAGGGTGTGATAGGTGCTGCGTGGGAGTGTGGGTGAAACTCTCTCACACAGCGAGTGGTTAGGGAGCGGTAGGTGCTGCTTGGGAGTGTGGGTGAAACTCCCTCACACAGCGAGTGGTTAGGGTGCGGTCGGTGCTGCTTGGGAGTGTGGGTGAAACTCTCTCACACAGCGAGTGGTTAGGGTGCGGTCGGTGCTGCTTGGGAGTGTGGGTGAAACTCTCTCACACAGCGAGTGGTTAGGGAGCGGTCGGTGCTGCTTGGGAGTGTGGGTGAAACTCTCTCACACAGCGAGTGGTTAGGGTGCGGTCGGTGCTGCTTGGGAGTGTGGGTGAAACTCTCTCACACAGCGAGTGGTTAGGGTGCGGTCGGTGCTGCATGGGACTGTGGGTGAAACTCTCTCACACAGCGAGTGGTTAGGGTGCGGTCGGTGCTGCTTGGGAGTGTGGGTGAAACTCTCTCACACAGCGAGTGGTTAGGGTGCGGTCGGTGCTGCATGGGACTGTGGGTGAAACTGTCTCACACAGCGAGTGGTTAGGAAGCGGTCGGTGCTGCTTGGGAGTGTGGGTGAAACTCTCTCACACAGCGAGTGGTTAGGGTGCGGTAGGTGCTGCTTGGGAGTGTGGGTCAAACTCTCTCACACAGCGAGTGGTTAGGGCGCGGTCGGTGCTGCTTGGGAGTGTGGGTGAAACTCTCACACACAGCGAGTGGTTAGGGTGCGGTAGGTGCTGCTTGGGAGTGTGGGTGAAACTCTCTCACACAGCGAGTGGTTAGGGTATGGTAGGTGCTGCCTGGGAGTGTGGGTGAACCTCTCACACAGCGAGTGGTTAGGGTGCGGTAGGTGCTGCTTGGGAGTGTGGGTGAAACTCTCACACAGCGAGTGGTTAGGGTGCGGTAGGTGCTGCTGGTGAGTGTGGGTGAAACTCTCTCACACAGCGAGTGGTTAGGGTGCGGTAGGTGATGCTTGGGAGTGTGGGTGAACCTCACACAGCGAGTGGTTAGGGTGCCGTAGGTGCTGCTGGGGAGTGTGGGTGAAACTCACACAGCGAGTGGTTAAGGTGTGGTCGGTGCTGCTTGGGAGTGTGGATCACACTCTCTCACACAGCGAGTGGTTCGGGTGCGGTAGGTGCTGCTTGGGAGTGTGGGTGAAACTCTCACACACAGCGAGTGGTTAGGGTGCAGTAGGTGCTGCTTGGGAGTGTGGGTCCCGTCTCTCACACACAGCGAGTGGTTAGGGTGCGCTAGGTGCTGCCTGGGAGTGTGGGTGACACTCTCTCTCACAGCGAGTGGTTAGGGTGCGGTAGGTGCTGCTTGGGAGTGTGGGTGAAACTCTCTGACACAGCGAGTGGTTAGGGTGCGGCAGGTGCTGCTGGGGAGTGTGGGTGAAACTCTCTCACACAGCGAGTGGTTAGGGTGCGGTAGGTGCTGCTTGGGAGTGTGGGTGAAACTCTCTCACACAGCGAGTGGTTAGGGTGCAGTAGGTGCTGCTTGGGAGAGTGGGTGAAACTCTCTCACACAGCGAGTGGTTAGGGAGCGGTCCGTGCTGCTTGGGAGTGTGGGTGAAACTCTCTCACACAGCGAGTGGTTAGGGTGCGGTAGTTGCTGCTTGGGAGTGTGGGTGAAACTCTCTCACACAGCGAGTGGTTAGGGTGCGGTAGGTGCTGCTTGGGAGTGTGGGTGAAACTCTCTGACACAGCGAGTGGTTAGGGTGCGGTAGGTGCTGCTTGGGAGTGTGGGTGAAACTCTCTCACACAGCGAGTGGTTAGGGTGCGGTAGTTGCTGCTTGGGAGTGTGGGTGAAACTCTCTCACACAGCGAGTGGTTAGGAAGCGGTCGGTGCTGCTTGGGAGTGTGGGTGAAACTCTCTCACACAGCGAGTGGTTAGGGTGAGGTAGGTACAGCTTGGGAGTGTGGGTCCAGTCTCTCACACACAGCGAGTGGTTAGGGTGTGATAGGTGCTGCGTGGGAGTGTGGGTGAAACTCTCTCACACAGCGAGTGGTTAGGGTGCGGTAGTTGCTGCTTGGGAGTGTGGGTGAAACTCTCTGACACAGCGAGTGGTTAGGGTGCGGTAGGTGCTGCTTGGGAGTGTGGGTGAAACTCTCTCACACAGCGAGTGGTTAGGGTGCGGTAGTTGCTGCTTGGGAGTGTGGGTGAAACTCTCTCACACAGCGAGTGGTTAGGAAGCGGTCGGTGCTGCTTGGGAGTGTGGGTGAAACTCTCTCACACAGCGAGTGGTTAGGGTGAGGTAGGTACAGCTTGGGAGTGTGGGTCCAGTCTCTCACACACAGCGAGTGGTTAGGGTGTGATAGGTGCTGCGTGGGAGTGTGGGTGAAACTCTCTCACACAGCGAGTGGTTAGGGTGCGGTCGGTGCTGCTTGGGAGTGTGGGTGAAACTCTCTCACACAGCGAGTGGTTATGGTGCGGTCGGTGCTGCTTGGGAGTGTGGGTGAAACTCTCTCACACAGCGAGTGGTTAGGAAGCGGTCGGTGCTGCTTGGGAGTGTGGGTGAAACTCTCTCACACAGCGAGTGGTTAGGGTGCGGTAGGTGCTGTTTGGGAGTGTGGGTGAAACTCTCTCACACAGCGAGTGGTTAGGGTGCGGTCGGTGCTGCTTGGGAGTGTGGGTGAAACTCTCTCACACAGCGAGTGGTTAGGGTGCGGTCGGTGCTGCTTGGGAGTGTGGGTGAAACTCTCTGACACAGCGAGTGGTTAGGGTGCGGTAGGTGCTGCTTGGGAGTGTGGGTGAAACTCTCTCACACAGTGAGTGGTTAGGGTGCGGTAGTTGCTGCTTGGGAGTGTGGGTGAAACTCTCTCACACAGCGAGTGGTTAGGGTGCGGTAGGTGCTGCTTGGGAGTGTGGGTGAAACTCTCTCACACAGCGAGTGGTTAGCGTGAGGTAGTTGCTGCTTGGGAGTGTGGGTGAAACTCTCTCACACAGCGAGTGGTTAGGGTGTGGTTGGTGCTGCCTGGGAGTGTGGGTGAAACTCTCTCACACAGCGAGTGGCTAGCGTGAGGTAGGTGCTGCTTGGGAGTGTGGGTGAAACTCTCTCACACAGCGAGTGGTTAGGGTGAGGTAGGTGCTGCTTGGGAGTGTGGGTGAAACTCTCTCACACAGCGAATGGTTAGGGTGCGGTCGGTGCTGCTTGGGAGTGTGGGTGAAACTCTCACACAGCGAGTGGTTAGGGTGCGGTAGGTGCAGCTTGGGAGTGTGGGTGAAACTCTCTCACACAGCGATTGGTTAGGGTGCGGTAGGTGCTGCTTGGGAGTGTGGGTGAAACTCTCTCACACAGCGAGTAGTTAGGGTGAGGTAGGTGCAGCTTGGGAGTGTGGGTCCCGGCTCTCACACACAGCGAGTGGTTAGGGTGCGGTAAGTGCTGCTTGGGAGTGTGGGTCACACTGTCTCACACAGCGAGTGGTTAGGGTGCAGTAGGTGCTGCTTGGGAGTGTGGGTCACACTCTCTCACACAGCGAGTGGTTAGGGTGTGGTAGGTGCTGCTTGGGAGTGTGGGTCACACTCTCTCACACAGCGTGTGGTTAGGGTGCGGTAGGTGCTGCTTGGGAGTGTGGGTCACACTCTCTCACACAGCGAGTGGTTAGGGTGCGGTAGGTGCTGCTTGGGAGTGTGGGTCACACTCTCTCACACAGCGAGTGGTTAGGGTATGGTAGGTGCTGCTTGGGAGTCTGGGTGATACTCTCTCACACAGCGAGGGCTTAGGGTGCGGTCGGTGCTGCTTGGGAGTGTGGGTGAAACTCTCTCACACAGCGAGTGGTTAGGGTGCGGTAGGTGCAGCTTGGGAGTGTGGGTGAAACTCTCTCACACAGCGAGTGGTTAGGGTGCGGTCGGTGCTGCTTGGGAGTGTCGGTGAAACTCTCTCTCACAGCGAGTGGTTAGGGTTTGGTCGGTGCTGCTTGGGAGTGTGGGTGAAACTCTCTCACACAGCGAGTGGTTAGGGTGCGGTAGGTGCTGCTTGGGAGTGTGGGTCAAACTCTCTCACACAGCGAGTGGTTAGGGCGCGGTCGGTGCTGCTTGGGAGTGTGGGTGAAACTCTCACACACAGCGAGTGGTTAGGGTGCGGTAGGTGCTGCTTGGGAGTGTGGGTGAAACTCTCTCACACAGCGAGTGGTTAGGGTGTGGTAGGTGCTGCCTGGGAGTGTGGGTGAACCTCTCACACAGCGAGTGGTTAGGGTGCGGTAGGTGCTGCTTGGGAGTGTGGGTGAAACTCTCACACAGCGAGTGGTTAGGGTGCGGTAGGTGCTGCTGGTGAGTGTGGGTGAAACTCTCTCACACAGCGAGTGGTTAGGGTGCGGTAGGTGATGCTTGGGAGTGTGGGTGAACCTCACACAGCGAGTGGTTAGGGTGCCGTAGGTGCTGCTGGGGAGTGTGGGTGAAACTCACACAGCGAGTGGTTAAGGTGTGGTCGGTGCTGCTTGGGAGTGTGGATCACACTCTCTCACACAGCGAGTGGTTCGGGTGCGGTAGGTGCTGCTTGGGAGTGTGGGTGAAACTCTCACACACAGCGAGTGGTTAGGGTGCAGTAGGTGCTGCTTGGGAGTGTGGGTCCCGTCTCTCACACACAGCGAGTGGTTAGGGTGCGCTAGGTGCTGCCTGGGAGTGTGGGTGACACTCTCTCTCACAGCGAGTGGTTAGGGTGCGGTAGGTGCTGCTTGGGAGTGTGGGTGAAACTCTCTGACACAGCGAGTGGTTAGGGTGCGGTAGGTGCTGCTGGGGAGTGTGGGTGAAACTCTCTCACACAGCGAGTGGTTAGGGTGCGGTAGGTGCTGCTTGGGAGTGTGGGTGAAACTCTCTGACACAGCGAGTGGTTAGGGTGCAGTAGGTGCTGCTTGGGAGTGTGGGTCCCGTCTCTCACACACAGCGAGTGGTTAGGGTGCGCTAGGTGCTGCCTGGGAGTGTGGGTGACACTCTCTCTCACAGCGAGTGGTTAGGGTGCAGTAGGTGCTGCTTGGGAGTGTGGGTCCCGTCTCTCACACACAGCGAGTGGTTAGGGTGCGCTAGGTGCTGCCTGGGAGTGTGGGTGACACTCTCTCTCACAGCGAGTGGTTAGGGTGCGGTAGGTGCTGCTTGGGAGTGTGGGTGAAACTCTCTGACACAGCGAGTGGTTAGGGTGCGGTAGGTGCTGCTGGGGAGTGTGGGTGAAACTCTCTCACACAGCGAGTGGTTAGGGTGCGGTAGGTGCTGCTTGGGAGTGTGGGTGAAACTCTCTGACACAGCGAGTGGTTAGGGTGCGGTAGGTGCTGCTTGGGAGTGTGGGTGAAACTCTCTCACACAGCGAGTGGTTAGGGTGCGGTAGTTGCTGCTTGGGAGTGTGGGTGAAACTCTCTCACACAGCGAGTGGTTAGGAAGCGGTCGGTGCTGCTTGGGAGTGTGGGTGAAACTCTCTCACACAGCGAGTGGTTAGGGTGAGGTAGGTACAGCTTGGGAGTGTGGGTCCAGTCTCTCACACACAGCGAGTGATTAGGGTGTGATAGGTGCTGCGTGGGAGTGTGGGTGAAACTCTCTCACACAGCGAGTGGTTAGGGTGCGGTAGTTGCTGCTTGGGAGTGTGGGTGAAACTCTCTGACACAGCGAGTGGTTAGGGTGCGGTAGGTGCTGCTTGGGAGTGTGGGTGAAACTCTCTCACACAGCGAGTGGTTAGGGTGCGGTAGTTGCTGCTTGGGAGTGTGGGTGAAACTCTCTCACACAGCGAGTGGTTAGGAAGCGGTCGGTGCTGCTTGGGAGTGTGGGTGAAACTCTCTCACACAGCGAGTGGTTAGGGTGAGGTAGGTACAGCTTGGGAGTGTGGGTCCAGTCTCTCACACACAGCGAGTGGTTAGGGTGTGATAGGTGCTGCGTGGGAGTGTGGGTGAAACTCTCTCACACAGCGAGTGGTTAGGGTGCGGTCGGTGCTGCTTGGGAGTGTGGGTGAAACTCTCTCACACAGCGAGTGGTTATGGTGCGGTCGGTGCTGCTTGGGAGTGTGGGTGAAACTCTCTCACACAGCGAGTGGTTAGGAAGCGGTCGGTGCTGCTTGGGAGTTTGGGTGAAACTCTCTCACACAGCGAGTGGTTAGGGTGCGGTAGGTGCTGTTTGGGAGTGTGGGTGAAACTCTCTCACACAGCGAGTGGTTAGGGTGCGGTCGGTGCTGCTTGGGAGTGTGGGTGAAACTCTCTCACACAGCGAGTGGTTAGGGTGCGGTCGGTGCTGCTTGGGAGTGTGGGTGAAACTCTCTGACACAGCGAGTGGTTAGGGTGCGGTAGGTGCTGCTTGGGAGTGTGGGTGAAACTCTCTCACACAGTGAGTGGTTAGGGTGCGGTAGTTGCTGCTTGGGAGTGTGGGTGAAACTCTCTCACACAGCGAGTGGTTAGGGTGCGGTAGGTGCTGCTTGGGAGTGTGGGTGAAACTCTCTCACACAGCGAGTGGTTAGCGTGAGGTAGTTGCTGCTTGGGAGTGTGGGTGAAACTCTCTCACACAGCGAGTGGTTAGGGTGTGGTTGGTGCTGCCTGGGAGTGTGGGTGAAACTCTCTCACACAGCGAGTGGCTAGCGTGAGGTAGGTGCTGCTTGGGAGTGTGGGTGAAACTCTCTCACACAGCGAGTGGTTAGGGTGAGGTAGGTGCTGCTTGGGAGTGTGGGTGAAACTCTCTCACACAGCGAATGGTTAGGGTGCGGTCGGTGCTGCTTGGGAGTGTGGGTGAAACTCTCACACAGCGAGTGGTTAGGGTGCGGTAGGTGCAGCTTGGGAGTGTGGGTGAAACTCTCTCACACAGCGATTGGTTAGGGTGCGGTAGGTGCTGCTTGGGAGTGTGGGTGAAACTCTCTCACACAGCGAGTAGTTAGGGTGAGGTAGGTGCAGCTTGGGAGTGTGGGTCCCGTCTCTCACACACAGCGAGTGGTTAGGGTGCGGTAAGTGCTGCTTGGGAGTGTGGGTCACACTGTCTCACACAGCGAGTGGTTAGGGTGCAGTAGGTGCTGCTTGGGAGTGTGGGTCACACTCTCTCACACAGCGAGTGGTTAGGGTGTGGTAGGTGCTGCTTGGGAGTGTGGGTCACACTCTCTCACACAGCGTGTGGTTAGGGTGCGGTAGGTGCTGCTTGGGAGTGTGGGTCACACTCTCTCACACAGCGAGTGGTTAGGGTGCGGTAGGTGCTGCTTGGGAGTGTGGGTCACACTCTCTCACACAGCGAGTGGTTAGGGTATGGTAGGTGCTGCTTGGGAGTCTGGGTGATACTCTCTCACACAGCGAGGGCTTAGGGTGCGGTCGGTGCTGCTTGGGAGTGTGGGTGAAACTCTCTCACACAGCGAGTGGTTAGGGTGCGGTAGGTGCAGCTTGGGAGTGTGGGTGAAACTCTCTCACACAGCGAGTGGTTAGGGTGCGGTCGGTGCTGCTTGGGAGTGTCGGTGAAAATCTCTCTCACAGCGAGTGGTTAGGGTTTGGTCGGTGCTGCTTGGGAGTGTGGGTGAAACTCTCTCACACAGCGAGTGGTTAGGGTGCGGTAGGTGCTGCTTGGGAGTGTGGGTCAAACTCTCTCACACAGCGAGTGGTTAGGGCGCGGTCGGTGCTGCTTGGGAGTGTGGGTGAAACTCTCACACACAGCGAGTGGTTAGGGTGCGGTAGGTGCTGCTTGGGAGTGTGGGTGAAACTCTCTCACACAGCGAGTGGTTAGGGTGTGGTAGGTGCTGCCTGGGAGTGTGGGTGAACCTCTCACACAGCGAGTGGTTAGGGTGCGGTAGGTGCTGCTTGGGAGTGTGGTTGAAACTCTCACACAGCGAGTGGTTAGGGTGCGGTAGGTGCTGCTGGTGAGTGTGGGTGAAACTCTCTCACACAGCGAGTGGTTAGGGTGCGGTAGGTGATGCTTGGGAGTGTGGGTGAACCTCACACAGCGAGTGGTTAGGGTGCCGTAGGTGCTGCTGGGGAGTGTGGGTGAAACTCACACAGCGAGTGGTTAAGGTGTGGTCGGTGCTGCTTGGGAGTGTGGATCACACTCTCTCACACAGCGAGTGGTTCGGGTGCGGTAGGTGCTGCTTGGGAGTGTGGGTGAAACTCTCACACACAGCGAGTGGTTAGGGTGCAGTAGGTGCTGCTTGGGAGTGTGGGTCCCGTCTCTCACACACAGCGAGTGGTTAGGGTGCGCTAGGTGCTGCCTGGGAGTGTGGGTGACACTCTCTCTCACAGCGAGTGGTTAGGGTGCGGTAGGTGCTGCTTGGGAGTGTGGGTGAAACTCTCTGACACAGCGAGTGGTTAGGGTGCGGTAGGTGCTGCTGGGGAGTGTGGGTGAAACTCTCTCACACAGCGAGTGGTTAGGGTGCGGTAGGTGCTGCTTGGGAGTGTGGGTGAAACTCTCTCACACAGCGAGTGGTTAGGGTGCAGTAGGTGCTGCTTGGGAGAGTGGGTGAAACTCTCTCACACAGCGAGTGGTTAGGGAGCGGTCCGTGCTGCTTGGGAGTGTGGGTGAAACTCTCTCCCACAGCGAGTGGTTAGGGTGCGGTAGGTGCTGCTTGGGAGTGTGGGTGAAACTCTCTCACACAGCGAGTGGTTAGGGTGAGGTAGGTACAGCTTGGGAGTGTGGGTCCAGTCTCTCACACACAGCGAGTGGTTAGGGTCTGATAGGTGCTCCGTGGGAGTGTGGGTGAAACTCTCTCACACAGCGAGTGGTTAGGGTGCAGTAGGTGCTGCTTGGGAGAGTGGGTGAAACTCTCTCACACAGCGAGTGGTTAGGGAGCGGTCGGTGCTGCTTGGGAGTGTGGGTGAAACTCTCTCACACAGCGAGTGGTTAGGGTGCGGTAGGTGCTGCTTGGGAGTGTGGGTGAAACTCTCTCACACAGCGAGTGGTTAGGGTGAGGTAGGTACAGCTTGGGAGTGTGGGTCCAGTCTCTCACACACAGCGAGTGGTTAGGGTGTGATAGGTGCTCCGTGGGAGTGTGGGTGAAACTCTCTCACACAGCGAGTGGTTAGGGTGCGGTAGTTGCTGCTTGGGAGTGTGGGTGAAACTCTCTGACACAGCGAGTGGTTAGGGTGCGGTAGGTGCTGCTTGGGAGTGTGGGTGAAACTCTCTCACACAGCGAGTGGTTAGGGTGCGGTAGTTGCTGCTTGGGAGTGTGGGTGAAACTCTCTCACACAGCGAGTGGTTAGGAAGCGGTCGGTGCTGCTTGGGAGTGTGGGTGAAACTCTCTCACACAGCGAGTGGTTAGGGTGAGGTAGGTACAGCTTGGGAGTGTGGGTCCAGTCTCTCACACACAGCGAGTGGTTAGGGTGTGATAGGTGCTGCGTGGGAGTGTGGGTGAAACTCTCTCACACAGCGAGTGGTTAGGGTGCGGTCGGTGCTGCTTGGGAGTGTGGGTGAAACTCTCTCACACAGCGAGTGGTTATGGTGCGGTCGGTGCTGCTTGGGAGTGTGGGTGAAACTCTCTCACACAGCGAGTGGTTAGGAAGCGGTCGGTGCTGCTTGGGAGTGTGGGTGAAACTCTCTCACACAGCGAGTGGTTAGGGTGCGGTAGGTGCTGTTTGGGAGTGTGGGTGAAACTCTCTCACACAGCGAGTGGTTAGGGTGCGGTCGGTGCTGCTTGGGAGTGTGGGTGAAACTCTCTCACACAGCGAGTGGTTAGGGTGCGGTCGGTGCTGCTTGGGAGTGTGGGTGAAACTCTCTGACACAGCGAGTGGTTAGGGTGCGGTAGGTGCTGCTTGGGAGTGTGGGTCAAACTCTCTCACACAGTGAGTGGTTAGGGTGCGGTAGTTGCTGCTTGGGAGTGTGGGTGAAACTCTCTCACACAGCGAGTGGTTAGGGTGCGGTAGGTGCTGCTTGGGAGTGTGGGTGAAACTCTCTCACACAGCGAGTGGTTAGCGTGAGGTAGTTGCTGCTTGGGAGTGTGGGTGAAACTCTCTCACACAGCGAGTGGTTAGGGTGTGGTTGGTGCTGCCTGGGAGTGTGGGTGAAACTCTCTCACACAGCGAGTGGCTAGCGTGAGGTAGGTGCTGCTTGGGAGTGTGGGTGAAACTCTCTCACACAGCGAGTGGTTAGGGTGAGGTAGGTGCTGCTTGGGAGTGTGGGTGAAACTCTCTCACACAGCGAATGGTTAGGGTGCGGTCGGTGCTGCTTGGGAGTGTGGGTGAAACTCTCACACAGCGAGTGGTTAGGGTGCGGTAGGTGCAGCTTGGGAGTGTGGGTGAAACTCTCTCACACAGCGATTGGTTAGGGTGCGGTAGGTGCTGCTTGGGAGTGTGGGTAAAACTCTCTCACACAGCGAGTAGTTAGGGTGAGGTAGGTGCAGCTTGGGAGTGTGGGTCCCGTCTCTCACACACAGCGAGTGGTTAGGGTGCGGTAAGTGCTGCTTGGGAGTGTGGGTCACACTCTCTCACACAGCGAGTGGTTAGGGTGCAGTAGGTGCTGCTTGGGAGTGTGGGTCACACTCTCTCACACAGCGAGTGGTTAGGGTGCGGTAGGTGCTGCTTGGGAGTCTGGGTGATTCTCTCTCACACAGCGAGGGCTTAGGGTGCGGTCGGTGCTGCTTGGGAGTGTGGGTGAAACTCTCTCACACAGCGAGTGGTTAGGGTGCGGTCGGTGCTGCTTGGGAGTGTCGGTGAAACTCTCTCTCACAGCGAGTGGTTAGGGTTTGGTCGGTGCTGCTTGGGAGTGTGGGTGAAACTCTCTCACACAGCGAGTGGTTAGGGTGAGGTAGGTACAGCTTGGAAGTGTGGGTCCAGTCTCTCACACACAGCGAGTGGTTAGGGTGTGATAGGTGCTGCGTGGGAGTGTGGGTGAAACTCTCTCACACAGCGAGTGGTTAGGGAGCGGTAGGTGCTGCTTGGGAGTGTGGGTGAAACTCCCTCACACAGCGAGTGGTTAGGGTGCGGTCGGTGCTGCTTGGGAGTGTGGGTGAAACTCTCTCACACAGCGAGTGGTTAGGGTGCGGTCGGTGCTGCTTGGGAGTGTGGGTGAAACTCTCTCACACAGCGAGTGGTTAGGGAGCGGTCGGTGCTGCTTGGGAGTGTGGGTGAAACTCTCTCACACAGCGAGTGGTTAGGGTGCGGTCGGTGCTGCTTGGGAGTGTGGGTGAAACTCTCTCACACAGCGAGTGGTTAGGGTGCGGTCGGTGCTGCATGGGAATGTGGGTGAAACTCTCTCACACAGCGAGTAGTTAGGGTGCGGTCGGTGCTGCTTGGGAGTGTGGGTGAAACTCTCTCACACAGCGAGTGGTTAGGGTGCGGTCGGTGCTGCATGGGACTGTGGGTGAAACTGTCTCACACAGCGAGTGGTTAGGAAGCGGTCGGTGCTGCTTGGGAGTGTGGGTGAAACTCTCTCACACAGCGAGTGGTTAGGGTGCGGTAGGTGCTGCTTGGGAGTGTGGGTCAAACTCTCTCACACAGCGAGTGGTTAGGGCGCGGTCGGTGCTGCTTGGGAGTGTGGGTGAAACTCTCACACACAGCGAGTGGTTAGGGTGCGGTAGGTGCTGCTTGGGAGTGTGGGTGAAACTCTCTCACACAGCGAGTGGTTAGGGTGTGGTAGGTGCTGCCTGGGAGTGTGGGTGAACCTCTCACACAGCGAGTGGTTAGGGTGCGGTAGGTGCTGCTTGGGAGTGTGGGTGAAACTCTCACACAGCGAGTGGTTAGGGTGCGGTAGGTGCTGCTGGTGAGTGTGGGTGAAACTCTCTCACACAGCGAGTGGTTAGGGTGCGGTAGGTGATGCTTGGGAGTGTGGGTGAACCTCACACAGCGAGTGGTTAGGGTGCCGTAGGTGCTGCTGGGGAGTGTGGGTGAAACTCACACAGCGAGTGGTTAAGGTGTGGTCGGTGCTGCTTGGGAGTGTGGATCACACTCTCTCACACAGCGAGTGGTTCGGGTGCGGTAGGTGCTGCTTGGGAGTGTGGGTGAAACTCTCACACACAGCGAGTGGTTAGGGTGCAGTAGGTGCTGCTTGGGAGTGTGGGTCCCGTCTCTCACACACAGCGAGTGGTTAGGGTGCGCTAGGTGCTGCCTGGGAGTGTGGGTGACACTCTCTCTCACAGCGAGTGGTTAGGGTGCGGTAGGTGCTGCTTGGGAGTGTGGGTGAAACTCTCTGACACAGCGAGTGGTTAGGGTGCGGCAGGTGCTGCTGGGGAGTGTGGGTGAAACTCTCTCACACAGCGAGTGGTTAGGGTGCGGTAGGTGCTGCTTGGGAGTGTGGGTGAAACTCTCTCACACAGCGAGTGGTTAGGGTGCAGTAGGTGCTGCTTGGGAGAGTGGGTGAAACTCTCTCACACAGCGAGTGGTTAGGGAGCGGTCCGTGCTGCTTGGGAGTGTGGGTGAAACTCTCTGACACAGCGAGTGGTTAGGGTGCGGTAGTTGCTGCTTGGGAGTGTGGGTGAAACTCTCTGACACAGCGAGTGGTTAGGGTGCGGTAGGTGCTGCTTGGGAGTGTGGGTGAAACTCTCTCACACAGCGAGTGGTTAGGGTGCGGTAGTTGCTGCTTGGGAGTGTGGGTGAAACTCTCTCACACAGCGAGTGGTTAGGAAGCGGTCGGTGCTGCTTGGGAGTGTGGGTGAAACTCTCTCACACAGCGAGTGGTTAGGGTGAGGTAGTTGCTGCTTGGGAGTGTGGGTGAAACTCTCTCACACAGCGAGTGGTTAGGAAGCGGTCGGTGCTGCTTGGGAGTGTGGGTGAAACTCTCTCACACAGCGAGTGGTTAGGGTGAGGTAGGTACAGCTTGGGAGTGTGGGTCCAGTCTCTCACACACAGCGAGTGGTTAGGGTGTGATAGGTGCTGCGTGGGAGTGTGGGTGAAACTCTCTCACACAGCGAGTGGTTAGGGTGCGGTAGTTGCTGCTTGGGAGTGTGGGTGAAACTCTCTGACACAGCGAGTGGTTAGGGTGCGGTAGGTGCTGCTTGGGAGTGTGGGTGAAACTCTCTCACACAGCGAGTGGTTAGGGTGCGGTAGTTGCTGCTTGGGAGTGTGGGTGAAACTCTCTCACACAGCGAGTGGTTAGGAAGCGGTCGGTGCTGCTTGGGAGTGTGGGTGAAACTCTCTCACACAGCGAGTGGTTAGGGTGAGGTAGGTACAGCTTGGGAGTGTGGGTCCAGTCTCTCACACACAGCGAGTGGTTAGGGTGTGATAGGTGCTGCGTGGGAGTGTGGGTGAAACTCTCTCACACAGCGAGTGGTTAGGGTGCGGTAGGTGCTGCTTGGGAGTGTGGGTGAAACTCTCTCACACAGCGAGTGGTTAGCGTGAGGTAGTTGCTGCTTGGGAGTGTGGGTGAAACTCTCTCACACAGCGAGTGGTTAGGGTGTGGTTGGTGCTGCCTGGGAGTGTGGGTGAAACTCTCTCACACAGCGAGTGGCTAGCGTGAGGTAGGTGCTGCTTGGGAGTGTGGGTGAAACTCTCTCACACAGCGAGTGGTTAGGGTGAGGTAGGTGCTGCTTGGGAGTGTGGGTGAAACTCTCTCACACAGCGAATGGTTAGGGTGCGGTCGGTGCTGCTTGGGAGTGTGGGTGAAACTCTCACACAGCGAGTGGTTAGGGTGCGGTAGGTGCAGCTTGGGAGTGTGGGTGAAACTCTCTCACACAGCGATTGGTTAGGGTGCGGTAGGTGCTGCTTGGGAGTGTGGGTGAAACTCTCTCACACAGCGAGTAGTTAGGGTGAGGTAGGTGCAGCTTGGGAGTGTGGGTCCCGTCTCTCACACACAGCGAGTGGTTAGGGTGCGGTAAGTGCTGCTTGGGAGTGTGGGTCACACTCTCTCACACAGCGAGTGGTTAGGGTGCAGTAGGTGCTGCTTGGGAGTGTGGGTCACACTCTCTCACACAGCGAGTGGTTAGGGTGTGGTAGGTGCTGCTTGGGAGTGTGGGTCACACTCTCTCACACAGCGTGTGGTTAGGGTGCGGTAGGTGCTGCTTGGGAGTGTGGGTCACACTCTCTCAGACAGCGAGTGGTTAGGGTGCGGTAGGTGCTGCTTGGGAGTGTGGGTCACACTCTCTCACACAGCGAGTGGTTAGGGTATGGTAGGTGCTGCTTGGGAGTCTGGGTGATACTCTCTCACACAGCGAGGGCTTAGGGTGTGGTCGGTGCTGCTTGGGAGTGTGGGTGAAACTCTCTCACACAGCGAGTGGTTAGGGTGCGGTAGGTGCAGCTTGGGAGTGTGGGTGAAACTCTCTCACACAGCGAGTGGTTAGGGTGCGGTCGGTGCTGCTTGGGAGTGTCGGTGAAACTCTCTCTCACAGCGAGTGGTTAGGGTTTGGTCGGTGCTGCTTGGGAGTGTGGGTGAAACTCTCTCACACAGCGAGTGGTTAGGGTGAGGTAGGTACAGCTTGGGAGTGTGGGTGAAACTCTCTCACACAGCGAGTGGTTAGGGTGCGGTAGGTGCTGCTTGGGAGTGTGGGTGAAACTCTCTCACACAGCGAGTGGTTAGGGTGAGGTAGGTGCTGCTTGGGAGTGTGGGTGAAACTCTCTCACACAGCGAGTGGTTAGGGTGAGGTAGGTACAGCTTGGGAGTGTGGATCCAGTCTCTCACACAGCGAGTGGTTAGGGTGTGATAGGTGCTGCGTGGGAGTGTGGGTGAAACTCTCTCACACAGCGAGTGGTTAGGGTGCGGTAGGTGCTGCTTGGGAGTGTGGGTGAAACTCTCTCACACAGCGAGTGGTTAGGGTGCGGTAGTTGCTGCTTGGGAGTGTGGGTGAAACTCTCTCACACAGCGAGTGGTCAGGAAGCGGTCGGTGCTGCTTGGGAGTGTGGGTGAAACTCTCTCACACAGCGAGTGGTTAGGGTGAGGTAGGTACAGCTTGGGAGTGTGGGTCCAGTCTCTCACACACAGCGAGTGGTTAGGGTGTGATAGGTGCTGCGTGGGAGTGTGGGTGAAACTCTCTCACACAGCGAGTGGTTAGGGTGCGGTCGGTGCTGCTTGGGAGTGTGGGTGAAACTCTCTCACACAGCGAGTGGTTAGGAAGCGGTCGGTGCTGCTTGGGAGTGTGGGTGAAACTCTCTCACACAGCGAGTGGTTAGGGTGCGGTAGGTGCTGTTTGGGAGTGTGGGTGAAACTCTCTCACACAGCGAGTGGTTAGGGTGCGGTCGGTGCTGCTTGGGAGTGTGGGTGAAACTCTCTCACACAGCGAGTGGTTAGGGTGCGGTCGGTGCTGCTTGTGAGTGTGGGTGAAACTCTCTGACACAGCGAGTGGTTAGGGTGCGGTAGGTGCTGCTTGGGAGTGTGGGTGAAACTCTCTCACACAGTGAGTGGTTAGCGTGCGGTAGTTGCTGCTTGGGAGTGTGGGTGAAACTCTCTCACACAGCGAGTGGTTAGGGTGCGGTAGGTGCTGCTTGGGAGTGTGGGTGAAACTCTCTCACACAGCGAGTGGTTAGCGTGAGGTAGTTGCTGCTTGGGAGTGTGGGTGAAACTCTCTCACACAGCGAGTGGTTAGGGTGTGGTTGGTGCTGCCTGGGAGTGTGGGTGAAACTCTCTCACACAGCGAGTGGCTAGCGTGAGGTAGGTGCTGCTTGGGAGTGTGGGTGAAACTCTCTCACACAGCGAGTGGTTAGGGTGAGGTAGGTGCTGCTTGGGAGTGTGGGTGAAACTCTCTCACACAGCGAATGGTTAGGGTGCGGTCGGTGCTGCTTGGGAGTGTGGGTGAAACTCTCACACAGCGAGTGGTTAGGGTGCGGTAGGTGCAGCTTGGGAGTGTGGGTGAAACTCTCTCACACAGCGATTGGTTAGGGTGCGGTAGGTGCTGCTTGGGAGTGTGGGTGAAACTCTCTCACACAGCGAGTAGTTAGGGTGAGGTAGGTGCAGCTTGGGAGTGTGGGTCCCGTCTCTCACACACAGCGAGTGGTTAGGGTGTGGTAAGTGCTGCTTGGGAGTGTGGGTCACACTCTCTCACACAGCGAGTGGTTAGGGTGCAGTAGGTGCTGCTTGGGAGTGTGGGTCACACTCTCTCACACAGCGAGTGGTTAGGGTGTGGTAGGTGCTGCTTGGGAGTGTGGGTCACACTCTCTCACACAGCGTGTGGTTAGGGTGCGGTAGGTGCTGCTTGGGAGTGTGGGTCACACTCTCTCACACAGCGAGTGGTTAGGGTGCGGTAGGTGCTGCTTGGGAGTGTGGGTCACACTCTCTCACACAGCGAGTGGTTAGGGTATGGTAGGTGCTGCTTGGGAGTCTGGGTGATACTCTCTCACACAGCGAGGGCTTAGGGTGCGGTCGGTGCTGCTTGGGAGTGTGGGTGAAACTCTCTCACA
The DNA here is from genome assembly GCF_964213995.1 of Mustelus asterias. Taxonomy (NCBI): domain Eukaryota; kingdom Metazoa; phylum Chordata; class Chondrichthyes; order Carcharhiniformes; family Triakidae; genus Mustelus; species Mustelus asterias. Next base: position 66,258 of record NW_027590325.1, on the reverse strand, counting down.
CAGCGAGTGGTTAGGGTGCGGTAGGTGCAGCTTGGGAGTGTGGGTGAAACTCTCTCACACAGCGAGTGGTTAGGGTGCGGTCGGTGCTGCTTGGGAGTGTCGGTGAAACTCTCTCTCACAGCGAGTGGTTAGGGTTTGGTCGGTGCTGCTTGGGAGTGTGGGTGAAACTCTCTCACACAGCGAGTGGTTAGGGTGAGGTAGGTACAGCTTGGGAGTGTGGGTGAAACTCTCTCACACAGCGAGTGGTTAGGGTGCGGTAGGTGCTGCTTGGGAGTGTGGGTGAAACTCTCTCACACAGCGAGTGGTTAGGGTGAGGTAGGTGCTGCTTGGGAGTGTGGGTGAAACTCTCTCACACAGCGAGTGGTTAGGGTGAGGTAGGTACAGCTTGGGAGTGTGGATCCAGTCTCTCACACAGCGAGTGGTTAGGGTGTGATAGGTGCTGCGTGGGAGTGTGGGTGAAACTCCCTCACACAGCGAGTGGTTAGGGTGCGGTAGGTGCTGCTTGGGGGTGTGGGTGAAACTCTCTCACACAGCGAGTGGTTAGGGTGAGGTAGGTACAGCTTGGGAGTGTGGGTGAAACTCTCTCACACAGCGAGTGGTTAGGGTGCGGTAGGTGCTGCTTGGGAGTGTGGGTGAAACTCTCTCACACAGCGAGTGGTTAGGGTGCGGTAGGTGCTGCTTGGGAGTCTGGGTGATACTCTCTCACACAGCGAGTGGTTAGGGTGCGGTCGGTGCTGCTTGGGAGTGTGGGTGAAACACTCTCACACAGCGAGTGGTTAGGGAGCGGTCGGTGCTGCTTGGGAGTGTGGGTGAAACTCTCTCACACAGCGAAGGGTTAGGGTGCGGTCGGTGCTGCTTGGGAGTGTCGGTGAAACTCTCTCTCACAGCGAGTGGTTAGGGTTTGGTCGGTGCTGCTTGGGAGTGTGGGTGAAACTCTCTCACACAGCGAGTGGTTAGGGTGAGGTAGGTACAGCTTGGGAGTGTGGGTGAAACTCTCTCACACAGCGAGTGGTTAGGGTGCGGTAGGTGCTGCTTGGGAGTGTGGGTGAAACTCTCTCACACAGCGAGTGGTTAGGGTGAGGTAGGTGCTGCTTGGGAGTGTGGGTGAAACTCTCTCACACAGCGAGTGGTTAGGGTGAGGTAGGTACAGCTTGGGAGTGTGGGTGAAACTCTCTCACACAGCGAATGGTTAGGGTGCGGTAGGTGCTGCTTGGGAGTGTGGGTGAAACTCTCTCACACAGCGAGTGGTTAGGGTGAGGTAGGTACAGCTTGGGAGTGTGGATCCAGTCTCTCACACAGCGAGTGGTTAGGGTGTGATAGGTGCTGCGTGGGAGTGTGGGTGAAACTCTCTCACACAGCGAGTGGTTAGGGTGAGGTAGGTACAGCTTGGGAGTGTGGGTGAAACTCTCTCACACAGCGAGTGGTTAGGGTGCGGTAGGTGCTGCTTGGGAGTGTGGGTGAAACTCTCTCACACAGCGAGTGGTTAGGGTGCGGTAGGTGCTGCGTGGGAGTCTGGGTGATACTCTCTCACACAGCGAGTGGTTAGCGTGCGGTAGGTGCTGCGTGGGAGTGTGGGTGAAACTCCCTCACACAGCGAGTGGTTAGGGTGCGGTCGGTGCTGCTTGGGAGTGTGGGTGAAACACTCTCACACAGCGAATGGTTAGGGTGCGGTAGGTGCTGCTTGGGAGTGTGGGTGAAACACTCTCACACAGCGAGTGGTTAGGGAGCGGTCGGTGCTGCTTGGGAGTGTGGGTGAAACTCTCTCACACAGCGAGTGGTTAGGGTGCGGTCGGTGCTGCTTGGGAGTGTGGGTGAAACTCTCTGACACAGCGAGTGGTTAGGGTGCGGTAGGTGCTGCTTGGGAGTGTGGGTGAAACTCTCTCACACAGCGAGTGGTTAGGGTGCGGTAGTTGCTGCTTGGGAGTGTGGGTGAAACTCTCTGACACAGCGAGTGGTTAGGGTGCGGTAGGTGCTGCTTGGGAGTGTGGGTGAAACTCTCTCACACAGCGAGTGGTTAGGGTGCGGTAGGTGCTGCTTGGGAGTGTGGGTGAAACTCCCTCACACAGCGAGTGGTTAGGGTGAGGTAGGTACAGCTTGGGAGTGTGGGTCCAGTCTCTCACACACAGCGAGTGGTTAGGGTGTGATAGGTGCTGCGTGGGAGTGTGGGTGAAACTCTCTCACACAGCGAGTGGTTAGGGTGCGGTAGGTGCTGCTTGGGAGTGTGGGTGAAACTCTCTCACACAGCGAGTGGTTAGGGTGCGGTCGGTGCTGCTTGGGACTGTGGGTGAAACTGTCTCACACAGCGAGTGGTTAGGAAGCGGTCGGTGCTGCTTGGGAGTGTGGGTGAAACTCTCTCACACAGCGAGTGGTTAGGGTGCGGTAGGTGCTGCTTGGGAGTGTGGGTCAAACTCTCTCACACAGCGAGTGGTTAGGGCGCGGTCGGTGCTGCTTGGGAGTGTGGGTGAAACTCTCTCACACAGCGAGTGGTTAGGGTGCGGTCGGTGCTGCTTGGGAGTGTGGGTGAAACTCTCTCACACAGCGAGTGGTTAGGGCGCGGTCGGTGCTGCTTGGGAGTGTGGGTGAAACTGTCTCACACAGCGAGTGGTTAGGGTGCGGTTGGTGCTGCTTGGGAGTGTGGGTGAAACTCTCTCACACAGCGAGTGGTTAGGGAGCGGTCGGTGCTGCTTGGGAGTGTGGGTGAAACTCTCTCACACAGCGAGTGGTTAGGGTGCGGTCGGTGCTGCTTGGGAGTGTGGGTGAAACTCTCTCACACAGCGAGTGGTTAGGGTGCGGTCGGTGCTGCTTGGGAGTGTGGGTGAAACTCTCTGACACAGCGAGTGGTTAGGGTGCGGTAGGTGCTGCTTGGGAGTGTGGGTGAAACTCTCTCACACAGCGAGTGGTTAGGGTGCGGTAGTTGCTGCTTGGGAGTGTGGGTGAAACTCTCTCACACAGCGAGTGGTTAGGGTGCGGTAGGTGCTGCTTGGGAGTGTGGGTGAAACTCTCTCACACAGCGAGTGGTTAGGGTGCGGTCGGTGCTGCTTGGGAGTGTGGGTGAAACTCTCACACAGCGCGTGGTTAGGGTGTGGTAGGTGCTGCTTGGGAGTGTGTGTGAAACTCTCACACAGCGAGTGGTTAGGGTGCGGTAGGTGCTGCTTGGGAGTGTGAGTGAAACTCTCACACAGCGAGTGGTTAGGGTGCGGTAGGTGCTGCTTGGGAGTGTGGGTGAAACTCTCACACAGCGAGTGGTTAGAGTGCGGTCGGTGCTGCTTGGGAGTGTGTGTGAAACTCTCTCACACAGCGAGTGGTTAGCGTGCGGTCGGTGCTGCTTGGGAGTGTGGGTGCAACTCTCTCACACAGCGAGTGGTTAGGGTGCGGTCGGTGCTGCTTGGGAGTGTGGGTGAAACTCTCACACACAGCGAGTGGTTAGGGTGCGGTAGGTGCTGCTTGGGAGTGTGGGTGAAACTCTCTCACACAGCGAGTGGTTAGGGTGTGGTAGGTGCTGCCTGGGAGTGTGGGTGAACCTCTCACACAGCGAGTGGTTAGGGTGCGGTAGGTGCTGCTTGGGAGTGTGGGTGAAACTCTCACACAGCGAGTGGTTAGAGTGCGGTAGGTGCTGCTGGTGAGTGTGGGTGAAACTCTCTCACACAGCGAGTGGTTAGGGTGCGGTAGGTGATGCTTGGGAGTGTGGGTGAACCTCACACAGCGAGTGGTTAGGGTGCGGTAGGTGCTGCTGGGGAGTGTGGGTGAAACTCACACAGTGAGTGGTTAAGGTGTGGTCGGTGCTGCTTGGGAGTGTGGATCACACTCTCTCACACAGCGAGTGGTTAGGGTGCGGTAGGTGCTGCTTGGGAGTGTGGGTGAAACTCTCACACACAGCGAGTGATTAGGGTGCAGTAGGTGCTGCTTGGGAGTGTGGGTCCCGTCTCTCACACACAGCGAGTGGTTAGGGTGCGCTAGGTGCTGCCTGGGAGTGTGGGTGAAACTCTCTCTCACAGCGAGTGGTTAGGGTGCGGTAGGTGCTGCTTGGGAGTGTGGGTGAAACTCTCTCACACAGCGAGTGGTTAGGGTGCGGTAGGTGCTGCTTGGGAGTGTGGGTGAAACTCTCTCACACAGCGAGTGGTTAGGGTGCGGTAGGTGCTGCTGGGGAGTGTGGGTGAAACTCTCTCACACAGCGAGTGGTTAGGGTGCAGTAGGTGCTGCTTGGGAGAGTGGGTGAAACTCTCTCACACAGCGAGTGGTTAGGGAGCGGTCCGTGCTGCTTGGGAGTGTGGGTGAATCTCTCTCACACAGCGAGTGGTTAGGGTGCGGTAGGTGCTGCCTGGGAGTGTGGGTGAACCTCTCACACAGCGAGTGGTTAGGGTGCGGTAGGTGCTGCTTGGGAGTGTGGGTGAAACTCTCACACAGCGAGTGGTTAGGGTGCGGTAGGTGCTGCTGGTGAGTGTGGGTGAAACTCTCTCACACAGCGAGTGGTTAGGGTGCGGTAGTTGCTGCTTGGGAGTGTGGGTGAAACTCACACAGCGAGTGGTTAGGGTGCGGTAGGTGCTGCTGGGGAGTGTGGGTGAAACTCACACAGCGAGTGGTTAAGGTGTGGTCGGTGCTGCTTGGGAGTGTGGATCACACTCTCTCACACAGCGAGTGGTTAGGGTGCGGTAGGTGCTGCTTGGGAGTGTGGGTGAAACTCTCACACACAGCGAGTGGTTAGGGTGCAGTAGGTGCTGCTTGGGAGTGTGGGTCCCGTCTCTCACACACAGCGAGTGGTTAGGGTGCGCTAGGTGCTGCCTGGGAGTGTGGGTGAAACTCTCTCTCACAGCGAGTGGTTAGGGTGCGGTAGGTGCTGCTTGGGAGTGTGGGTGAAACTCTCTCACACAGCGAGTGGTTAGGGTGCGGTAGGTGCTGCTTGGGAGTGTGGGTGAAACTCTCTCACACAGCGAGTGGTTAGGGTGCGGTAGGTGCTGCTGGGGAGTGTGGGTGAAACTCTCTCACACAGCGAGTGGTTAGGGTGCAGTAGGTGCTGCTTGGGAGAGTGGGTGAAACTCTCTCACACAGCGAGTGGTTAGGGAGCGGTCCGTGCTGCTTGGGAGTGTGTGTCACACTCTCTCACACAGCGAGTGGTTAGGGTGCGGTTGGTGCTGCTGGGGAGTGTGGGTGAAACTCTCTCACACAGCGAGTGGTTAGGGTGCGGTAGGTGCTGCTTGGGAGTGTGGGTGAAACTCTCTCACACAGCGAGTGGTTAGGGTGCGGTAGGTGCTGCTTGGGAGTGTGGGTGAAACTCTCTCACACAGCGAGTGGTTAGGGAGCGATCCGTGCTGCTTGGGAGTGTGGGTGAAACTCTCTCACACAGCGAGTGGTTAGGGAGCGGTCTGTGCTGCTTCGGAGTGTAAGCGGACACAAATTTCTTGATTCTTTAGATTAAATATTTCTTAGAATAAAATCAAATAAATGAAACAGGACAAAACAGCACCCAGGCACAAAGTGTGAACAGAGAAGCAGGTCTTCTAAAACGCAGAAACAAGGCTGACAAAGGGACTCAGGAACTCATATTATCATAACCTTCCATTTAATTAAATTGGCTCCAAGGATATCAGGAAGCCCTTATCAAACAGAAACTCCGAGACATGAAAGACTTCCTGATAAAACACCTATTGTATAAGAAACTCTGGAGATCTCAGACAATTATCATCTCCCTCGACTGGGCAATCACCAGACTTAATACATTAACTCCGCACCTAAAAACCCATTAAACAGGATGACCATATCAGAAAACCATAAACAAACCATTTACACATCAACCACAGAATATGACTATAACTATAGCCCATTTTTGGCGGGCCTGCAGAGTGCTTTCGGGACAGTGCTGTTAGTATGTCCTGATTGCACCTCCGTTGACGTTAATAAAGCTGGACCGCTGTTGAACCTGACTCTGAGTCCGCAGTGGTCGTGTTCGCCCACTCGCGCTGACAATTGGGGGCTCGTCCGGGATCGTGACCGTCGCTGGAACATCGTCTCTGGGCACTGGGTGAGTATCTTTACTCATTTAAATCCGCAGCATCCCCAGTGTCAGAGCTGTGTTTCACGGCTGCCGCGATCTGAACCTGCGAACAGAGTCCGTTCGATAACTGTACAGCGGTAAAGTAGGGTTTAAGTTTCTTTTTGGGCGGGCGAGTGGGGTCGCGAACTGTGATTGATTGTGTTGCCATTACATTCTGTGTACCCCTGACGGTGAACCCGACCATAAACTAACTGACCTATAGGTACCTGACAGGACAGAGTTTGAGAATAGTAGAAGCCGGGAGGATGTCTAGGTTTGGGCCACTGTGATCGGGCTCTCGGAGTTCGGTACAAGTCCGGGCGCTGCAAGTCGGGTAGGACCTCTGCAGGCGCGAAAGGTTCGGGCCACTGGGGGCAGAATCCGCGAGGAGTCTGCTATATGTCCGGAGCCTCTGTGAGTGCCTCGACCACTACAAGCAGGAGACCTCTGGTAGCGCAAAAGAACGGCTATAAGCCGGGGGAACTCCAATCTGCGGTCAATTCCACGCCTGTCCGCACCCAGGTCAGGGTGATCCCGAGGAGATAGGGAAAACAGCGAGCCTCTGAGGATTGACTTAGCGATAGGAGTTGGCAAGGAAAGGGTGACCCCGGCCCCTGTAGTCGTGGTCAGAGCTCACCTGCCTCTGTGCGCGGTAATATCCCCGCTACACGCAGGACGGGCTCTGCGTGTTGCTGCTGAAAGTTTCAACACACTGACAGTGGGAACACCAAACCAGTAACCTCAGAGATACCCACACAAGTATCTGTGAGAAGCACCAGAGCCAGGATTAGTATACCACTGGTCCTAGTTAAGAGACCCGACATGGATAGCAATGATACCACCTTCGAATGGGGACCAGAAGGGTCCCTCACCCGCTATCTCGCAGACAAAAATAAGACACGAATTAAAAGCATGATCAAAGCAGGGTGGAAACCCCAAGACCCACTCGAAAACCAACGGGAATGGTGGGCGAAAGAAAAGAGGAAAAAAGATGATAAGGCTTGGATCCTGATATTAAAAGCCCACATCACTCTAGCAGGGCGAGTTCATAAATATGTTCAGGACAAGCAAGAACAGTCCGCACAGCGAAAGCGCGCCGCTGTGATGGCTGCTAACCCCGTGCTGCCAGCACTGTCCGACTCCTCACATGAATTTCCAAGTGAGGAGTGTCCCGATTGGGAATGCTTAATGGATGAAACGGGCTCACTGTGCCCGACAGGGGGGAACCTCCCGTTGACCACCGACCCCCCCCCCACTCCCCACCCCCCCCCACCCCCCCCCCACTCCCCACCCCCACCCCCCCCACCCCCCCCACTCCCCACCCCCACCCCCCCACCCCCCCCCCCACTCCCCACCCCCCCCCCCACCCCCCACCCCCCACCCCACCCCACATAGCAGGGCTGGTAAGGGCCAAGATGCCCGAGAGTGATTGGACCCGGCTTCAGGCAGAGCACCAGAATGGGTCCTGTTGGGCAAACCTGGATGAAAGTCGCCGAGAGCAGGATCAGGCTCTGGCAGACTTTAAAAATGATATCGTCCAGACCATGGGGCAGGTCCCCGTGAGCTGGGGCGCAATAGTAGGGGTAGCGCAGGGGAAGGAGGAAGGAGCCCAGGAAGTTAAAACTAGAGGACACAGCCTCAAAATAAAGGGGGGTCGGTTTAAGACAGAGTTGAGGAGGAACTTCTTCTCCCAGAGGGTGGTGAATCTCTGGAATTCTCTGCCCACTGAGGTGGTGGAGGCTACCTCGCTGAATATGTTTAAGGCGTTCCTGATCGGTAAGGGAATTAGGGGTTATGGGGATCAGGCGGGTAAGTGGTACTGATCCATGTCAGATCAGCCATGATCTTATTGAATGGCGGGGCAGGCTCGAGGGGCCAGATGGCCGACTCCTGCTCCTATTTCTTATGTTCTTATGAATATGGGCGATGGAAATTTGATGCCTGTATGGCCCATGGGGGAATGCCCGATGCAGATCGGCAGAACCCTGCGTTCCTCCAGCTATATAGGGATGGACTGAGCCCGGAGCACCAAGCAGTTCTGAAAACCGGGTTGGTAAATTTCAACACCTTTGACGAACGAGAGAACTGGGCCATCACTGTGAATAACCAACAAAGGAAGATTCAAAGCGCCAGGGTAGGGGTATCCGCCCTGGGAACTGACAGAGGGAGCTGCTACAGGTGTGGGGAACCTGGCCATTATAAAAAAGATTGCCGAGCTCAGGCGCCCCATCCCTCCCATACATGCCGCAATTGCAGCTAATTTGGACATAATGAATCAGCCTGCAGAAGCAGAAGGTTCCCAAGGAGAGAGGGAGCACACCCGAAATATGATCAAACCCCGGCAAGCGCCCCGGATAGAAGGGAGAACGAAGTCGTCTCCGATACCGCGCACCTCAGCCACCACCAGCTGCTGGACATTATACAAACTCTAGCAGCACAGAAGTCCGCATGAGTGGCATCGGCCCCCACCCTGGGAACGGACCCCCGTATTTGGGTTAATGCATCGTTAGGGGGCCGGCGATGCAAAGTATGAATAGATACGGGGGTTTCGATATCCCTCACTAACATGGCACTACCCACCACCCATCGTTCCATCGTAGTGGTCGGGGTAGGGGGAGATAGGACTACAGTATACCAAAGCGAAGCAGTCCTACTTGAGATGGAAGGAACCCTACTCCCTGTACACTTCTGGGTGGGCCCAAACCAAGAGGGAACAATCTTGGGGATAGATCTCCTCGGAGAGTTAGGAGCAGTGGTGGACGCTTTTAACAAGCGCCTGCTGTGGACTGCAAGAAAGGAACATAAAAGCGGGATTCAGGGATACTGGGTCCCCAATAAAAACGTAACAGCCATAAGTATGGGAGCCCCTACTCACACGACCCAAGACTGGGGAAAGGAAGGACTAGTGGGGCTCCTGAGCCAATCATTACCCTGAGTCTGGGTGGTGGGCAAGCAGGACTGCGGTCTGGTAAGGATCCCTCCCCTACAGATACAAGGACCGGTTCACACTCCCCACACCCAATACCCCATAAAACCCGAAGCGCTGCAGGCGACCAAAACAATCGTCCAGGCTTTGGTTGCCCAGGGCATCCTGAGACCCACGGTATCACAACCAATTCCCCGATGTGGCCCGTCCGTAAGCCAGACGGAAGCTACCGGCTGACCATCGATTATACCGCCCTGAATAGGGTAACCCCAATGGAACACCCTATTGTTGCGAGCCCGGCCACCATCTTTAACGGATTGCAACCTGAACATTGTATCTTCTCCGTGCTAGATATAGCAAACGGATTCTGGTCAATCCCACTCCACCCAGACTCCCAGGAGAGGTTCGCCTTTACCTGTGGAGGTAAGCAATACACCTGGACTCGTCTCCCCCAGGGATTCCACAACAGCCCCAACATATTCCCCGGGTTATGAGCAGAGCCCTCGAAGATCGTGACCTGTCCCCCTAAGAGCACCTTCCTTCAATATGTGGACGACATTCTGATCACTTCCACCAACCCCACGGTAATCCTGCGTGGATTACAGACAGCAGGATTTAAAATCAACCCAACCAAGGCACAACTCGCCAAATCTGAAGTCCGGTACTTGGGGCACGACATAAGCCAGGGAAAGAAAACTCTCCCCACTGACCGAAAAACAGCAATTGTCAATATGCCCCGTCCTAATACAGTTAGAGGGGTCCGTAGGGTTATGGGGCTCTTTAACTATTGCCGGAATTTTGTTGACCAATTTGCATCCCTGGCGGAACCAATCCAGCGACTGGTAAAAGGGGGGAGACCAAGAGCAGAAACAATTGAATGGGGACCTGAGCAGGAGGCAGCATACACCCACCTAAAATCAGAACTACCAACAGCCCCAGCCTCCTGCCTGCCCAACATAACGAAGCCCTTCCACCTCTTTTACAATTCGGAGGATGGACTTTACAGCTCCGTGGTGACCCAAGAATGTGGGGGCACCATGCGACCCGTAGCAAACTCCTCCGCCCGACAGTCCCCGGTAGCCAAAGGACTGCACAAATGTGTGGCAGCCCTGGACTGTGCGGCATGGGCAGTCAGGGTGTGTGAACCCATCACTATGTTAGGGCAGATCACTTTGCACACAAAACACACTATAGTTGAGCTACTGAATACCGGTCGACTCCGAACTGTCTCAGACGCTCGGAGGGCCAACTGGGAGGCAGTGCTCCTTCCCCGGGATCAGTCCATTAAAATTGTGCGAGATACCGGAAGAAACCCTGCAGAGAGGTTCCTTCCAGAAGGCAGCCCGCACCACTGTCCAATTAATCCAGACACAGAGGATGGGATTAATGATCAGCCCTGGACAACACCGATTTAACGTTATATGTGGATGGGTCCCGAAGACAAGTGGAGGGACAGTACCGCACAGGCTGGGCAGTGGTAGATCAGGAAGGGACACTGATAGCAAGGGACACCCTGAGTGGGGATACCTCCGCTCAGGTGGCTGAACTTATAGCTCTCACAGAGGCCCTTAAAGCGGGAAGGGACAAACAGATAAATGTATATACAGACAGTGCGTTCGGGGTGGTCCATGACTATATGGGCGGCACGGTAGCACAGTGGTTAGCACTGCTGCTTCACAGCTCCAGGGACCTGGGTTCGATTCCCAGCTTGGGTCACTGTCTGTGTGGAGTTTGCACATTCTCCCCGTGTCTGCGTGGGTTTCCTCCGGGCGCTCCGGTTTCCTCCCACAGTCCAAAGATGTGCGGGTTAGGTTGATTGGCCAGGTTAAAAATTGCCCCTTAGAGTCCTGAGATGCGTAGGTTAGAGGGATTAGCGGGTAAAAATGTGGGGGTAGGGCCTGGGTGGGATTGTGGTCGGTGCAGACTCGATGGGCCGAATGGCCTCCTTCTGCACTGTAGGGTTTCTATATGATGGCACGGAAAAGGTGCGGATTCATCACCGCAGGGGAGGGGGCACGTAAAACATGAAAACATAATCCGAGACTTGGCAACGGCATCCAGGTTACCCTCGGAAGCAGCCGTAATTAAAATAAAAGCCCACCAGAAGGCGAGGACTGTGGAGCAAAAGGGAAAGCAACTAGCAGACACTGCTGCCAAAGCTGCAGCTGGGGAAGCCCTCCCGCAGGGAGCCGCCATCACCACTCCACCCATGGAAGAGGTGGACATTTGTAAACTCCAGGGTAGCGCTGACCCGGGCGAGGTGGCACGGTGGGAGCAGGCAGGGGCATCCCTAGATAAGAATGGGGTATGGCGCAGAGGGCACCAGGTAGTTGCCCCTTCATTCATACAGGCTGAACTACTCCGACTCCACCACGAACCGGACCACTCCGGCCGGGATGGGACCCTGGCCCGCATATCAGCTGATTGGTGGTGGCCAGGGATGGGACGAGATGTAGCTAAGCACTGCCAAAGATGTATTATATGCGCTCAGCATAACCCCAGTCGGCCCCTGAAAGTTAAATTAGCACCAACCCAGACCAAAGGGACCTTGGGAAAACCTCCAAATTGATTTCATCGGCCCCCTACCCACCAGCCGCGGGAAGAAGTACTGCCTAGTCCTCATCGTAAGAAGTTTAACAACACCAGGTTAAAGTCCAACAGGTTTATTTGGTAGCAAAAGCCGCACAAGCTTTCGGAGCTCTAAGCCCCTTCTTCAGGTGAGTGGGAATTCTGTTCACAAACAGAGCATATAAAGACACAGACTCAATTTACATGAATAATGGTTGGAATGCAAATACTTACAACTAATCAAGTCTTTAAGAAACAAAACAATGTGAGTGGAGAGAGCATCAAGACAGGCTAAAAAGATGTGTATTGTATAGAATGCAGGACTGGGCGGAGAAGTGGCAGATGGACTTCAACCCGGATAAGTGTGTGGTGATCCATTTTGGCAGATCCAATGGGATGGAGCAGCAGTATAAAATGAAGGGTACCATTCTTAGCAGTGTAGAGGATCAGAGGGACCTTGGGGTCCGGGTCCATAGGACTCTTAAATCGGCCTCGCAGGTGGAGGATGCGGTCAAGAAGGCGTATGGCGTACTAGCCTTCATTAATCGAGGGATTGAGTTTAGGAGTCGGGAGATAATGCTGCAGCTTTATAGGACCCTGGTTAGACCCCACTTGGAGTACTGCGCGCAGTTCTGGTCACCTCATTACAGGAAAGATGTTGAAGCCATTGAAAGGGTGCAGAGGAGATTTACAAGGATGTTGCCTGGATTGGGGGGCATGCCTTATGAGGATAGGTTGAGGGAGCTTGGTCTCTTCTCCCTGGAGAGACGAAGGATGAGAGGTGACCTGATAGAGGTTTACAAGATGTTGAGGGGTCTGGATAGGGTGGACTCTCAGAGGCTATTTCCAAGGGCTGAAATGGTTGCTACGAGAGGACACAGGTTTAAGGTGCTGGGGGGTAGGTACAGGGGGGATGTCAGGGGTAAGTTTTTCACTCAGAGGGTGGTGGGTGAGTGGAATCGGCTGACGTCGGTGGTGGTGGAGGCAAACTCGTTGGGGTCTTTTAAGAGACTTCTGGATGAGTACATGGGATTTAATGGGATTGAGGGCTATAGATAGGCCTAGAGGTGGGGATGTGATCGGCGCAACTTGTGGGCCGAAGGGCCTGTTTGTGCTGTGGCTTTCTATGTTCTATGTTCTATGTCTCCAGACAAGACAGCCAGTGAAACTCTGCAGGTCCACGCAACTGTGGGAGTTACAAATAGTGTGACATGAACCCAGTATCCCGGTTGAGGCCGTCCGCGTGTGTGCGGAACTTGGCTATCAGTTTCTGCTCAGCGACTCTGCGCTGTCGTGTGTCGCGAAGGCCGCCTTGGAGAACGCTTACCCGAATATCAGAGGCCGAATGCCCGTGACCGCTGAAGTGCTCCCCAACAGGAAGAGAACAGTCTTGCCTGGTGGCTTTTGCTACCAAATAAACCTGTTGGACTTTAACCTGGTGTTGTTAAACTTCTTACTGTGTTTACCCCAGTCCAACGCCGGCATCTCCACATCATAGTCCTCATCGACCAGTTCACCCGGTGGGTAGAAGCCTTTCCAACTCGGGATTGCGGGGCGACCACTGTAGCCCGCATCCTGGCATACGAAATAATACCAAGGTGGGGAGTCCCGCTGCAACTGGACTCCGACCAGGGGACACACTTTACAGGCAAGGTGATGAAGCACGCTTGCAAAGCCCTAGGAATCCGACAGCGATTCCACATCCCATACCACCCTCAAAGTGCTGGAATGGGAGAGCGGATGAACCGCACTCTCAAAAATGCGATAGCCAAATCCATCGCAGAGACAGGTCAGGGGTGGGTAGATGTCCTTCCTTGTATTTTGATACACCTACGGGCCACCCCAGGTCGTACCGTAGGGCTCACCCTGTTTGAGCTAATGACCGGGAGGGCAATGCGACTCCCAGAAAACATTGCCGTGGGGGGGGGGGGGGGGGGGGGGGGGGGTGGAGAAATGGCACCCCTTCGGGACAAAATCAAGAGATATGTACAGCAATGAGACTTACAGCTCCGAGATCTACACCACGCAGCCAGAGACCAGCAAGCCATTAGAGACCAGGCTAGAGATCAAAATGTCAGTCACACCACCACCCTCCCCCAAGTAGGGGATAAGTTTTAATTCGGGTTGCCCCAGACCGACCCGGGTTTGCACCAAAATGGATCGGACCCCACGAGATTATCCTGACCAGCGACACATGTGCCTGTGTCGATGTTAAGGGAAAGGGCCGCTGGAAACATTGGTCACAATTAAAATCCTCCCACCACGGGAAAGAGACAGGACAGACTGACTGTAAAGACAGGGGTGCTCCGACCACTCTGCGTATTGGCCCCTAACCATCTTTGTCCCGACAGCGGAGGTCGGAACAACAACTTTTATTTTTGGCACAAAGGAGTCGTGCGCCAACCGTGGCATGGATGTATAGATGTATATCGGAATAGAAACATGAATAGATAAATAGATTAAGTTAGTCATTTGATATCAATCTAACGTCTGGTGGCCACCAGGTTTTATATATCCTCCCCCAACCCCCCTCTCCAGGACCATATGGACCACTTGGAGGATGATCCTCACGGCGACCTTCCTGACGGGTATTGCACCCAAAGAACACCCCATCTACCCGCGATTCCACGGGGTAACCTTCAACACATCCGAGGCACTGTGTGTGCCAGCTGAACCGGACCCTATGGGCAGTAGAACTTATTTTAATGCATGGCTACAAATTTACCCGGGTATCAACGAGATCTGCTTCACTTGCACCTGAGAAAGATTCCAAACCTGCATTCAACGACGGGACCTTCGGAACAGAAACGGCTGCACTTTCGGGACCATCTGCGCCCTCCCCGACAACCCACTGGTTACAACACCACAGGACATTTTAAAACCGGACATGGACACTTGCGGCTATTACAGACTTGTTGAGGCTCCCGCAGTCTCACTGTATGTATGCTTCGCGCTGCTTCCAACGCGGGCCCCACGGCTACAACACCCGAAATCTTACCCTGCCCCTTGCAAAGCAAGGGGACCGGAGGGAGGACTGGTGTTGTGGAACGAGGGGGAGATTGTATATGAAAATGTGAAACATGAGGTCGTCCCTGTCCTGATTGATATTTCAGGAATTCAGGTGCCAGAGTATTGCTCGGAGCAGACACAAGACATGTACCGAATGTTGGGAAGAGAGACCATAAAACGGGCCATTGACTCAATGGGGGCTCCACATTACAGGGGAGACACAAACACACACAGGAATAAAAGGGACATTGTCAGTGACAAAGTCCCGGGGTTAAACACAGGATCCACAGTGGTTAAACACAGGATCCACAGTGGTTAAACACAGGATCCACAGTGGTTAAACACAGGATCCACAGTGGTTAAACACAAGATCCACAGTGGTTAAACACAGGATCCGCAGTGGTTAAACACAGGATCCACAGTGGTTAAACACAGGATCCACAGTGGTTAAACACAGGATCCACAGTGGTTAAACACAGGATCCACAGTGGTTAAACACAGGATCCACAGTGGTTAAACACAGGATCCACAGTGGTTAAACACAGGATCCACAGTGGTTAAACACAGGATCCACAGTGGTTAAACACAAGATCCACAGTGGTTAAACACAGGATCCACAGTGGTTAAACACAAGATCCACAGTGGTTAAACACAGGATCCACAGTGGTTAAACACAGGATCCACAGTGGTTAAACACAGGATCCACAGTGGTTAAACACAGGATCCACAGTGGTTAAACACAGGATCCACAGTGGTTAAACACAGGATCCACAGTGGTTAACTCCACTGACATCCAGGGCCTTAACAACAAAATTGAACAACTAAAAGGGGGTGATGAAGAACATCTTCCGGCGATCACTAGACCAACAGGCTGAGCAAACCTTTCGAGGGGAAGCAGGCGCCCACATCCAATTAGATGGGATTGCAGGACTAGAAGGGCACGCCCGGACTATTAACCGCCTCATAGACAGGGAGAGGGAGGACACTGCCCGGGTACAACAGGGACAGCTATGCCATGCGTATGGTCAGTGGATGGTAGCACAAGTACGATACAATCTGGACCAGGTACACAGGGGGGAGGTGCCCGACTGGATTGACAGCGCCCAGCTAGCGCAACTCGCAGATCAGAAGGGGGTGTCAGGGAAACTGTCAGGGAAAGGCACTAATGAAAAGTGGAACTTTTTCAAGCAACAAATACTGGGTGTCCTTGATAGGTATGTCCCTGTCAGGCAGGGAGGAAATGGCCGAGTGAGGGAACCATGGTTCATGAAAGAGGTGGAATGTCTTGTGAAAAGGAAGAGGGAAGCTTATGTAGGGATGAGGAAACAAGGTTCAGATGGCTCGATTGAGGGTTACAAGTTAGCAAGGAATGAGCTGAAAAAGGGGCTTAGGAGAGCTAGGAGGGGACACGAGAAGTCCTTGGCGGGTTGGATCAAGGAAAACCCCAAGGCCTTTTACTCTTATGTGAGGAATAAAAGAATGACCAGGGTGAGGTTAGGGCCGGTCAAGGACAGTAGTGGGAACTTGTGTATGGAGTCAGTAGAGATAGGCGAGGTGATGAATGAATACTTTTCTTCAGTGTTCACCAAGGAGAGGGGCCATGTTTTTGAGGAAGAGAAGGTGTTACAGGCTAATAGGCTGGAGGAAGTAGATGTTCGGAGGGAGGATGTCCTGGCAGTTTTGAATAAACTGAAGGTCAATAAGTCCCCTGGGCCTGATGAAATGTATCCTAGGATTCTTTGGGAGGCAAGGGATGAGATTGCAGAGCCTTTGGCTTTGATCTTTGGGTCCTCACTGTCCACGGGGATGGTGCCAGAGGACTGGAGAGTGGCGAATGTTGTTCCTCTGTTTAAGAAAGGGAATAACAATGACCCTGGTAATTATAGACCGGTTAGTCTTACTTCGGTGGTTGGTAAATTGATGGAAAGATGCGGATTAATCCGGGATAGTCAGCACGGATTCGTGAAGGCCAAGTCTTGCCTCACAAATTTGATAGAATTTTTTGAGGAGGTAACTAAGTGTGTTGATGAAGGTAGGGCAGTTGATGTCATATACATGGATTTTAGTAAGGCGTTTGATAAGGTCCCCCATGGTCGGCTTATGATGAAAGTGAGGAGGTGTGGGATAGAGGGAAAGTTGGCAGATTGGATACGTAACTGGCTATCTGATCGAAGACAGAGGGTGGTGGTGGTGGATAGAAAATCTTCGGACTGGAGGCAGGTTGCTAGCGGAGTGCCACAGGGATCAGTGCTTGGTCCTCTGCTCTTTGTGATTTTTATTAATGACTTAGAGGAGGGGGCTGAAGGGTGGATCAGTACATTTGCAGATGACACCAAGATTTGTGGAGTAGTGGATGAGGTGGAGGGCTGTTGTAGGCTGCAAAGAGAAATAGATAGGATGCAAAGCTGCACTGACCCCTGTGGCACTCCGCTAGCAACCTGCCTCCAGTCCGAAAATTTTCCATCCACCACCACCCTCTGTCTTTGATCAGACAGCCAGTTACGTATCCAATCGGCCAACTTTCCCTCTATCCCACACCTCCTCACTTTCATCATTAGCCGACCATGGGGGACCTTATCAAACGCCTTACTAAAATCCAGGAGCAGGACACCGAAACGGCATTACAAAGCCAAACAGGGCACAGAAGGTGTGGGACTGGGGTCTAAACGTAAACATTCGCCCCTGGATCCAAATCATTTCACATACACTGGTTGTCATCCAACTCATCTTCGCACTTTCCTGGGGAGTAGCGACATGCTACACATACCGCCAGCGGAAGAAAACAAAATCACATAAAAACTTAGTTCGGACAATTGGCGTGGTCGGACAGTTAACAAATCGGGAGGATTACTCCCGCATACACTTAATTTGACAAGCTCCCGGGGCTCCCCCAAACTGTACGACTGCAACGTGCAGAGGCAGGAAGCACCGGACACAAATTTGTAAAAAGGAGAAGAAAATTCAGTCTGTGGGAGGTGGAACAAGTCCACTCCCGACTGACAGGGGGGAACTGTAAGCGGACACAAATATCTTGATTCTTTAGATTAAATACTCCTTAGAATAAAATCAAATAAATGAAACAGGACAAAACAGCACCCAGGCACAAAGTGTGAACAGACAAGCAGGTGTTTTAAAACGCAGAAACAAGGCTGACAAAGGGACTCAGGAACTCACATTAACATACCCTTCCATTTAATTAAATTGGCTCCAAGGATATCAGGAAGCCCTTATCAAACAGAAACTCCGAGACATGAAAGACTTCCTGATAAAACACCTATTGTATAAGAAACTCTGGAGATCTCAGACAATTATCATCTCCCTAGACTGGGCAATCACCAGACTTAATACATTAACCCCGCACCTAAAAAGCCATTAAACAGGATGACCATATCAGAAAATCATAAACAAACCATTTACACATCAACCACAGAATATGACTATAACTATAGCCCATTTTTGGCGGGCCTGCAGAGTGCTTTCGGGACAGTGCTGTTAGTATGTCCTGATTGCACCTCCGTCGACGTTAATAAAGCTGGACCGCTGTTGAACCTGACTCTGAGTCCGAAGTGGTCGTGTTCACCCACTCGCGCTAACAGGAGTGTGGGTGAATCTGGCTCACACGGTGAGTGGTTAGGGTGCGGTAGGTGCTGCTGGGGAGTGTGGGTGAAACTCACAGTGAGTGGTTAGGGTGCGGTAGACGCTGCTTGGGAGTGTGGGTGAAACTCTCTCACACAGCGAGTGGTTAGGGTGTGGTAGGTGCTGCTTGGGAGTGTGGGTGAAACTCTCTCACACAGCGAGTGGTTAGGGTGCGGTAGGTGCTGCTTGGGAGTGTGGGTGAAACTCTCTCACACAGCGAGTGGTTAGGGTGCGGTCGGTGCTGCTTGGGAGTGTGGGTGAAACTCTCTCACAGCGAGTGGTTAGGGTGCGGTCGGTGCTGCTTGGGAGTGTGGGTGAAACTCTCCCACACAGCGAGTGGTTAGGGTGTGGTAGGTGCTGCTTGGGAGTGTGGGTGAAACTCTCTCACACAGCGAGTGGTTAGGGTGCGGTAGGTGCTGCTTGGGAGTGTCGGTGAAACTCTCTCAATCAGCGAGTGGTTAGGGTGCTGTCGGTGCTGCTTGGGAGTGTGGGTCACACTCTCTCACACAGCGTGTGGTTAGGGTGCGGTAGGTGCTGCTTGGGAGTGTGGGTCAGACTCTCACACAGCGAGAGGTTAGGGTGTGGTAGATGCTGCTTGGGAGTGTGGGTGAAACTCTCTCACACAGCGAGTGGTTAGGGTGCGGTAGGTGCTGCTTGGGAGTGTGGGTGAAACTCTCTCACACAGCGAGTGGTTAGGGTGCGGTAGGTGCTGCTTGGGAGTGTGGGTCACACTCTCTCACACAGCGTGTGGTTAGGGTGCGGTAGGTGCTGCTTGGGAGTGTGGGTGAAACTCTCACACACAGCGAGTGGTTAGGGTCCGGTAGGTGCTGCTTGGGAGTGTGGGTGAAACTCACACAGTGAGTGGTTAGGGTGCGGTCGGTGCTGCTTGGGAGTGTGGGTCACACTCTCTCACACAGCGAGTGGTTAGGGTGTGGTAGGTGCTGCTTGGGAGTGTGGGTGAAACTCTCTCACACAGCGAGTGGTTAGGGTGTGGTAGGTGCTGCTTGGGAGTGTGGGTGAAACTCTCTCACACAGCGAGTGGTTAGGGTGCGGTAGGTGCTGCCTGGGAGTGTGGGTGAAACTCTCACACACAGCGAGAGGTTAGGGTGCGGTAGGTGCTGCTTGGGAGTGTGGGTGACACTCTCACACACAGCGAGAGGTTAGGGTGCTGTCGGTGCTGCTTGGGAGTGTGGGTGAAACTCTCACACACAGTGAGTGGGGTGACAAGGGGGCATAACTGTAGGGTTCATGCTGGGAGATATAGGAAGGATATCAGAGGTAGGTTCTTTACGCAGAGAGTGGTTGGGGTGTGGAATGGACTGCCTGCAGTGATAGTGGAGTCGGACACTTTAGGAACATTTAAGCGGTTATTGGATAGGCACATGGAGCACACCAGGATGATAGGGAGTGGGATAGCTTGATCTTGGTTTCAGATTAAGCTCGGCACAACATAGTGGGCCGAATGGCCTGTTCTGTGCTGTACTGTTCTCCTGTTCTATGTACTGATCCACCCTTCAGCCCCCTCCTCTAAGTCATTTATAAAAAATCACAAATAACAGAGGACCCAGCACTGATCCTTGTGGTACACCACTGGTAACTGGTCTCCAGTCTGAAAATTTTCCATCCACCACCACCCTCTGTCTTCTATGAGATAGCCAGTTACTTATCCAATTGGCCAAATTTCCCTCTATCCCACACCTCCTTACTTTCTTCATAAGCCGACCATGGGGGACCTTATCAAACGCCTTACTAAAATCCATGTATATGACATCAACTGCCCTACCTTCATCAACACACCTAGTTACCTCCTCAAAAAATTCTATTAAATTTGTGAGGCACGACTTGCCCTTCACGAATCCGTGCTGACTATCTCGGATTAATCTGCATCTTTCTAAATGGTCGTAAATCCCATCTCTAAGGACCTTTTCCATCAATTTACCAACCACCGAAGTAAGACTAATCGGTCTATAATTACCAGGGTCATTTCTATTCCCTTTCTTAAACAGAGGAACAACATTCGCCACTCTCCAGTCCTCTGGCACCACCCCCGTGGACAGTGAGGACCCAAAGATCAAAGCCAAAGGCTCTGCAATCTCATCCCTCGCCTCCCAAAGAATCCTAGGATACATTTCATCAGGCCCAGGGCACATTCTCCCTGTGTCTGCGTGGGTTTCCTCCGGGTGCTCCGGTTTCCTCCCACAGTCCAAAGATGTGCGGGTTAGGTTGATTGGCCAGGTTAAAAAAAACAAAAAAATTGCCCCTTAGAGTCCTGGGATGCGTAGGTTAGAGGGATTAGCGGGTAAATATGTGGGGATAGGGACTGGGTGGGATTGTGGTCGGTGCAGACTCGATGGGCCGAATGGCCTCCTTC
Organism: Mustelus asterias; assembly: GCF_964213995.1. Classification (NCBI taxonomy): domain Eukaryota; kingdom Metazoa; phylum Chordata; class Chondrichthyes; order Carcharhiniformes; family Triakidae; genus Mustelus; species Mustelus asterias. The sequence goes on along the minus strand of NW_027590325.1, from coordinate 45,720 downwards.
TGCACTGTCGGGTTTCTATGATTCTATGATTCAGTTTATTCAAAATTGCTAGTACATCTTCCCTCCGGACATCTATTTCCTCCAGCCTATTAGCCTGTAACACCTTCTCTTCCTCAAAAACGTGGCCCCTCTCCTTGGTGAACACTGAAGAAAAGTATTCATTCATCACCTCTCCTATCTCTACTGACTCCATACACAAGTTCCCACTACTGTCCTTGACCAGCCCTAACCTCACCCTGGTCATTCTTTTATTCCTCACATCAGACTGTGTGGAGTTTGCACATTCTCCCTGTGTCTGCGTGGGTTTCCTCCGGGGGCTCCGGTTTCCTCCCATAGTCCAAAGATGTGCGGGTTAGGTTGATTGGCTTGGTTAAAAACAAATTACCCCTTAGAATCCTAAGATGTGTAGGTTAGAGGGATTAGCGGGTAACTATGTGGGGGCAGGGCCTGGGTGGGATTGTGGTCGGTGCAGACTCGATGGGCTGAATGGCCTCCTTCTGCACTGTAGGGTTTCTATGATTCTAAGAGTAAAAAGCCTTGGGGTTTTCCTTGATCCGACCCGCCAAGGACTTCTCGTGTCCCCTCCTCGCTCTCCTAAGCCCCTTTTTCAGCTCATTCCTTGCTAACTTGTAACCCTCAATCGAGCTATCTGAACCTTGTTTCCTCAACCCTACATAAGCTTCCCTCTTCCTTTTTGCAAGACATTCCACCTCTTTTGTGAATCATGGTTCCCTCACTCGGCCATTTCCTCCCTGCCTGACAGGGACATACCTATCCAGGACACACTGTATTTGTTCCTTGAAAAAGTTCCACTTTTCATTAGTGCCTTTCCCATCTTATGCCCCCTAATTCTTGCCTAATCGCATCATAATTACCTCTCCCCCAATTACAAATCTTCCCCTGCCGTACGGCCCTATCCCTCTCCATTGCAATAACAAAATTGTGGTCACTATCTCCAAAGTGCTCTCCCACAACCAAATCTAACACTTGGCCCAGTTCATTTCCCATTACCAATCCAGTGTGGCCCCACCTCTTGTCGGCCTATCCACATATTGTGTCAGGAAACCCTCCTGCACACACTGCACAAAAACTGCCCCATCCGAACTATTCGACCTACAAAGGTTCCAATCAATATTTGGAAAGTTAAAGTCCCCCATGACAACTAACCTGTGACCCCCCACACGTATCCATAATCTGCTTAGCAATTTCTTGCTCCACATCTCTATTACTATTTGGGGGCCTATGGTAAACTCCTAACAACGTGACCGCTCCTTTCCTATTCCTAACATAGAACATAGAACATAGAACAGTACAGCACAGAACAGGCCCTTCGGCCCACGATGTTGTGCCGAGCTTTATCTGAAACCAAGATCAAGCTATCCCACTCCCTATCATCCTGGTGTGCTCCATGTGCCTATCCAATAACCGCTTAAATGTTTCTAAAGTGTCTGACTCCACTATCACTGCAGGCAGTCCATTCCACACCCCAACCACTCTCTGCGTAAAGAACCTACCTCTGATATCCGTCCTGTATCTCCCACCACGAACCCTATAGTTATGCCCCCTTGTAATAGCTCCATCCACCCGAGGAAATAGTCTTTGAACGTTCACTCTATCTATCCCCTTCATCATCTTATACACCTCTATCAAGTCTCCCCTCAGCCTCCTCCGCTCCAGAGAGAACAGCCCTAGCTCCCTCAACCTTTCCTCATATGACCTACCCTCCAAACCAGGCAGCATCCTGGTAAATCTCCTCTGCACTCTTTCCAGCGCTTCCACATCCTTCTTATAGTGAGGTGACCAGAACTGCACACAATATTCCAAATGTGGTCTCACCAAGGTCCTTATCAAACGCCTTACTAAAATCCATGTATATGACATCAACTGCCCTACCTTCATCAACACACTTAGTTACCTCCTCAAAAAATTCTATCAAATTTGTGAGGCACGACTTGCCCTTCACGAATCCGTGCTGACTATCTCGGATTAATCCGCATCTTTCTAAATGGTCGTAAATCCCATCCCTAAGGACCCTTTCCATCAATTTACCAACCACCGAAGTAAGACTAACCGGTCTATAATTACCAGGGTCATTTCTATTCCCTTTCTTAAACAGAGGAACAACATTCGCCATTCTCCAGTCCTCTGGCACCATCCCCGTGGACAGCGAGGACCCAAAGATCAACGCCAAAGGCTCTGCAATCTCATCCCTTGCCTCCCACAGAATCCTAGGATACATTTAATCAGGCCCAGGGGACTTATCGACCTTCAGTTTATTCAAAACTGCCAAGACATCCTCCCTCCGAACATCTATTTCCTCCAGCCTATTAGCCTGTAACACCTTCTCTTCCTCAAAAACATGGCCCCTCTCCTTGGTGAACACTGAAGAAAAGTATTCATTCATCACCTCGCCTATCTCTACTGACTCCATACACAACCTCAGCCCATATTACCTCAGTAGGCAGAACCCCCTCAAACTGCCTTTCTGCAGCCGTTAAATTATCCTTGATTAACAGTGCCACTCCTCCACCTCTTTTACCAGCTTCCCTACACTTACTGAAACATCTATACCCCGGAACGTCCAACAACCATTCCTGTCCTTGTTCTACCCACGTCTCCGTAATGGCCACAACATCGTAGTCCCAAGTACCAGAGCAGGAGAGAGACAGGAGAGCTGGTGAATACAGGGGTGGAGCAGAGGTGCTCAATGAGTATTTTGCCTCGGTTTTCACAGAGGAGAAGGACCTGGGTGGATGTACTGCGGGAGTGCGGTGGACTGAAAAGATTGAGAATGTGGACTTTAAGAAAGAGGTTGTGCTGGAATCTTTGAATGGCATCAAGATAGATAAGTCGCCGGGTCCGGATGGGATGTACCCCAGGTTACTGTGGGAGGCGAGGGAAGAGATTGCAGAGCCTCTGGCGATGATCTTTGCGTCGTCGATGGAGACGGGAGAGGTGCCGGAGGATTGCGGATGTGGTTCCTATTTTCAAGAAGGGGAATAAGGATAGCCCAGGTAATTACCGACCGGTGAGTCTAACCTCAGTGGTTGGTAAACTGATGGAGAACATCCTGAGGGACAGGATATATGAGCATTTAGAGAGGTTTAGTATGTTCAAGAATATTCAGCATGGCTTTGTCAAAGGCAAATCGTGCCTTACGAGCCTGGTGGAGTTCTTCGAAAGTGTGACTAAACACATTGACGAAGGAAAGCGGTAGATGTGGTTTATATGGATTTTAGCAAGGCGTTCAATAAGGTCCCCCATGCAAGGGTTCTAGAAAAAGTGAGAGGGCATGGGATCCAAGGGGCTGCTGCCCGGTGGATCCAGAACCGGCTTGCCCAAAGGAGACAGAGAGTGGGTATAGGTGGGTCTTTTTCTAAATGGAGGTCGGTCACCAGTGGTGTGCCCCAGGGATCTGTTCTGGGACCCTTGCTGTTTGTCATTTTCATAAATGACCTGGATGAGGAAGCGGAGGGATGGGTTGGTAAGTTTGCCGACGACACGAAGGTTGGTGGGGTTGTGGATAGTCTGGAGGGATGTCAGAAGTTACAGAGGGACATAGATAGGATGCAAGACTGGGCAGAGAAGTGACAGATGGACTTCAGCCCAGATAAATGTGTCGTGGTCCATTTTGGTAGGTCAAATGGGATGAAGGAGTACAATATAAAGGGAAAGACTCTTAGTACTGTAGAGGATCAGAAGGACCTTGGGGTCCGAGTCCATAGGACTCTAAAATCAGCCCCGCAGGTGGAGGAGGTGGTTAAGAAGGCGTATGGTGTGCTGGCCTTTATCAACTGAGGGATTGCATTTAGGAGTCCGGGGATAATGATGCAGCTATATAAGACCCTCGTCAGACCCCACTTGGAGTACTGTGCTCAGTTCTGGTCGCCTCATTACAGGAAGGATGTGGAAAAGATTGAAAGGGTGCAGAGGCGATTTACAAGGATGTTGCCTGGATTGGTTGGCATGCCTTCTGAGGATAGGCTGAGGGAGCTCGGTCTTTTCTCCTTGGAGAGACGTAGGATGAGAGGAGACCTAATAGAGGTGTATAAGATGTTGAGAGGCATAGATCGGGTGGACTCTCGGAGGCTTTTTCCCAGGGTGGAAATGGCTGCTACGAGAGGACACAGGTTTAAGGTGCTGGGGGGTAGGTACAGGGGGGATGTTAGGGGTAAGTTTTTCACACAGAGGGTGGTGGGCGAGTGGAATTGGCTGCTGTCAGTGGTGGTGGAGGCGAACTCAATAGGGTCTTTTAAGAGACTCCTGGATGAGTACATGGGACTTAATAGGATGGAGGGTTATAGGTAGGTCTAGAAGGTAGGGATGTGTTCGGCACAACTTGTGGTCCGAAGGGCCTGTTTGTGCTGTAGTTTTTCTATGTTTCTATGCACCAATCCACGCCCCAAGTTCATCTACCTTGTTCCGGATGCTCCTTGCATTGAAGTCGACACACTTCAACCCACCTTCCTGTCTACTGGTACCCACCCTTGACCTTGATACCTTCCCCAATACCTCACTACCCTCGACACTGACTTCTAGACGACAACTCCTTTTCCCACCCCCCTGACAAATTAGTTTACATCGAACATAGAACATAGAACAGTACAGCACAGAACAGGCCCTTCGGCCCACGATGTTGTGCCGAGCTTTGTCTGAAACCCAGATCAAGCTATTTCCTCCCTATCATCCCGAAGTGCCTATCCAATAGCTTCTTAAATGTTCCTAAAGTGTCTGACTCCACTATCACAGCAGGCAGTCCATTCCACACCCCAACCACTCTCTGAGTAAAAAACCTACCTCGGACATCCTTCCTATATCACTCACCATGAACCCTATAGTTATGCCCCCTAGTTACCACTCCATTCACCCGAGGAAATAGTCTTTGAACGTTCACTCTATCAATCCCCCTCATCATCTTATAAACCTCTATCAAGTCTCCTCTCAACCTCCTCCGCTCCAAAGAGAAAAGCCCAAGTTCCCTCAACCTTTCCTCATAAGACCTACCCTCCAAACCAGGCAGCATCCTGGTAAATCTCCTCTGCACTCTTTCCAGCGCTTCCACATCCTTCTTATAGTGAGGTGACCAGAACTGCACACAATATTCCAAATGTGGTCTCACCAAGGTCCTGTACAGTTGCAGCATAACCCCACGGCTCTTAAACTCCAACGCCCTGTTAATGAACGCCAACACACTATAGGCCTTCTTCACGGCTCTATCCACTTGAGTGGCAACCTTCAGAGATCTATGGATATGAACCCCAAGATCTCTCTGTTCCTCCACATTCTTCAGAACCCTACCTTTGACCCTGTAATCCACATTTAAATTTGTCCTACCAAAATGAATCACCTCGCATTTGTCAGGGTTAAACTCCATTTGCCATTTTTCAGCCCAGCTTTGCATCCTATCTATGTCTCTTTGCAGCCTACAACAGCCCTCCACCTCATCCACTACTCCACCAATCTTGGTGTCATCAGCAAATTTACTGATCCACCCTTCAGCCCCCTCCTCCAAGTCATTAATAAAAATTACTAATAGCAGAGGACCAAACACTGATCCCTGTGGCACTCCGCTGGTAACCGGTTTCCAGTCCGAAAATTTTCCATCCACCACCACCCTCTGTCTTCTGTTAGATAGCCAGTTACCTATCGAATCGGCCAAACTTCCCTCTATCCCACACATCCTTACTTTCTTCATAAGCCGACCGTGGGGGACTTTATCAAACGCCTTACTAAAATCCATGTTTATGACATCAACTGCCCTACCTTCATCAACACACTTAGTTACCTCCTCAAAAAATTCTATCAAATTTGTGAGGCAAGACTTGCCCTTCACAAATCCGTGCTGACTATCCCGGATTAAGCTGCATCTTTCTAAATGGTCGTAAATCCTATCCCTAAGGACCTTTTCCATCAACTTACCGACCACCGAAGTAAGACTAACTGGCCTATAATTACCAGGGTCATTTCTATTCCCTTTCTTAAACAGAGGAACAACATTCACCACTCTCCAGTCCTCTGGCACCACCCCCGTGGACAGTGAGGACCCAAAGATCAATGCCAAAGGCTCTGCTATCTCATCCCTTGCCTCCCAAAGAATCCTAGGATATATTTCATCAGGCCCAGGGGACTTATCAACTTTCAGTTTATTCAAAATTGCTAGTACATCTTCCCTCCGAACATCTACTTCCTCCAGCCTATCAGCCTGTGACACCATCTCTTCCTCAAAAACATGGCCCCTCTCCTTGGTGAACACCGAAGAAAAGTATTCATTCATCACCTCGTCTATCTCTACTGACTCCATACACAAGTTCCCACTACTGTCCTTGACTGGCCCCAACCTCACCCTGGTCATTCTTTTATTCCTCACATAAGAGTAAAAAGCCTTGGGGCTTTCCTTGATCCGACCCGCCAAGGACTTCTCATGCCCCCTCCTAGCTCTCCTAAGCCCCTTTTTCAGCTCATTTCTTGCTAACTTGTAACCCTCCATCGAGCCAACTGAACCTTGTTTTCTCAACCTAACATACGCTTCCTTCTTCCTCTTGACAAGACATTCCACCTCTTTTGTGAACCATGGTTCCCTCACTCGGCCATTTCCTCTCTGCCTAGCAGGGACATACCTCTCAAGGACACGCAGTATTTGTTCCTTGAAAAAGTTCCACTTATCATTAGTGCCTTTGCCTGACAATTTTTGTTCCCATCCTATGCTTCCTAATTCCCGCCTGATTGCATCATAATTACCTCTCCCCCAATTGTAAACCTTGCCCTGCCGTACGGCCCTCTCCCTCTCCATTGCAATAACAAAAGACACCGATTTGTGGTCACTATCTCCAAAGTGCTCTCCCACAACCAAATCCAACACTTGGCCCAGTTCATTTCCCAGTACCAAATCCAATGTGGCCCCACCTCTTGTCGGCCTATCCACATATTGTGTCAGGAAACCCTCCTGCACACACTGCACAAAAACTGCCCCATCCGAACTATTCGACCTATAAAGGTTCCAATCAATATTTGGAAAGTTAAAGTCCCCCATGACAACGATCCTGTGACCCCCACACCTATTCATAATCTGCTGAGCAATTTCTTGATCCACATCTCTATTACTATTTGGGGGCCTATAGTAAACTCCTAACAACGTGACCGCTCCTTTCCTATTCTAACCTCAGCCCATATTACCTCTGTAGGCAGATCCCCTTCGAAATGCCTTTCTGCAGCCGTTACACTCTCCTTGATTAACAGTGCCACTCCTCCACCTCTTTTACCAGCTACCCTACACTTACTGAAACATCTATACCCCGGAACTTCCAACAACCATTCCTGTCCTTGTTCTACCCACGTCTCCGTAATGGCCACAACATCGTAGTCCCAAGTGCCAATCCACGCCCCAAGTTCACCTACCTTATTTCTGATGCTCCTTGCATTGAAGTAGACACACTTCAACCCACCTTCTTGTCTGCTGGTACCCACCTTTGACCATGATACCCTTCCTAGTACCTCACTACACTCACTGACCTCTGGACTACAACTCCTTTTCCCATCCCCCTGACAAATTAGTTTAAATCCCCCCGAAGAGCCGTAGCAAATTTCCCTCCCAGGATATTGGTGCCCCTCTGGTTCAGGTGCACCCCGTCCTGTTGGTACAGGTTCCACCTTCCCCAGAAAGTGTTGCAATTATCCACATAGCTGAAACCCTCCCTCCTACACCATCCCTGCATCCATGTGTTTAACTGCACTCTCTCCCTGTTCCTCAACTCGCTATCCCGTGGCACCGGCAACATACCAGAGATGACAACCTGTTTTGTCCTGGCTCTCAGCTTCCACCCAAGCTCCCTGAATTCCTGTTTTAAATCCCCGTCCCCTCTCTTACCTATGTCTTTGGTGCCGACGTGTACCACGACTTGTGACTGTTCCCCCTCCCCCTTTAGAATCCTGAAGACACGGTCGGAGATGTCACGGACCCTGGCATCCGGGAGGCAACATACCATCCGTGAGTCTCTCTTGTTGCCACAGAACCTCCTATCTATCCCTCGAACAAACGAGTCCCCAATAACTATAGCTCTACCGCTCTCCCCCTTTCCCTTCTGAGCCACAGGGACGGACTCAGTGCTGGAGATCTGGTCTCTGCGGCTCACCACTGGTAGGTCGCCCCCCTCACCTGTATCCAAAGTGGAATACTTGTTGCTAAGGGGAACGACCACAGGGGATCCCCGCACCGACTGCTTCCTCCCAGCCCCTCTCACTGTCACCCATCTATTTTCATTCCCTGGAGCAACTATGTCCCTGAAGCTTGTGTCTGTGGCCCTCTCTGCCTCCCTGATGACCCTAAGCTCATCCAACTCCAGCTCCAGCTCCCTAACGCGGTCTTGGAGGAGCTGCAGATGGGTGCACCTCCCACAGGTGTAATCAGCAGGGACACTGACGGTGTCCCTCACCTCAAACATTCTGCAGGAGGAACATTGCACTGCCTTCACTTCCATCCCCTCCATATAACTTACTGCTACAAAGAAAAAGAACTGCTCCAATGGAACACTGAACCCTTTTTCCCCTTCCTCAGAGTGCACTGGGAAAGAACAAGGATTCGAAATTGAAGGGTAACAGAATGAATTTTAACCTGTCCTGTGTCGCCCGTTTCCGCCTAAACCCTGTGAGCCAAAGCCCTTACAGCTCTCACTCTGCTTCCCACTCAGTCCACTGCCCGCTCCCGACGCTGCCCGCTGTATAGTGCGGCCTGCTTTTTATGTTCCAGTCGAACAAAGAGGTCGAACCCCCCAGGTAACGGACTTTTATACTAAGAATTCAACCTCCCAGAATCCCCTTCAGCTGACGTCACTTCCCTTAATTTAAAACCTTGAAAAAAGCCCGCGAAACAAACAAGGAATACAACAAATAAATCAGTACTTTGCTTACCCTCAGCACTCCTGCTAAGAATCTCTCCCTCTCAGTCCTGCTCCAGTCGAACCCCCCTGAAGAGCCGTAGTAAATTCCCCTCCCAGGATATTGGTACCCCTCTGGTTCAGGTGCACCCCGTCCTGTTTGTACAGGTCCCACCTTCCCCAGAATGTGTTCCAATTATCCACGTAGCTGAAACCCTCCCTCCTACACCATCCCTGCAACCACATGTTTAACTGCACTCTCTCCCTGTTCCTCAACTCGCTATCACGTGGCACCGGCAACGTACCAGAGATGACCACATGTTTTGTCTTGGCTCTCAGCTTCCAGCCCAGCTCCAGAAATTCCTGTTTTAAATTCCTGTCCCTTCTCTTTCCTATGTCGTTGGTACCAATGTGTACCATGGCTTGTGACTGTTTCCCCTCCCCCTTAAGAATCCGGAAAACACGGTCCAAGACGTCACGGACCCTGGCACCCGATAGGCAACATACCATCCGTGAGTCTCTTTTACTGCCACAGAACCTCCTATCTATCCCTCTAACTAACGAGTCCCCAATAACTATTGCCCTCCCGCTCTCCCCCTTACCCTCCCGAGCCACAGGGACGGACTCAGTGCTGGAGATTTGCTCACTGCGGTTCACCACTGGTATGTCGTCCATCTCAACTGTATCCAAAGCGGAATACTTGTTGCTAAGGGGAACGACCACAGGGGATCCCCGCACCGACTGCTTCCTCCCAGCCCCTCTCACTGTCACCCATCTATTTTCCTTTCTTGGAGTAACGATATCCATGAACCGAATATTGTGTGCCGTTCTGGAATCCACATTCCAGGAGGGATGTGATAGCACTGAGGAGGGGGAGAGGAGATTTTCCAGGATGTTGCCTGGGCTGGAGCGTTTTAGTTATGAAGGGAGATTGGATAGACTGGGGTTGTTTTCCTTGGAGCAGAGATTGAGGTAGGGACATGATTGAGATGTATAAAATTATGAGGAGCATAGATAGACAGGAAGAAACTTTTCCCCTTGGAGGAGGGATCAATGACCAGGGGCAGGGATTGAAGATAAGGGGCAGGAGGTTTCGAGGGGATGTGAGGAAATCTTTTTCACCCAGAGGGTAGTGGGAGTCTGGAACTCACTGCCTTGAAAGGGTGGTGGAGGCAGGAGACCCTCAGAGCATTGGAGAAATATTTCGATAAGCACTTGCGCGATGTAAAGGCAGACGAGGCGATGGGCCAAGGAAGTGGGATTAGAATAATTAGGTGGTTTCTCATCGACCAGTGCAAACTCAATGGGCCAAAGACGAGACGCCTCTGACTCGGCACGACTCTGCTTCCCGTCACTCAGCACTTTCTGGATCTGGGCTGTTCCTGTCCCTTTTATTCCACAAACTATAACAAGCAAGTCCAAAAAACCTCAAGCAAGTTCGTTCAACACCATTTACTTTCAATAAAATACATGCCAGCTTTCCCCGAATTAATCCACACATTAAGCCAGCAAACACAGGAAGCTGCACAGCCTTTGCCCAGTCCTGCCCCTGCGCGGGCTGCCCTCCACTTACCCAGTTTATTCTTTGTTTTGAACAAGGGCAGTTCTGCAATTCTCCAGTCCACTATCACAAACTCTGTATCTGAGGAGGACTGTGATCAGTGGCTGTACAATTCAATTCCTTGCCTCCCCCAGTAACCTCCGTAACATCAGATACAGTCCCAGTGACTGATTCGTTTTTCTTATATTCCTCTTTGATCAGTTTATATTCAGTCCAGTCTCAACTATCTCCCCTTTCCTTTATATTGGGCCGTATTTGCATCTGGAGTTATGGTCACCAGTGCAGATGTCAGAGCAGCTTTCTCCAAGGTCAACCCACGGAAAGCGAGTGGCCCGGATGGGGTACCCGGACGTGCACTCAGATCCTGCGTGGATCAGCTGGCGGGAGTATTCACAGACATCTTCAACCTCTCTTTACACTGACCGGAGGTCCCTCTCTGCTTCAAGAAGACGACCATCATCCCGGTCCCTAAGAAAAACCAAGCAGCCTTAATGACTATCGACCAATGGCTCTGACACCCATCATTATGAAGTACTTTGAAAGGTCACGGCACGAATCAATTCCAGCCTCCCGGACTACCTGGATCCACTACAGTTCACCTATCGCCGCAACAGGTCTACAGCAGACACCATCTCCCTGGCCCTGCACTCAACCCTGGAACACCTAGATAACAAGGACACCTGTGTCAGACTCCTATTTATAGACTACAGCTCAGCCTTCAACACTATTATTCCCACAAAACTCATCTCCAAACTCCATGGCCTGGGCCTCAGCTCCTCCCTCGGACTGGATCCTGAACTTCCTAACTCACAGACCACAATCAGTAAGGATAGGCAACAACACCTCCTCCACGATCATCCTCAACACCGGTGCCCCACAAGACTGTGTTCTCAGCCCCCTGCTATACTCCTTATACACGATGACTGTGCGGCCAAATTCCCCTCCAACTCGATTTTCAAGTTTGCTGACGACACCACCGGATGGTGGGTCGGATCTCAAATGATGACGAGACAGAGTACAGGAATGAGATAGAGAATCTGGTGAACTGGTGCAGCAACAATAATCTCTCCCTCAATGTCAACAAAATGAAGGAGATTGTCATCGACTTCAGGAAGCGTAAGGGAGAACATGCCCCTGTCTACATCGATGTTGTGGCTATTTCAGAGACATGGATAGAGCAGGGGCAGGAATGGATGCTGCAGGTCCCGGGGTTCAAATGTTTTAGTCGAAGTAGGGAAGGAGGTAGAAGAGGGGGAGGGGTAGCATTATTGGTCAGAGATTGTATCACAGTGTCAGAGAGGAGGTTTGATGAGGACTTATCTGTTGAGGTAGTATGGGCGGAGATTAGAAATAGGAGAGGAGAGGACACCCTGTTGGGAGTCTTTTATAGACCTCCTAAAAGTTCTAGAGAGGTTGAGGAAAGGATTGCGGAGTCAATCCTGCTTAGGAGTGAAAGTAATAGGGCAATTGTTATGGGGGATTTTAACTTGACTAATATTGACTGGAATTGTTATAGCTCTAGCTCGTTAGAGGGGTCAGTTTTTGTTCAAAGCGTGCAGGAAGGTTTTTTGACTCAGTATGTAGACAGGCCAACTAGAGGTGAGGCTATATTGGATCTGGTGCTGGGAAATGAGCCAGACCAGGTGCTAGACTTGGAAGTTGGTGTGCATTTTGGTGATAGTGACCACAATTCAGTTACGTTCACCTTAGTGATGGAAAGGGATAGGCATGAACCTCGGGCCAGTGGTTTTAGCTGGGGGAAGGGTAATTATGAGGCTATTAGGAGAGAATTAGGAAACATAGGTTGGACTAGGAGATTACAGGGACTGGGAACGTCCGACATGTGGAGTTTTTTCAAGGAGCAGCTACTGCGAGTCTGTGATAGGTATGTCCCTGTCAGGCAAGGAGGAATTGGTAGGGCTAGGGAACCGTGGTGCACCAAAAAAGTTTCTTTGTTGGTTAAAAAGAAAAAGGAGGCTTATGTTCGGATGAGACGTGAGCACTCGGGTAGTGCACTAGAAAGCTTTAGATTGGCTAAGAGGGAGTTGAAGAGCGAGCTTAGAAGGGCTAAAAGGGGACATGAGAAGACTTTGGCGGATAGGGTTAAAGAGAATCCTAAGGCGTTCTATAGGTATGTCAAGAACAGAAGGTTGGTTAGGGCAAGTTTAGGGCCAGTTATAGATGGCAGAGGGAAGTTATGTGTGGAACCGGAGGAGATTGGTGAAGCATTGAACCAATATTTCTCTTCGGTGTTCACGCAAGGGGACATGAATATAGCTGAGGAGGACACTGGGTTGCAGGGGAGTAGAATAGACAGTATTACAGTTGATAAGGAGGATGTGCAGGATATTCTGGAGGGTCTGAAAATAGATAAATCCCCTGGTCCGGATGGGATTTATCCAAGGATTCTCTGGGAGGCAAGAGAAGTGATTGCAGAGCCTCTGGCTCTGATCTTCAGGTCGTCGTTGGCCTCTGGTATAGTACCAGAAGATTGGAGGTTAGCGAATGTTGTCCCATTGTTTAAGAAGGGGAACAGAGACTTCCCCGGGAATTATAGACCGGTGAGTCTCACTTCTGTTGTCGGCAAGATGTTGGAAAAAATTATAAGGGATAGGATTTATAGTTATTTGGAGAGTAATGAATTGATAGGTGATAGTCAGCATGGTTTTGTGGCAGGTAGGTCGTGCCTTACTAACCTTATTGAGTTTTTTGAGAAAGTGACCAAGGAGGTGGATGGGGGCAAGGCAGTGGACGTGGTATATATGGATTTTAGTAAGGCGTTTGATAAGGTTCACCATGGTAGGCTTCACTGTCACCAAAGTGCTCACCTACCTCCAAATCTAACACCTGGTCTGGTTCATTACCCAGTACCAAATCCAATGTGGCCTCGCCTCTTGTTGGCCTATCTACATACTGCGTCAGGAAGCCTTCCTGCACACACTGGACAAAAACTGACCCCTCTAAAGTACTCGAACTATAGCTTTTCCAGTCAATATTTGCAAAGTTAAAGTCCCCCATAACAACTATCCTGTTACTTGTCCAACGCCGGCATCTCCACATCATGACTTTTGCTCCGATCCAGAATCATCTTTGCAATCCTTTCCTCTACATCTCTGGAACTTTTCGGAGGCCTATAGAAAACTCCCAACAGGGTGACCGCTCCTTTCCTGTTTCTAACCTCAGCCCATACTACCTCAGTAGACAAGTCCTCATCAAATGTCCTTTCTGCCACCATAATGCTGTCCTTGATTAACAATGCCACACTTCCACCTCTTTTTCCACCTTCCCTGCTCTTACTGAAACATCTAAACCCCGGAACCTGCAACAACCATTCCTGTCCCTGCTCTATCCATGTCTCCGAGATGGCCACAACATCGAAGTCCCAGGTACCAACCCACGCTGCAAGTTCACCCACCTTATTCCGGATGCTCCTGGCATTGAAGTATACACACTTCAAACCACCTTCCTGCCTGCCAGTACACTCCTGCGACACTGAAACCTTATCCATTACCTCACTACTCTCAACCTCCTGTACACCGGAGCTACAATTCAGGTACCCACCCCCCTGCTGAATTAGTTTAAACCCTCCCAAAGAGCTTCGCAAATTCCCCCCCCCCCCCCCCCAAGATATTGGTACCCCTCTGGTTCAAGTGCAGACCATCCTGTTTGTAGAGGTCCCACCTACCCCAGAATGAGCCCCAATTGTCCAGGTATCTGAATCCCTCCCTCCTGCACCATCCCTGTAACCACGTGTTCAACTGCACTCTCTCCCTATTCCTCTCCTCACTATCACGTGGCACGGGTAACAAACCAGAGATAACAACTCTGTTTGTTCTAGCCCTAAGCTTCCACCCTAACTCCCTGAATTTCTGCCTTACATTCCCATCCCTTTTCCTACCTATGTCTTGGGTGCCGATGTGAACCACAACTTGGGGCTGGTCCCCCTCCCCCTTAAGGATTTCGAAAACACGATCCGAGACATCGTGGACTCTGGGTCCTGGGAGGCAACACACCAACCGCGAGTCTCTCTCGTTCCCGCAGAATCTCCTATCTGTCCCTTTAACTATGGAGTCCCCAATGACTAATCCTCTACTCCTCTCCCCCCTTCCCTTCTGAGCCACAAGGACAGACTCTGTCCCAGAGACCTGTACCCCATGGCTTACCCCTGTTAAGAACAAAGAACAGTACAGCACAGGAAACAGGCCCTTCGGCCCTCCAAGCCTGTGCCGCTCATTGGTCCAACTAGACCAATCGTTTGTATCCCTCCATTCCCAGGCTGCTCATGTGACTATCCTGGTAAGTCTTAAACGATGTCAGCGTGCCTGCCTCCACCACCCTACTTGGCAGCGCATTCCAGGCCCCCACCACCCTCTGTGTAAAAAACATCCCTCTAATATCTGAGTTATACCTTGCCCCTCTCACCTTGAGCCCGTGACCCCGCGTGATCGTCACTTCTGATCTGGGAAAAAGCTTCCCACCGTTCACCCTATCCCTCCTTAAACAATGGGACCACATTCGCTATCCTCCAATCCTCAGGGACCTCACCTGTGTCCAAAGAGGTGACAAAGATTTCCGTCAGAGGCCCAGCAATTTCATCTCTTGTCTCCCTGAGCAGTCTAGGACAGATGCCATCAGGCCCTGGGGATTTGTCAGTTTTAATGTTCCCTAAAAAACCTAACACTTCCTCCCTTGTAATGGAGATTTTCTCTAACGGGTCAACACCTCCCTCCGAGACACTCACGGTTAACACGCCCCTCTCCTTCGTGAATACCGATGCAAAGTATTCATTTAGGATCTCCCCTATTCCCTTGGGTTCTAAGCATAATTCCCCTCCTTTGTCCCTGAGAGGTCCGATTTTCTCCCTGACAACTCTTTTGTTCCTAACGTATGAATAGAATGCCTTAGGATTCTCCTTAATCCTGCCTGCCAAGAACATCTCGTGACCTCTTTTTGCCCTTCTAACTCCCCGTTTGAGTTCTTTCCTACTCTCTCTGTATTCCTCCAGAGCTCCATCTGTTTTCTGTTGCCTGGACTTAACGTACGCCTCCCTTTTCATTTTAATCAGATCATCAATTTCCCGGCTCTCGAATCCTACCTTTCCTATCTTTCCTTTTTACAGGCACATGCCTATCCTGCAGCCTTATCAATTGTTCCTTAAAAGACTCCCACATGCCAGATGTGGACTTACCCTCGAACATCCTCTCCCAATCAACGTCCACCAATTCCTGCCTAATCCGGCTACAGTTAGCCTTCCCCCAATTTAGCACCCTGCCCGTAGGACAGCACTCATCCTTGTCCATTACTATCCTAAAGTTAACAGAGTTGTGGTCACTATTTGCCACATGTTCCCCTACCGAAACTTTGACGACCTGACCGGGCTCATTTCCCAGAACTAGGTCCAGTATAGCCCCCTCTCTAGTCAGGCTATCTACATACTGTTCCAAAGAACCTTCCAGTATGCATTTTACAAATTCCTCCCCGTCCGGACCCCCAGCTCTAAGCACTTTCCAGTCTGTGCCAGGGAAATTAAAGTCCCCCACTACAACAACCCTATGTTTTCTGCACCTATCCAGAATCTCCTGACATATCCTTTCCTCCACTTCCCGTGGGCTGTTGGGTGGTCTGTAGTACACCCCCAGCATAGTGACTGCACCCTTCCTGTTTCTGAGTTCCACCCACAGTGACTCAGTACATGACCCCTCTAAGTTGTCTACCCTCTGCACCGCGGTAATATGCTCCCTAACTAATATCGCTACTCCCCCACCTTTTTTAGCCCCTCCTCTGTCTCGTCTAAAACACTTATACCCCGGAATATTCAGCTGCCAGTGCTGTCCTTTTAACCAAGTCTCCATCATCGCAACCACATCCAAATTCCGCGTAAGCATTAAGTCCCCCCCCACCCAACAGTATCCAAAACGGAATACTTGTTATACAGAGGAACAGGGGATCCAGGGGATCGCTGCTCTGACTGCTTCTTACCCCTTCTCGCCGTTACCCATCTATCATAATTTCTAGCAGTAGCTACCTCTCTGTAGCTTCTATCTATAGCTGCCTCTACCTCTATCAAGTCACCCCTCAGCCTTCTTTGTCCCAAGGAAAATAACCCCAACCTATCCTCATAGCGACATGTTTCCAGCCCTTGCCACATTCTTGTAAACCTCCTCTGCACTCTCTCCAGGACAGTTACATCCTTCCTGTAATGTGGTGAGCAGAACTACACACAATGCTCCAGTTGTGGCTTCACCAGTGCTTTATACAATTCCAACTTTATATCCTTACTTTTCTATTCTATTCCTCTGCCAGTGAAGGAGAACATTCCACCTGCCTTCTTTATAACCTTGTCTATGTGAACTGTTGTCTTTTGGGACCTGTGTACTTGTACACCGAGATCTCTCACATCATCTACCCCTCTTAGTATATTCCCAGTTATTGTGTATTCCTGCTAACTATATGACCTCTCTAAATGCATTACCTCACACTTCCCTGTGTTAAAATCCATCTGACACTTTACCATCCACTCCAGCAAACCCATCGATATTGTTTTGGAGATTATCGCTATTCTCTACACTGTCCACTACTCGGCCAAAGTTTGTGTCAGCAGCAAATTTCCCAATCTTGCCCCATGTTCACATCCAAATCGTTAAAATATAAAACAAGCAGCAAGGCTCCCAGCACCAAACCCAGTGGAACACCACGTGTGTTAGCCAGCTGATGTCACATACTCAGCCTATCATTCACCCCCATGTATCACTCAAACAGCACCAGAAGCAGGTTGTTAAAGCTTGGTTTTAATGTGAGCATTTGGAGTTGGGAGCTTGGTGCTCCATCTGCTTTGGGCAGCCGGAACCCCGGCCATCCCCAGGAAGGGGGGGGTGGATTCACAGGAACCTTGCAGATGTGGTGTAGTTAGTGCCCTGCCCACGGTGCTGGGAGGACTGGGAGTTGGCTCTCAGGGTGCCGTATCTCTGTCCCCTGGCGTTTGGTGTGAGTGTAGCGCCGAAGCTTCAGTAAAGGGCTGTCCGTAGAGTCTGTGGTTGCTGTGGATGTGTTGGTGCCGAGCCAGGTTGGAGGACTGGTTAAAACCTTTGCCACAGAGCGAACAGTGGAATGGTCTCTCGCCAGTGTGGATACGCCGGTGTTGTTGCAGGCTGGACAGCCGGTTAAAGTCCTTACCGCAGACAGCACACGCAAAGGGCCTTTCGCCCGAGTGGATCCGACGGTGCCGTGCCAGGTTGGACGACTGGGTGAAAGTCTTGCCACACTCGCCACACCTGTGCCATCGCTCGCCGGTGTGTACCAGACGATGCCGCTCCAGGTCTGACGCCTGGTGGAAGGACTTACCGCAGCGAGGACAGGTGAACGAGGGCTGCTGCCGGTGAAGTTTCTGGTGCCGGGACAGGTTCGATGAGCGGCTAAAGGCTTTGCCGCAGGTGGCGCAGTGGTAATTGGCGTGAACCTGCTGGTGTTGATCAAAGGGAAAGGCCCCGGTGACACCGTGACCACACACGGAGCAGATGAAGAGTTCATCATCCGGCCTCAGAGAGCCGTCCTCCTCGCCAGTATCCTGAGGTAAACTCACCGCTGGCACAAACTCACACTCCCAGTCCGGCAAACCGGCAAACAGTTCCTCCGGCTCCCCCGGGGGTGGACCCCCGTATTCCAGCTGCTCCACTGCCATTGACCCCTCCCCCTCCGCCCAGGACAGCCCCTGCTGGTTAATGGACACCGGGACGGAAGAACAATCCGGAACCGTGGATCCCTGTGAAGCTGACGGGAGTGGAGCCTGACGAGCCAAATCCCAACCTGGGCCATCTGGGAATCTCCGGCCTGTTCCCCGGCTCCACCTCCGCCAGGACTTCCGCTTCATTCCCACAATGTCTAAACAGGAGAGAAAGCAGCCTCTTAGTGTCACTGTACAGGGAGAGACCATTCAGCCCCTCCTCACCGTGCTGGCTCTGTGAACGAGTGATCCACTCCATTCCCTCTCCCTCCGCCCACCCCCCTCAATTCCCCCCTCCCTCCGCCCTCAATCCCCCCTCCCTCCGCCCTCAATCCCCCCTCCCTCCGCAATCCTCCCTCCCCCCTTCCCCCCCTCAATCCCCCCACCATCCGCCCTCCCCCTCCCTCCTCAATCCTCCCTCCCCCCTTAATCCCCCCTCCCTCACCCCTCAATCCCCCCACCCTCCGCAATCCTCCCTCCCCCCCGTCAATCCCCCCACCGTCTGCCCTCCCTCTCCCTCCCCCCTCCGCCCTCCCTCCTCCGCCCCCCTCAATCCCCCCTCCCTCTGCCCTTCCCCCCTCAACCCCCCCTCTCTCCACCCTCCCTCCCTCCTCCCCCCTCAATCCCGCGCCTTCCCCCTCCCTCCCCCCTCAATCCCCCCTCCCCCCTCAATCCCCCCCCCCCCCCCCCCAAATCTCTCTGCACCGCCTCCATCTCTCTGTCAATCTTTCCCCATGGAGCATTTCTCCAGTTGCCCCTTTGGAAAGTTGCTGCTGAATCTGTTTCCGCCGCCCTTTCCGGAAGTGCCTTCCCGATCACAATGACTGAGTTGGGTGGGATTTTCTGGCCACTCTCGCCCCGAATTCACAAATTCCACCCCCCCCCCCCGAGGTCAATGGACCCTTCTATGGCCCGCCCCTGACAGGCGGGATGGTACAATTTGCCCAGTTCTGTCTTAAAATGAACATCCCCTCACCTCCCCCCCTCACCTCCTGTGGAACGTGATCCTCATGTCACTGGGAACAGTCTCTCCTCATTGACTCTCCCATTATCCGACAGAATTCCCCCACCCGCTGCCTTTGATGCACCGGCAGGGGTTCTGAGAGCCACTGACATCTCCCAGGAAAACAGAGTTTACCTGCACTGTCCCTGCTACACCAGCTATTCAGCCCCTCGACTCTGTACTGGCTCTTTGTGGAACATTCCGCTTCGACCCAGCTCGCAGCATTGCCGGTCCAGTCCACATGAACATCCATCCAACTTTATGTCTGAAGCGTTCACTCTTTCTGTTCCCGCCATCCCTGCAGAGAGTGTCTTCCACTCACTTACTCACACTCCAGCCTCTTCCTGTCATCTTAATCCCATCGCCTGTAATTGTCAATCCATCAACTCCTGGGAAAAGCTTCGTCTTGTCTGACCCGGTCTTCGACACCACCACCCTAATCACAACACCCCCCCCTCCCCTCCCCTCCCCTCCCGCAAACTCCTCGGTCTCCATTGAGAACAACCCCCCGCTGCTCCGACCAAAGCTTGTGGATATAATCCCACCTCGTCCCCTGGAACCACTCCAGTAAATTCCCCTCCGTCCCTCTTTTCCCAGGACCTCACATCCTTCCTGACTGGTGACTACAACTGAACACTCTGGTGGAGTCAGGACTGAATCAGAACAGGATAAAGGTTCGCTGTAGCTTCCCTGTTTTTGTACTCTCAGATTTGCTTTGCTCAGTTGCCTGTTTTATGATGCAGAGCAACGCCAACAGCACGGGTTCAATTCTTGTACCAGCTGAGGGTATTTGTGAAGGCTCCACCTTCTCAACCCTGCCCCTCGCCTGAGGTGTGGCGACCCTCAGGTTAAATCATCACCAGTCAGTGAGCGGCATGGCGGCACAGAGGTTAGCACTGGAGTCTGCAAATTCTCCCCGTGTCTGCGTGGGTTCCGGTTTCCTCCCACGATCCAAAGATGTGCAAGTTAGGTGGATTGGCCGTGCTAAATTACCCCTTAGTGTGCGGGGATGTGTGGGTTCGGTGGATTGGCAGAGTAAATGCACGAGGTGACAGGGATGGGGGCAGGGGTGGGCCTGGTTAAGAAGCTCTTTTGGAGAGTTGGTACAGACTTGATGGGCCGAATGGCCTCCACCTGCAGTGTCAGATTCTATGAATCAGCCTCTGGTCACCTGAGATTATGTCAATTTTCTCATTAGCCAATGACGGTGCTTCCACAGGCCAAGATCTGGTCTGCTCCCTCGCTCTGCCCTGCCACCTTCACAGATCGATTCGGTTTCCTGCTCACACCCCCTGATCTCACAGTCTTTCACATGGCATTGTCTGCTCCAGTATCTCCTCTCTCTATTGCTGGAAAGCGTAACCCCGCATGTCTCTGTATTAAACTGCCTCTGCCACCTGTCAGCCTACCCCGCCAGTCCCACGGTGCTCCACTGCAGTCAATGGGCACTGCAGCCACCCACCCAGCGGTCCTGAGGACCACTGACGGAGCTTCCTTCCAGGGAACCTTGCGTTGTCAGTGACTGGGCCCCATTCTTCCCCTCAAACCAGTCCTGAGACAAGAACAGGACAGGAGGAGGGAAATGCAAACACCAAAGCAACCCTCCTCATCTCCCATTCCCAGAGTGAGACCTGGGGCTGAGCAGTTTGCTGATTTTAAAAAGAAATGTTTCCTGTGGAATTTGCAGCAAAAGCCTGGCACTGCCGGGCGGGGAATTCTGCATTAATGCCTGTGCATGCTTCTCCTTACCCGGGGGGAGCAGCCTGAGATTGCACCCCCTCCTCTAAATCTCTCAGCCTCTCTTGCCTGGGAACCAGCTCCTGTGACAATGGCCGCCTGGGCCCGCAGTGCGCAGGCGCCGCCCAGGCACCGCCCTCTCTCTGCCCGGGATAGACCACTTGCACGGCCGCGGGGCTCCCTGGGTAAAGCGGCCGCCATTACCCAGCCTCCACCCGCGCAGCAAGAGATTTCCCTCCCCCAGTCACTCTCACAACTGGGACTTTTCCTTCTCTCCTCTTTTCTCAGGTAAAATAAGGAACGGCCACAAACCAAAAAAATAAACAGTTTAAATCAAAACCAGGAAGTGCTGGAAAATCTCAGCAGGTTTGACAGCCTCTGTGGAGAGAGAACCCTGACAGTTCCAGTCTGGATGGCCCCTCATCAGAGCGGACATCCAGACTCGAAATGTTGACTCTATTCTCTCTCCACAGAGACTGTCAGACCTGCTGAGATTTTCCAATATTTTCCGTTTTTGTTTCTGATTCCAGCATCCGCAGTGATTTGCTTTTATAACAGTTTAAACCATTCTGGATTTCCAAACTCTTTCCCACGGGACACTGGTTTCCCCGGCAACTTCAACATTCATTAGTCACCCCTAATTGCCCCTTGAACCAAGTGTCTCACTCAGCCAGAGGGGCATAGAATCCCTGCAGCACAGAAGGAGGCCATTCGGCCCATCGAGTCTAAACTGACCACAATCCCAGCCAGGCCCTATTCCCACGTGTATACCCTGCTAATCCCCCTAACACTAGGGTCAATTTAGCACGGCCAATGCACCTAACCCACTGTGGGAGGAAACTGGAGCACCGGGAGGAGACCCACGCAGACACGGGAGAACATTCAAATTCCACACAGACAGTGATCCAAGGCAGGGAATCAAACCCAGGTCCCTGGTGCTGTGAGGCAGCAGTTCTAACAACTGTGCCACCCTCGCCCTTGCTACCATACCACGGTTAAGAGTCACTGTGGAACATTGCTCTGGGTTCTGGAGTCGCATGAAGTACAGTTTGCCACAAAGGGAGACATTTGTTGAAGCTTTTCATCTTGAACTCATCAGGACACTGCAGAACAGTACCCCGATCCACCAGTCTGTTGGCCATATGGCTGACATACCTGTCATTCCACTGACTCTGAAATTCATGTGTATTACTCATCTCTGTGATGGAGGAAATCTTTTTTTTTAGCTTCTTGACAGTATCCTGTTCATGGCAAATTCCAGTCATGCTACTTTTAAAAATTAATTCAGGGGACGTTTGTGTCACTGGCTGGGCCAGCATTTATCGCCCATCACTAATTGTGCATGAATTGAGTGGCTTAGAATCCTGACAGTATGGAAGGAAGCCATTCAGCCCGTCATGCTTGCACCAACTCTTGGACAGAGCATCTTACCCAGGCCCACCCCCCCACCCCATTCCCTTAACCCCACGCATTTACCCCACTAATCCCCCCGACCTACATATCTTGGGATACTAAGGGGCAAATTAGCATGGCCAATGCACCTAATCTGCACACCTTTGGACTATGGCAGAACCCAGAGGAATCCCACACAGACAGGATGAAGGCATATAGAATCACCGGCACTAATGCACCCCTCCCCAACCAGCTCAATGCATTCTATGCCCGTTTTTAGCAAGAGGTCAGCGAGAGCACACTTTCCATCCAGAAGCCTCGGCCAAACTGGTAACCAAGGTCACCATTGCAGATGCACACTCAGGTCCTGCATGGATCAGCTGGCAGGGGCATTCGCAGGCATCTTTAACCTTTCCTTACACTGATCTGAGGTCCTTATCTGCTTCAAGATGACGACCATCATCCCTGTACTAAAGAAAAGCCAAGCAAAGTGCCTTAATGTGAAGTGCTTTGAAAGGTTCGTCATGGTACGAATCAATTCCAGCCTCCCGGGCTGCTTGGATCCACTACAGTTTGCCTACCACCGCAACAGGTCCACAGCAGACACCATCTCCCTGGCCCTGCACTCAATCCTGGAACACCTCGATAACAAGGACACCTGTGTCAAGACTCCTATTTATTGAGTACAGCTCAGCCTTCAACACTATTATTCCTTATCTCCAAACTCAGTGGCCTGGGCCTCGGCTCCTCCCTCTGCAACTGGATCCTAGACTTCCAAACCCACAGACCACAATCATTAAGGATAGGCAACAACACCTCCTCCACAATCATCCTCAACACCGGTGCCCCACAAGGCTGTGTTCTCAGGACTATACTCCTTATACCTATGACTGTGTGGCCAAATTCCCCTCCAACTTGATTTTCAAGTTTGCTGATGACACTGGCATAATGAGTCAGATCTCAAACAAGAATGAGATGCAGTTCAGGAAAGAGACAGCGAATCTGGTGAACTGTTGCGGCAACAATAATCTCTCCATCAATGTCAGTAAAACGAAAGAGATCATCATCGACTTCAGGAAGCGTAAAGGAGAACATGCTCCTGTCTACATCAACGGGGATGAAGTAGAAAGGGTCGAGAGCTTCAGGTTTTTAGGTGTCCAGATCACCAACAACCTGTCCTGGTCCCCCCATGCTGACACTATAGTTAAGAAAGCCCACCAACGCCTCTACTTTCTCAGAAGACTAAGGAAATTTGGCATGTCAGCTACGACTCTCACCAACTTTTACAGATGCACCATAGAAAGCATTCTTTCTGGTTGTATCACAGCTTGGTATGGCTCCTGCTCTGCCCAAGACCGCAAGGAACGACAAAGGGTCGTGAATGTAGTCCAGTCCATCACGCAAACCAGCCACCCACTCATTGACTCTGTCTACACTTCACGCTGCCTCAGAAAAGTAGCTATCATAATCAAGGACCCCACACACTCCGGACATATGCTCTTCCATCTTCTTCCATTGGGAAAAAGATGCAAAGGTCTGAGGTCACGTATCAACTGATTCAAGAACAGTTTCTTCCCTGCTGCCATCAGACTTTTGAATGGACCTAACTTATATTAAGTTGATCTTTCTCTACACCCTAGCTGTGACTGTAATATTGCATTCTGCATCTTCTCCTTTCCTTTTCCCCCATGTACTCGATGCAGTTCTGGTCACCACACTGCCAGAAGGATGTGGAAGCTTTAGAAAGTGTGCAAAGAAGGTTCACCAGGATGCTGCCTGGTCTCGAGGGTGTTGGCTATGAGGAGAGGTTGAATAAGCTAGGATTGTTTTCACTGGAAAGACGGAGGCTGAGGAGAGACCTGATAGAGGTCTACAAAATTATCAGAGGTATAGACAGGGTGGATAGTCAGAGGCTTTTCCCCAGGATGAAAGTGCCAATTACAAGGCTGCACACGTTCAAGGTGAGAGAGGGAAAGTTTAAGGGAGATGTGCGGGGGAAGTTTTTCACGCAGAGAGTGGTGGGTGCCTGGAACGCGCTGTCAGAGGAGGTGGTGGAAGCAGGAACATTAGCAACATTTAAGAGGCATCTGGATGGGTACAGGAATAGGGAGGGAATAGAGGGATACGGACTGGGTAAGGGCAGAAGGTATTTTTTTCATTTAGTTAGAGCATCATGACAGGCTTGGAGGGCCGAAGGGCCTGTTCCTGTGCTAAACTTTGTTCTTTGTTCTTATGAACGGTATATTTTGTCTGTATAGTGCACAAGAAACAATACTTTTCACTGTATACTAATTCATGTGACAATAATAAATCAGATCAAAGTGTGGAGAACATGCAAACTCCACACAGTCACCCGAGGCTGGAATTGAACCCGGGTCCCTGGCACTGTGAGGCAGCAGTGCTAACCACTGTACTACCGTGCCCAACAAAGGTAGTGTCCATATATCGGAAATATGCAAGGGGTAGGAGGTTAGGTGTCATTCCATCGAAGACGTTTCATATTGTAGATAGTCCAACTAGGGAAGGGGCCATACTGGACCTGGTATTGGGGAATGAGCCCGGCCAGGTGGTCCATGTTTCAGTAGGGGAGCAGTTCGGGAACAGTGACCACAATTCAGTAAGCTTTAAGGTACTGATGGATAAAGGTAAGTGCAGTCCTCAAGTTAAAGTGCTGAACTTGGGGAAGGCTAATTACAACAATATTAGGCAGGAACTGAAGAATGTAGATTGGGGGCAGATGTTTGAGGGCAAATCAACATCTGGCATGTGGGAGGCTTTCAAGTGCAAGTTGATAGGAATTCAGGATGGGCACATTCCTGTAAGGATGAACATAGAACAAAGATCATAACAGCGCAGTACAGGCCCTTCGGCCCTCGATGTTGCGCCAACCAGTGAAACCAATCTAAAGCCCCTCTAACCTACACTATTCCAATATCATCCATATGTTTATCCAATAACCATTTAAATGCCCTTAATGTTGGCGAGTCCACTACTGCTGCAGGCAGGGCATTCCACGCCCTTACTACTCTCTGAGTAAAGAACCTACCTCTAACATCTGTCCTATATCTATCACCCCTCAATTTAAATTTATGTCCCCTCGTGCTAGCCATCACCATCCGAGGAAAAAGGCTCTCACTGTCCACCCTATCTAATCCTCTGATCATCTTGTATGCCTCTATTAAGTCACCTCTTAACCTTCTTCTTCTCTAACGAAAACAGCCTCAAGCCCCTCAGCCTTTCCTCATAAGACCTTCCCACCATACCAGGCAACATCCTGGTAAATCTCCTCTGCACACTTTCCAATGCTTCCACATCCTTCCAACAATGCGGCGACCAGAACTGTACACAATACTCCAAATGCGGCCGCACCAGAGTTTTGTACAGCTGCAGCATGACCTCCTGGCTCCGAAACTCAATCCCTCTACGAATAAAAGCTAACACTCCGTACGCCTTCTGAACAACCCTATCAACCTGAGTGCCAGCTTTCAGGGATCTATGCACATGGACACTGAGATCTCTCTGCTCATCCACACTACCAAGTATCTTACCATTAGCCCAGTACTCTGTATTCCTGTTACTCCTTCCAAAGTGAATCACCTCACACTTTTCCGCATTGAACTCCATTTGCCACCTCTCAGCCCAGCTCTGCAGCTTATCTATGTCTCTCTGTAATCTGCAACAACCTTCCGCACTGTCCACAACTCCACCGACTTTAGTGTCATCCGCAAATTTACTAATCCATCCTTCTGCGCCCTCATCCAGGTCATTTATAAAAATGACAAACAGCAGTGGCCCCAAAACAGATCCTTGCGGTACACCACTAGTAACTGAACTCCAGGATGAACATTTCCCATCAACCACCACCCTCTGTCTTCTTACAGCTAGCCAATTCCTGATCCAAACCACTAAATCACCCTCAATCCCATGCCTCCGTATTTTCTGCAATAGCTTACCATGGGGAACCTTATCAAATGCTTTACTGAAATCCATATACACCACATCAACTGCTTTACCCTCATCCACCCCTTTGGTCACCTTCTCAAAGAACTCAATAAGGTTTGTGAGGCACGACCTACCCTTCACAAAACCGTGCTGACTATCCCTAATCAAATTATTCCTTTCTCGATGATTATAAATCCTATCTCTTATAATCCTTTCCAAAACTTTTCCCACAACAGAATAAGGCTCACCGGTCTATAATTACCAGAGTTGTCTCTACTCCCCTTCTATGAAGGATAAGTATGGCAAGTTTTGGGAACCTTGGATAACGAGAGATATTGTGAGCCTGGTCAAAGAGAAAAAGGAAGCATTTGTCAAAGCGAGGAGGCTGGGAACACACGAAGCAAGTGTGGAATACAAGTAGAAAGAAACTTAAGCAAGGAGTAAGGAGGACTAAAAGAGGCCCCGAAAAAGCATTGGCCAACAGGATTAAGGAAAATCCCAAGGCTTTTTATACATATATAAAGAACAAGAGGGTAGCCAGGGAGAGGGTTGACCCACTCACGGACAGGGGAGGGAATCTATGCGTGGAGCCAGAGGAAATGGGCGAGGTATTAAATGAATACTTTGCGTCAGTATTCACCAAAGAGAAGGACTTGGTGGATGATGAGTCTGCAGAAGGATGTGTAGAGAGTTTGAGTCATGTTGAGATCAAAAAGGAGGAGGTATTGGGGTTCTTGAGAAACATTAAGGTAGACAGGTACCCAGGGCCTGATGGGATATACCCCAGAATACTGAGAGAGGCAAGGGAGGAAATTGCTGGGGCCTTGAGAGAAATCTTTGTATCCTCACTGGCTACAGGGGAGGTTCCAGAGGATTGAAGAATAGCCAATGTTGTTCCTTTGTTTAAGAAGGATGGCAAGAATAATTCAGGTAATTACAGGCCGGTGAGCCTTGCATCAGTGGTAGGGAAATTATTGGAGAGGATTCTTCGAGACAGGATTTATTCCCACTTGGAAATAAGTGGACGTATTAGAGAGAGGCAACATGGTTTTGTGAAGGGGAGGACATGTCTCACCTACCTGATCAAGTTTTTCGAGGAAGTGACGAAGATGATTGATGAGGGTAGGGCAGTGGATGTTGTCTACATGGACTTCAGTAAGGCCTTTGACAAGGTCCCTCATGGCAGACTGGTGCAGAAGGTGAAGTCGCATGGGATCAGAGGTGAGCTGGCAAGGTGGATGCAAAACTGGCTCGGTCAAAGAAGACAGAGGGTAGCAGTGGAAGGGTGCGTTTCTGAATGGAGGGCTGTGACAAGTGGTGTTCCTCAGGGATCAGTGCTGGGACCTTTGCTGTTTGTAATATATATAAATGATTTGGAGGAAAATGTAACTGGATTGATTAGTAAGTTTGCGAACGACACAAAGGTTGGTGGATTTGTGGATAGCGATGAGGATCATCAGAGGATACAGCAGGATATAGATCAGTTGGAGGCTTGGGTAGAGAGATGGCAGATGGAGTTTAATCCAGACAAATGTGAGGTAATGCATTTTGGAAGGTCTAATACAGATAGGAAATATACAGTAAATGGCAGAACCCTTAAGAGTATTGATAGGCAAAGGGATCTGGGTGTACAGGTACACAGGTCACTGAAAGTGGCAACGCAGGTGGAGAAGGTAGTCAAGAAGGCATATGGCATGCTTGCCTTCATCGGCCAGGGTATTGAGTTTAAAAATTGGCAAGTCATGTTGCAGCTTTATAGAACCTTAGTTAGGCTGCACTTGGAATATAGTGTTCAATTCTGGTCGCCACACTACCAGAAGGATGTGGAGGCTTTGGAGAGGGTACAGAAAAGATTTACCAGGATGTTGCCTGGTATGGAGGGCATTAGCTATGAGGAGAGGTTGGAGAAACTTGGTTTGTTCTCACTGGAACGACGGAGGTTGAGGGGAGACCTGATAGAAGTCTACAGGATTATGAGGGGCATGGACAGAGTGGAGAGTCAGAAGCTTTTTCCCAGGGTGGAAGAGTCAATTACTAGGGGGCACAGGTTTAAGGTGCGAGGGGCAAGGTTTAAAGGAGATGTACGAGGCAGATTTTTTTACACAGAGAGTAGTGGGTGTCTGGAACTCGTTGCCGGGGGAGGGAGTGGAAGCAAATACGAAAGTGACTTTTAAGGGACGTCTTGACAAATCCATGAATAGGATGGGAATAGAGGGATATGGTCCCCGGAAGGGGAGGGAGTTTTAGTTCAGTCGGGGCAGCATGGTCGGTGCAGGCTTGGAGGGCCGAAGGGCCTGTTCCTGTGCTGTAATTTTCTTTGCTCTTTGAACCCAACAAAGTTGTTACCGAGAGCTGGGCCGAGAGGGGTTTCCATGGCAACACATTCATGCACAATATTTAACGGAACAAGTGCTCGGGAAGAAGGAGGAGACTACAGGAGGGAGCATGTAATATCCTAACTGTGGTTGGGGTTGTGCGTTTTATAAAAGAGAATGTGGAGATTCAAAATAACAACAAGGTTTATTGTGCAGAGCACAAAATAAGAAGCTGTGAATCACCCCAATATCAACACCATTAAATCACATGACCAACTCTGAAAGCAATCATACAACCACTTAAATATGTAACAGAGTGGCCACACACATACCTGTGCACATGCACCCACAAGCTGCTGCTCAGTGCAACAAGGGCAGAGCCCTGGATGTTTTGCAGCAAGGCTTCTAGGTCTTGTGGTTCTGTGGGTAGCATTCAGGTCTCTGAGACAGAAGTTCCAGGTTCAGGTTCCACTTCAGAAATTGATGGTCAAGGAAGGTGTCTTTATAACATTGCCAAACAATGTCAGAGTATTAAGCTACAAATCCTTCCACCACACACTAAAGGCAGGTGGCAAGAGTGGGGGAAGAGACCATCAGCTAAGATAGCTGACTAGGTAGGTCATAGAGGTTTACAGCATGGAAACTGGCCCTTCGGCCCAACTTGTATCCATACACATTTAGAACTGAATAATCTCATTAGCGATAGACAGCATGGTTTTGTACGAGGGAGGTCATGCCTCACAAATTTGGTTGAGTTTTTTGAGGAGGTGACAAAAACGATTGACGAGGGAAGGGCCGTGGATGTCGTCTATATGGATTTTAGTAAAGCGTTTGACAAGGTCCCTCATGGCAGGCTGGTGCAAAAGGTTAAATCTCATGGGATAAAAGGTGAGCTGGCTAGATGGGTGGAGAACTGGCTTAGCCATAGAAGACAGAGGGTAACAGTGGAGGGGTCTTTTTCCGGTTGGAGGTCAGTGACTAGTGGTGTTCCGCAGAGCTCTGTACTGGGACCTCTGCTGTTTGTGATATATATAAATAATTTGGAGGAAGATGTCGCTGGTGTGATCAGTAAGTTTGCGGACGACACAAAGATTGCTGGAGTTGTGGATAGTGATGAACATTGTCAGAGAATACAGCAGGATATAGATAGGCTGGAACATTGGGCAGAGAAATGGCAGATGGAATTTAATCCAGATAAATGCGAAGCGATGCATTTTGGTAGATCTAATGCAGGGAGGAGCTATACAATAAATGGCAGAACCATCAGGAGTATAGACACACAGAGGGATCTGGGTGTACAAGTCCATAGATCCTTAAAGGTGGCACACAGGTGAAAAAGGTGGTGAAGAAGGCATATGGCATGCTTGCCTTAATTGGACAGGGCATAGAGTATAAAAGTTGGGGTCTGATGTTGCGGCTGTATAGAACGTTGGTTAGGCCACATTTGGAATACTGCGTCCAGTTCTGGTCGCCACACTACCAGAAGGACGTGGAGGCTTTGGAGAGAGTACAGAGGAGGTTTACCAGCATGTTGCCTGGTATGGAGGGGCTTCGTTATGAGGTGAGATTGAGTAAACTAGGGTTGTTCTCCCTGGAAAGACGGAGGTTGAGGGGCGACCTAATAGAAGTTTATAAAATTATGAAGGGCATAGTTAGGGTGAACAGTTGGAAAATTTTTCCCAGGTCAGAAATGACAAACACAAGGGGTCACAAGTTCAGCTAAGGGGGGCAAGGTTCAATACAGATATGCGGGGGACATATTTTACACAGAGGGTGGTGGGGGCCTGGAATGCACTGCCAAGCAAGGTGGTTGAGGCGGACACGCTGGGATTGTTTAAGACTTATCTAGATAGCCACATGAACAGACTGGGAATAGAGGAATACAAACGGATGGTCTAGTTAGGAACACATGATCGGTTCAGGCTTGGAGGGCCGAAGGGCCTGTTCCTGTGCTGTATTGTTCTTTGTTCATGCCGCCCCCCTATTTTTAGCCCCTAAGCTAGTCCCAATTGCCCACATTTGGTCCATATCCCTCTAGACCCATCTTACCCAAGTAACTGATAAAAACCCTTTTTAAAAGACAAAATTGTACCCGCCTCTACGACTGCCTCTGACAGCTTGTTCCAGACACACACCACTGTCTGTGAAAAAATTGCCCCTCTGGACCCTTCTGTATCTCTCCCCTCTCACCTTAAACCTATGCCCTCTAGTTTTAGACTCCCCTACCTTTGAGAAAAGATATTGGCTATCTAGCGGATCTGTGCCCCTCATTATTTTATAGATCTCTATAAGATCACCCCTCAGCCTCCTACGCTCCAGAGAAAAAAGTCCCAGTCTATCCAGCCTCTCCTTATAACTCAATCCATCAAGTCCCGGTCGCATCCCAGTAAATCTTTTCTGCACACTTTCTAGTTTAATAATATCCTTTCTATAATAGGGTGACCAGAATTGCACACAGTATTCCAAGTGTGGCCTTACCAATGTCTTGTACAACTTCAACAAGACGTCCCAACACCTGTATTCAATGTTCTGACCAATGAAACCAAGCATGTCGAATGCCTTCTTCACCATTCTGTCCACCTGTGACTCCACTTTCAAGGAGCTATGAACCTGTACCCCTAGATCTCGTTGTTCTGTAACTCTCCCCAACGTCCTACCATTAGCTGAGCAAGTCCTGCCCTGGTTCAATCTACCAAAATGCATCACCTCGCATTTATCTAAATTAAACTCCATCTGCCATTCGTCAGCCCACTGGCCCAATTGATCAAGATCCCGTTGCAATCCGAGATAACCTTCTTCACTGTCCACTTTGCCACCAATCTTGGTGTCATCGGCAAACTTACGAACCATGCCTCCAATATTCTTATCCAAATCATTAACATAAATGACAAATAACAGTGGACCCAGCACTGATCCCTGAGGCACACCGCTGGTCACAGGCCTCCAGTTTGAAAAACAACCCACTACAACCACCCTCTGGCTTCTGTCATCAAGCCAATTTTGTATCCATTTAGATACCTCACCCTGGATCCCGTGAGATTTAACCTTATGCAACAACCTACCATGCGGTACCTTGTCAAAGGCCTTGCTAAAGTCCATGTAGACAACATCAACTGCACTGCCCTCATCTACCTTCTTGTTCACCCCTTCAAAAAACTCAATCAAATTTGTGAGACATGATTTTCCACTCACAAAGCCATGCTGACTGTCTCTAATCAGTCCTTGCGTCTCTAAATGCCTGTAGATCCTGTCTCTCAAAATACCTTCCAACAATTTACCCACCACAGATGTCACTGCCCTGTAGTTCCCAGGCTTTTCCCTGCAGCCCTTTCTAAACAAAGGCACAACATTTGCCATCCTCCAATCTTCAGGCACCTCATCTGTGACTATTGATGATTCAAATAACTCTGCTAGGGGACCCACAATTTCCTCCCTAGCCTCCCACAATGTCCTGGGATACACCTCATCAGATCCCGGGGATTTATCTACCTTGAGGCGCTTTAAGACTTCCAGCATCTCCTTCTCTGTAATATGTACACTCCTCAAGGTGGAGCCTCCAACATCACTACTCTCAGCGCCAGGCTACAACGTGCATGTAAAAGCATGTGTTGTCACAGCAACTTAGACTCTGAGTGGGCAGGGAGAGGTGAGGGAGGGGGGTGGGGGGGGCACACGTGGCTGGACAGCCTGGTGTGGATGGAGGATCTGCATTTACGTCCTAACCAACGGATTAGAGGGGGGCGAAGTGTTGTGTGTTGGGGCAGAGATGCCAGGAAAAGATGATGATATTCACCCCTGTTGGGGTTGCAGTGTTAACCAGGCTGAGCCCAGCTGCAAGAACTGAAATCCAGGAGCAGCACTAAACAGGGGAGGGTGAAGTGGTGACGTTTTTACAGAGCGTGATGTTATGAGGCTGAGGGTGGAGATAAGGAATAAGTTATTCACTTGCATAGAAGACTGGCTAACAAACAGGGGGAGAGGACATCCAAAGGATCAGCAGAGACTCAACGAAGCAAATAACATCCTTTTACAGAATCTTTACAGAAGGAGGAGGAGCAGGAGTAGCCCCTCAGCCCCGCACAGCCTTGCTATATGGTCCTGGCAGATTAACTCCACATTGCTGCCCATTCCCCAGAAGCCTTCACTCATAATTAAAAATCTGTCTGTCTCCTCCGTAAATTATCTCAATGGCAGCATCCACCGCACACCGGGCTAGCGAATCCCGCACTCTCGCCCTGGGAGGGCGAATCCCGCACTCTCGCCCTGGGAGGGCGAATCCCGCACTCTCGCCCTGGGAGGGCGAATCCCGCACTCTCGCCCTGGGAGGGCGAATCCCGCACTCTCGCCCTGGGAGGGCGAATCCCGCACTCTCGCCCTGGGAGGGCGAATCCCGCACTCTCGCCCTGGGAGGGCGAATCCCGCACTCTCGCCCTGGGAGGGCGAATCCCGCACTCTCGCCCTGGGAGGGCGAATCCCGCACTCTCGCCCTGGGAGGGCGAATCCCGCACTCTCGCCCTGGGAGGGCGAATCCCGCACTCTCGCCCTGGGAGGGCGAATCCCGCACTCTCGCCCTGGGAGGGCGAATCCCGCACTCTCGCCCTGGGAGGGCGAATCCCGCACTCTCGCCCTGGGAGGGCGAATCCCGCACTCTCGCCCTGGGAGGGCGAATCCCGCACTCTCGCCCTGGGAGGGCGAATCCCGCACTCTCGCCCTGGGAGGGCGAATCCCGCACTCTCGCCCTGGGAGGGCGAATCCCGCACTCTCGCCCTGGGAGGGCGAATCCCGCACTCTCGCCCTGGGAGGGCGAATCCCGCACTCTCGCCCTGGGAGGGCGAATCCCGCACTCTCGCCCTGGGAGGGCGAATCCCGCACTCTCGCCCTGGGAGGGCGAATCCCGCACTCTCGCCCTGGGAGGGCGAATCCCACACTCTCAAAGAACAAAGAACAATACAGCACAGGAACAGGCCCTTCGGCCCTCCAAGCCCGCGCTGCTCCCTGGTCCAAACTAGACCATTCTTTTGTATCCCTCCATTCCCACTCCGTTCCTGCGGCTATCTAGATAAGTCTTAAACGTTCCCAGTGTGTCCGCCTCCACCACCTTGCCTGGCAGCGCATTCCAGGCCCCCACCACCCTCTGTGTAAAATATGCCCTTCTGATATCTGTGTTAAACCTCGCCCCCCTCACCTTGAACCTATGACCCCTCGTGAACGTCACCACCGACCTGGGGAAAAGCTTCCCACCGTTCCCCCTATCTATGCCTTTCATAATTTTATACACCTCTATTAAGTCTCCCCTCATCCTCCGTCTTTCCAGGGAGAACAACCCCAGTTTACCTAATCCCTCCTCATAACTAAGCCCCTCCATACCAGGCAACATCCTGGTAAACCTCCTCTGTACTCTCTCCAAAGCCTCCACGTCCTTCTGGTAGTGTGGCGACCAGAACTGGACGCAGTATTCCAAATGCGGCCGAACCAACGTTCTATACATCTGCAACATCAGGCCCCAACTTTTATACTCTATGCCCCGTCCTATAAAGGCAAGCATACCATATGCCTTCTTCACCACCTTCTCCACCTGTGACGTCACCTTCAAGGATCTGTGGACTTGCACACCCAGGTCCCTCTGCGTATCTACACCCTTTATGGTTCTGCCATTTATCGTATAGCTCCTCCCTACATTATTTCTACCAAAATGCATCACTTCGCATTTATCAGGATTGAACTCCATCTGCCATTTCTTTGCCCAAATTTCCAGCCTATCTATATCCTTCTGTAGCCTCTGACAATGTTCCTCACTATCTGCAAGTCCTGCCAATTTTGTGTCGGCCACAAAGTAACTGATCACCCCAGTTACACCTTCTTCCAGATCGTTTATATAAATCACAAACAGCAGAGGTCCCAATACAGAGCCCTGCGGAACACCACTAGTCACAGGCCTCCAGCCGGAAAAAGACCCTTCCACTACCACCCTCTGTCTTCTATGACCAAGCCAGTTCTCCACCCATCTCGCCACCTCCGCCTTTATCCCATGAGATCCAACCTTTTTCACCAGCCTACCATGAGGGACTTTGTCAAACGTTTTACTAAAGTCCATATAGACGACATCCACGGCCCTTCCCTCGTCAACCATTCTGGTCACTTCTTCAAAAAACTCCAGCAGGTTAGTGAGGCATGACCTCCCTCTCACAAAACCATGCTGACTATCGTTAATGAGTTTATTCCTTTCTAAATGCGCATACATCCTATCTCTAAGAATCTTCTGCAACAACTTCCCCACCACGGACATCAAGCTCACCGGCCTATAATTTCCCGGGTTATCCTTCCTACCCTTCTTAAATAACGGGACCACATTAGCTATCCTCCAATCCTCTGGGACCTCACCTGCGTCCAGTGATGAGACAAAGATTTGCGTCAGAGGCCCAGCGATTTCATCTCTCGTCTCCCTGAGCAGCCTTGGATAGATTCCATCAGGCCCTGGGGATTTGTCAGTCTTTATATTCTCTAACAAACCTAACACTTCCTCCCTTGTAATGGAGATTTTCTCCAACGGTTCAACACTCCCCTCCGAGACACTCCCAGTCAACACATCCCTCTCCTTTGTGAATACCGAAGCAAAGTATTAATTTAGGATCCCCCCTACTTTTTTGGGCTCCAAGCATAATTCCCCACTTTTGTCCCCGAGAGGTCCGATTTTTTCCCTGACAACCCTTTTGTTCCTAACGTATGAATAAAATGCCTTGGGATTCTCCTTAATCCTGTCTGCCAAGGACATTTCGTGACCCCTTTTTGCCCTTCTAATTCCCCGTTTGAGTTCTTTCCTACTTTCTTTGTACTCCTCCAGAGCTCCCTCTGTTTTTAGCTGCCTGGACCTAACATACGCCTCTCTTTTCTTTTTGACCAGTCCCTCAATTTCCCTGGTTATCCGCGGTTCTCTAATCCTACCCTTCCTATCCTTCTTTTTAACAGGCACATGCCTGTCCTGTAGCCCGAACAACTGTTCCTTAAAAGACTCCCACATGCCAGATGTGGATTTACCCTCAAACAGCCTCTCCCAATCAACAGCTGCCAATTTCTGCCTAATCCCACTAAAGTTAGCCTTCCCCCAATCCAACACCTTACCCTTGGGACACCACTCATCCTTTTCCATCACTATCCTAAAGCTAACAGAATTGTGGTCACTATTTGCTACATGTTCCCCTACCGAAACTTTGAAGACCTGACCGGGCTCATTCCCCAGTACCAGGTCCAGTATAGCCCCTCTCTAGTCGGGCTATCTACATATTGTTCCAAAGAACACTCCTGTACGCATTTTACAAATTCCTCCCCATTAGGACTCCCAGCCCTACGCGATTTCCAGTCTATACCAGGGAAATTGAAGTCTCCCACGACAACAACCCTATTTTTCCTGCACCTATCCATTATCTCCTGACATATCCGTTCTTCCACTTCCCTTGGGCTGTTGGGGGGCCTGTAGTATACCCCCAACATAGTGACTGCGCCCTTCCTGTTTCTAATCTCCACCCAGAGTGACTCGTTACACGACCCCTCTGAATTGTCCTCCCTCTGCACCGCTGTAATATGCTCTCCAACTAATCCTGCTACTCCCCCACCTCTTTTGGCCCCTCCTCTGTCTCGCCTAAAACACTTGTACCCCGGAATATTCAGCTGCCAGTCCTGTCCCTCTTTCAACCAAGCCTCTGTCACCGCAACCACATCCAAATTCCTTGTGAGCATTAAGGCCCTAAGTTCGTCTGTCTTACCTGCTACGCTCCTTGCATTGAAGTATAAGCACTCCAGACCTCCAGGCCCAGTGAGGTCATCCTCCCCCAGAGTGCTCTTCTTCTTTGCCAGCCTTCTCCCAGTCCCAAGCTCGTCCCCAGCCTCTACACTTGTAGACCTAATATTTTGATCCCCACCCCCCTGCCGTACTAGTTTAAACCCCCCCCGAATTGCACTGGCAAAACTCCCAGCCAGGATATTCGTGCCCTTCCAACTTAGTTGTGACCCGTCCTTCTTGTACAGGTGCCCTCCTCTCCTGAAAACTTCCCAGTGATCCAGGAATATGAAGCCCTCCCTCCTGGACCAGTCCTTTAGCCAAGCATTTAATTGTACTAACTCCCTATTCTTAGCCTCACTGGCACGAGGCATTGGGAGCAGCCCAGAGATGGTCACCCTGGAGGCCCTACTTTTTAGTCTATTTCCCAACTCCCTGAATTGCTCTCGTAGGATCCCCCTGCTCTTCCTATCTACATCATTTGCATCAATGTATACAATGACTTCCGTTTTCTTTATCTTCCCCTTTTAAGATGCCTCCTATCCGCTCGGTGACATCCAGTACCCCAGCACCAGGTAGGCTGACTA
Source organism: Mustelus asterias (assembly GCF_964213995.1). Lineage (NCBI taxonomy): Eukaryota > Metazoa > Chordata > Chondrichthyes > Carcharhiniformes > Triakidae > Mustelus > Mustelus asterias. Next base: position 8,819 of record NW_027590325.1, on the reverse strand, counting down.
CCATCCTGGTGTCCTGTTCGCACCCACAGAATCGCCTGTCTGTGCCTATAACCGACGCGTCCCCCACCACTATTGCTCTCCTAACCCCTCTCTTTCCTGTCCGGGCCACAGAGCCTGACTCTGCCAGTGACCTGGTCACTGTGGCTTACCCCTGGAGAGTCATCCTCCTCCACACTATCCAAAACAATATACTTGTTTTGGAGGGGGACAACCACAGGTGACCCCTCCTCTAATTGCTCACTCCCCTCCCCTCTCACACCTGTCGCCGAGCCCTTCCTATTATGAGAGACAGCCACTGGAATACTCTCTGGTACGTTACCCTTCTGACCTTTACTCCTCCTAACTGTGACCCACGTGTCTTCCTCCCGATGCCCCAGTGTAACTAGTTTCCTGTAACTCATGTCAATTATTCTCTCATTCTCCCTGACTAGACCAAGGTCAGCAATCTGCAGCTCCAGTTCCGTGACACGATCCCTCAGGAGCTGCAGTTCCACGCACCTGGCGCAAATGTGAACCTCCGGGAGGCTAGGTGTTTCCAGGAACTCCCACATCCCACACCGGAAGCACCAAACTGGCCTATCACTCATAGAAAATCTATGCAGACATAGGGAGAACATGCAGACTCCTCACAGACAGTGACCCAAGCCAGGAATCGAAACCGGTTCCCTGGTGCTGTGAGGCAGCAGTGCTAACCACTGTGTCACCATGTCGCACTCTCGCTCTGGGAGGGAGAGCCCCGCACTCCCGCTCTGGGAGGGAGAGCCCCGCACTCCCGCTCTGGGAGGGAGAGCCCCGCACTCCCGCTCTGGGAGGGAGAGCCCCGCACTCCCGCTCTGGGAGGGAGAGCCCCGCACTCCCGCTCTGGGAGGGAGAGCCCCGCACTCCCGCTCTGGGAGGGAGAGCCCCGCACTCCCGCTCTGGGAGGGAGAGCCCCGCACTCCCGCTCTGGGAGGGAGAGCCCCGCACTCCCGCTCTGGGAGGGAGAGCCCCGCACTCCCGCTCTGGGAGGGAGAGCCCCGCACTCCCGCTCTGGGAGGGAGAGCCCCGCACTCCCGCTCTGGGAGGGAGAGCCCCGCACTCCCGCTCTGGGAGGGAGAGCCCCGCACTCCCGCTCTGGGAGGGCGAGCCCCGCACTCCCGCTCTGGGAGGGAGAGCCCCGCACTCCCGCTCTGGGAGGGAGAGCCCCGCACTCCCGCTCTGGGAGGGAGAGCCCCGCACTCCCGCTCTGGGAGGGAGAGCCCCGCACTCCCGCTCTGGGAGGGAGAGCCCCGCACTCCCGCTCTGGGAGGGAGAGCCCCGCACTCCCGCTCTGGGAGGGAGAGCCCCGCACTCCCGCTCTGGGAGGGAGAGCCCCGCACTCCCGCTCTGGGAGGGAGAGCCCCGCACTCCCGCTCTGGGAGGGAGAGCCCCGCACTCCCGCTCTGGGAGGGAGAGCCCCGCACTCCCGCTCTGGGAGGGAGAGCCCCGCACTCCCGCTCTGGGAGGGAGAGCCCCGCACTCCCGCTCTGGGAGGGAGAGCCCCGCACTCCCGCTCTGGGAGGGAGAGCCCCGCACTCCCGCTCTGGGAGGGAGAGCCCCGCACTCTCGCTCTGGGAGGGAGAGCCCCGCACTCTCGCTCTGGGAGGGAGAGCCCCGCACTCTCGCTCTGGGAGGGAGAGCCCCGCACTCTCGCTCTGGGAGGGAGAGCCCCGCACTCTCGCTCTGGGAGGGAGAGCCCCGCACTCTCGCTCTGGGAGGGAGAGCCCCGCACTCTCGCTCTGGGAGGGAGAGCCCCGCACTCTCGCTCTGGGAGGGAGAGCCCCGCACTCTCGCTCTGGGAGGGAGAGCCCCGCACTCTCGCTCTGGGAGGGAGAGCCCCGCACTCTCGCTCTGGGAGGGAGAGCCCCGCACTCTCGCTCTGGGAGGGAGAGCCCCGCACTCTCGCTCTGGGAGGGAGAGCCCCGCACTCTCGCTCTGGGAGGGAGAGCCCCGCACTCTCGCTCTGGGAGGGAGAGCCCCGCACTCTCGCTCTGGGAGGGAGAGCCCCGCACTCTCGCTCTGGGAGGGAGAGCCCCGCACTCTCGCTCTGGGAGGGAGAGCCCCGCACTCTCGCTCTGGGAGGGAGAGCCCCGCACTCTCGCTCTGGGAGGGAGAGCCCCGCACTCTCGCTCTGGGAGGGAGAGCCCCGCACTCTCGCTCTGGGAGGGAGAGCCCCGCACTCTCGCTCTGGGAGGGAGAGCCCCGCACTCTCGCTCTGGGAGGGAGAGCCCCGCACTCTCGCTCTGGGAGGGAGAGCCCCGCACTCTCGCTCTGGGAGGGAGAGCCCCGCACTCTCGCTCTGGGAGGGAGAGCCCCGCACTCTCGCTCTGGGAGGGAGAGCCCCGCACTCTCGCTCTGGGAGGGAGAGCCCCGCACTCTCGCTCTGGGAGGGAGAGCCCCGCACTCTCGCTCTGGGAGGGAGAGCCCCGCACTCTCGCTCTGGGAGGAGAGCCCCGCACTCTCGCTCTGGGAGGGAGAGCCCCGCACTCTCGCTCTGGGAGGGAGAGCCCCGCACTCTCGCTCTGGGAGGGAGAGCCCCGCACTCTCGCTCTGGGAGGGAGAGCCCCGCACTCTCGCTCTGGGAGGGAGAGCCCCGCACTCTCGCTCTGGGAGGGAGAGCCCCGCACTCTCGCTCTGGGAGGGAGAGCCCCGCACTCTCGCTCTGGGAGGGAGAGCCCCGCACTCTCGCTCTGGGAGGGAGAGCCCCGCACTCTCGCTCTGGGAGGGAGAGCCCCGCACTCTCGCTCTGGGAGGGAGAGCCCCGCACTCTCGCTCTGGGAGGGAGAGCCCCGCACTCTCGCTCTGGGAGGGAGAGCCCCGCACTCTCGCTCTAGGAGGGAGAGCCCCGCACTCTCGCTCTGGGAGGGAGAGCCCCGCACTCTCGCTCTGGGAGGGAGAGCCCCGCACTCTCGCTCTGGGAGGGAGAGCCCCGCACTCTCGCTCTGGGAGGGAGAGCCCCGCACTCTCGCTCTGGGAGGGAGAGCCCCGCACTCTCGCTCTGGGAGGGAGAGCCCCGCACTCTCGCTCTGGGAGGGAGAGCCCCGCACTCTCGCTCTGGGAGGGAGAGCCCCGCACTCTCGCTCTGGGAGGGAGAGCCCCGCACTCTCGCTCTGGGAGGGAGAGCCCCGCACTCTCGCTCTGGGAGGGAGAGCCCCGCACTCTCGCTCTGGGAGGGAGAGCCCCGCACTCTCGCTCTGGGAGGGAGAGCCCCGCACTCTCGCTCTGGGAGGGAGAGCCCCGCACTCTCGCTCTGGGAGGGAGAGCCCCGCACTCTCGCTCTGGGAGGGAGAGCCCCGCACTCTCGCTCTGGGAGGGAGAGCCCCGCACTCTCGCTCTGGGAGGGAGAGCCCCGCACTCTCGCTCTGGGAGGGAGAGCCCCGCACTCTCGCTCTGGGAGGGAGAGCCCCGCACTCTCGCTCTGGGAGGGAGAGCCCCGCACTCTCGCTCTGGGAGGGAGAGCCCCGCACTCTCGCTCTGGGAGGGAGAGCCCCGCACTCTCGCTCTGGGAGGGAGAGCCCCGCACTCTCGCTCTGGGAGGGAGAGCCCCGCACTCTCGCTCTGGGAGGGAGAGCCCCGCACTCTCGCTCTGGGAGGGAGAGCCCCGCACTCTCGCTCTGGGAGGGAGAGCCCCGCACTCTCGCTCTGGGAGGGAGAGCCCCGCACTCTCGCTCTGGGAGGGAGAGCCCCGCACTCTCGCTCTGGGAGGGAGAGCCCCGCACTCTCGCTCTGGGAGGGAGAGCCCCGCACTCTCGCTCTGGGAGGGAGAGCCCCGCACTCTCGCTCTGGGAGGGAGAGCCCCGCACTCTCGCTCTGGGAGGGAGAGCCCCGCACTCTCGCTCTGGGAGGGAGAGCCCCGCACTCTCGCTCTGGGAGGGAGAGCCCCGCACTCTCGCTCTGGGAGGGAGAGCCCCGCACTCTCGCTCTGGGAGGGAGAGCCCCGCACTCTCGCTCTGGGAGGGAGAGCCCCGCACTCTCGCTCTGGGAGGGAGAGCCCCGCACTCTCGCTCTGGGAGGGAGAGCCCCGCACTCTCGCTCTGGGAGGGAGAGCCCCGCACTCTCGCTCTGGGAGGGAGAGCCCCGCACTCTCGCTCTGGGAGGGAGAGCCCCGCACTCTCGCTCTGGGAGGGAGAGCCCCGCACTCTCGCTCTGGGAGGGAGAGCCCCGCACTCTCGCTCTGGGAGGGAGAGCCCCGCACTCTCGCTCTGGGAGGGAGAGCCCCGCACTCTCGCTCTGGGAGGGAGAGCCCCGCACTCTCGCTCTGGGAGGGTGAATCCCGCACTCTCGCTCTGGGAGGGTGAATCCCGCACTCTCGCTCTGGGAGGGTGAATCCCGCACTCTCGCTCTGGGAGGGTGAATCCCGCACTCTCGCTCTGGGAGGGTGAATCCCGCACTCTCGCTCTGGGAGGGTGAATCCCGCACTCTCGCTCTGGGAGGGTGAATCCCGCACTCTCGCTCCGGGAGGGTGAATCCCGCACTCTCGCTCTGGGAGGGTGAATCCCGCACTCTCGCTCCGGGAGGGTGAATCCCGCACTCTCGCTCTGGGAGGGTGAATCCCGCACTCTCGCTCTGGGAGGGTGAATCCCGCACTCTCGCTCTGGGAGGGTGAATCCCGCACTCTCGCTCTGGGAGGGTGAATCCCGCACTCTCGCTCTGGGAGGGTGAATCCCGCACTCTCGCTCTGGGAGGGTGAATCCCGCACTCTCACTCTGGGAGGGTGAATCCCGCACTCTCACTCTGGGCCGCTGAGTTCCACACTCTCACTCTGGGAGGGTGAATCCCACACTCTCACTCTGGGAGGGTGAATCCCACACTCTCACTCTGGGAGGGTGAATCCCGCACTCTCACTCTGGGAGGGTGAATCCCGCACTCTCACTCTGGGAGGGTGAATCCCGCACTCTCACTCTGGGCCGCTGAGTTCCACACTCTCACTCTGGGAGGGTGAATCCCACACTCTCACTCTGGGAGGGTGAATCCCACACTCTCACTCTGGGAGGGTGAATCCCACACTCTCACTCTGGGAGGGTGAATCCCACACTCTCACTCTGGGAGGGTGAATCCCACACTCTCACTCTGGGAGGGTGAATCCCACACTCTCACTCTGGGAGGGTGAATCCCACACTCTCACTCTGGGAGGGTGAATCCCACACTCTCACTCTGGGAGGGAGAGCCCCACACTCTCACTCTGGGAGGGAGAGCCCCACACTCTCACTCTGGGAGGGTGAATCCCACACTCTCACTCTGGGAGGGAGAGCCCCACACTCTCACTCTGGGAGGGAGAGCCCCACACTCTCACTCTGGGAGGGAGAGCCCCACACTCTCACTCTGGGAGGGAGAGCCCCACACTCTCACTCTGGGAGGGTGAATCCCACACTCTCACTCTGGGAGGGTGAATCCCACACTCTCACTCTGGGAGGGTGAATCCCACACTCTCACTCTGGGAGGGTGAATCCCACACTCTCACTCTGGGAGGGTGAATCCCACACTCTCACTCTGGGAGGGTGAATCCCACACTCTCACTCTGGGAGGGTGAATCCCACACTCTCACTCTGGGAGGGTGAATCCCACACTCTCACTCTGGGAGGGTGAATCCCACACTCTCACTCTGGGAGGGTGAATCCCACACTCTCACTCTGGGAGGGTGAATCCCACACTCTCACTCTGGGAGGGAGAGCCCCACACTCTCACTCTGGGAGGGAGCCCCACACTCTCACTCTGGGAGGGTGAATCCCACACTCTCACTCTGGGAGGGTGAATCCCACACTCTCACTCTGGGAGGGTGAATCCCACACTCTCACTCTGGGAGGGTGAATCCCACACTCTCACTCTGGGAGGGTGAATCCCACACTCTCACTCTGGGAGGGTGAATCCCACACTCTCACTCTGGGAGGGTGAATCCCACACTCTCACTCTGGGAGGGTGAATCCCACACTCTCACTCTGGAGGGAGAGCCCCACACTCTCACTCTGGGAGGGTGAATCCCACACTCTCACTCTGGGAGGGAGAGCCCCACACTCTCACTCTGGGAGGGTGAATCCCACACTCTCACTCTGGGAGGGTGAATCCCACACTCTCACTCTGGGAGGGAGAGCCCCACACTCTCACTCTGGGAGGGAGAGCCCCACACTCTCACTCTGGGAGGGTGAATCCCACACTCTCACTCTGGGAGGGTGAATCCCACACTCTCACTCTGGGAGGGTGAATCCCACACTCTCACTCTGGGAGGGTGAATCCCACACTCTCACTCTGGGAGGGTGAATCCCACACTCTCACTCTGGGAGGGTGAATCCCACACTCTCACTCTGGGAGGGTGAATCCCACACTCTCACTCTGGGAGGGTGAATCCCACACTCTCACTCTGGGAGGGTGAATCCCACACTCTCACTCTGGGAGGGTGAATCCCACACTCTCACTCTGGGAGGGTGAATCCCACACTCTCACTCTGGGTGGGTGAATCCCACACTCCACTCTGGGAGGGTGAATCCACACTCTCACTCTGGGAGGGTGAATCCCACACTCTCACTCTGGGAGGGTGAATCCCACACTCTCACTCTGGGAGGTGAATCCCACACTCTCACTCTGGGAGGGTGAATCCCACACTCTCACTCTGGGAGGGTGAATCCCACACTCTCACTCTAAAATCACTTTTTACTGCCACTCCTTTTTGACGAAGAATATTTGCATTTTTCTGGTCCACTGGAACCTTTCGCGCATGCAGGGAACTTTGGAATATTATAACAAATGGGTCCAATATCGGCACTGCCACTTCCTTTAATATGTTAGGATCTTGGCCAAGAGGCCCTGGGGACTGATCTGCCTTTAATCCCAGCTTTGTTCAGCACTTTTCCCTATGGATTATTGTTGCCAGTTCCTCTTTCTATAACCTTTGCATTTTCTGTTCCTATTGGGATCGTAGTCGTGGTCCACCCTGAAAACTGAGACAAAGTACTGCTGCCGTGTCTGCACCATTTCTCACTGCCCCCCCACCTCCCTCCTCACTGCCCCCCCCACCTCCCTCCTCACTGCCCCCCCACCTCCCTCCTCACTGCCCCCCCACCTCCCTCCTCACTGCCCCCCCACCTCCCTCCTCACTGCCCCCCCACCTCCCTCCTCACTGCCCCACCTCCCTCCTCACTGCCCCCCCACCTCCCTCCTCACTGCCCCCCCCACCTCCCTCCTCACTGCCCCCCCACCTCCCTCCTCACTGCCCCCCCACCTCCCTCCTCACTGCCCCCCCACCTCCCTCCTCACTGGCCCCCCCACCTCCCTCCTCACTGCCCCCCCACCTCCCTCCTCACTGCCCCCCCACCTCCCTCCTCACTGCCCCCCCACCTCCCTCCTCACTTGCCCCCCCACCTCCCTCCTCACTGCCCCCCACCTCCCTCCTCACTGCCCCCCACCTCCCTCCTCACTGCCCCCCACCTCCCTCCTCACTGCCCCGTCTCATCCTCTGAGGGAACAACATTCTCTTTAGCTATTCTCTTCCCTTTCACATACTTTGCTGCTTTTTGATGTTTTATATTCTGTGCCAGTTTTCTTTCATGTTTACCTTTCTTCTTTTTATTACTTTCACACTTTATTGATCTTTAAACATTTTCCAATCTTCCAGCCTGCCTTAGCTTTTGTCTTCATTTATCTTTAACTTCCTTGCTTAGCCACAGATGTTTTTTTTCCCCATCTTAAAATATATTCCACAGAGGAAGGTTGTATTTGAGTAGAATTGAATACCATCTTAAACATCTACCACTACTCATCAGTTGTTCTAGTTTTTGTTCTTCCTGGCCAGTCCACTAACTCTTCAACCTGTCATTACCTTTCTTTAACTCCAGAACAGTCGTGTGGAGAGCCAGTTTCTCACACTCAAACAGAATTCAAAATTACAGCATACTATGATCACTCTTCCCTCGAGGATCCTTAACTCTGAAGTCTTTCATTAATCCCCCTCATTACAGACTGAGGATTCAGGGTAGACCATTTAGAACAGAGGTGAGGAGACATTTCTTCACCCAGAGTGGTGAGCCTGTGGAAATCACCACCACAGGAAGGAGTTGATGCCAAGAGGCGGTTGGATACAGCACTTGGGATGAATGGGATCAAAGGTTATGGGGAGAAAGCCGGATTAGGCTGAGTTGGATGATTGGCCATGATCGTAATGAATGGGAGAGCAGGCTCGAAGGGCCAAATGGCCTCCTCCTGCTCCTATCTTCGATGTTTCACTATTTTCTCCAATGCCTTCTTTTCCTTCCTCAAGTACAGTACCTAAAGCTGGAGAGAGTTCCAGATGAGACCTAACCCGAAACACTTCATGCTGCACTCTTCCACATTGCAGATAAATGGACAGTGTTCTGTTTAGTGAGTGGGAGCTCCCTCCCTCCTGGACACAGCGGCGCTGGGGTGGGGGACAGCGGCGCTGGGGTGGGGGACAGCGGGCGCTGGGGTGGGGGACAGCGGCGCTGGGGTGCGGGACAGCGGCGCTGGGGTGCGGGACAGCCGGCGCTGGGGTGCGGGACAATCTCTGTGAGCAGCTTGGGAAGATCCCGCTGGCTTTGCTCCTGTGTTTTGTGGGAATCTAGGATCGGGGGTCTGAAAGGAGGGAGGTGGGGGGCAGTGAGGAGGGAGGTGGGGGGCAGTGGAGGAGGTGGGGGGGCAGTGAGGAGGGAGGTGGGGGGGCAGTGAGGAGGGAGGTGGGGGGGGCAGTGAGGAGGGAGGTGGGGGGCAGTGAGGAGGGAGGTGGGGGGCAGTGAGGAGGGAGGTGGGGGGGCAGTGAGGAGGGAGGTGGGGGGGGCAGTGAGGAGGGAGGTGGG